>NW_005841832.1:5389830-5394546 GCF_000455745.1 Alligator sinensis | reverse complement strand
GTGGGTGCGCGCGCGCGCACACGCACACAGTTACATATAAAACCAGTTTGTCTTCCCCTACGAAAGGAGTTAGGAACTTATCTGTGAATGCCTCATTTCTTCCATGCTACACTATGGATGTGAATACAGATTTACAGTGCCATGACTAAAATTGCAAAATTTGCCATATAGTATTGTAAAGAATTGCAAGTAATCTACAAAGTGTAATCCAGTTTGTTAACAAGTTCAAGTATTAGCTATTAAAAAAAAATATTAAAATCTACTTATATAAGAAAGGGCCCCATCCACCACTAAAATACAAAACTTAATTTGACAAAAAGCATAGTGCACAGGTGATAGCAGATTTTTACTATGATCAGTTATTTTTTATTACAAACTAGTTGCTATTAGGCAGTTTACTTTAATTATAGTGAATTCTGAAATTTGGAATTTGACTTTAAAAAAGGCAGATACCCACATGGGGCTCATGTATACACCACGATTTTTGCTCTTTCACACGCTGCAACTATGTGTCTGTTTGCACGAGCAGGATTTCCCAATGCATTAAAAGTCTTTCTTGTGCATTAAACTAAAACTCCTCAGGAATAGTTTAGTTTGGCTCGCCGACAATTAAGGTGTCACATCCATGGATTCATTGCGTGCAAAACACAAAGGCACTCAAAGATGTATGAGTCTCTCTGTCCACCAGATGGCACTGCAACTTTTCTGTAGTTCCCCCCTCTTCCATTGCTTTCACATTCAAATTGTTTCCACACACACACCGCCCCCCCCGCCCCCATGTGGCTTTTTTTTTTGCTTTTTTTTTTTTTTATTGTTTGCCAGCTCCCTGCTCCCACAGCTGCATGGCAGGCCATAGGCACAGGGTGGGGAGGGAGGGGGGCGGCTAGGCCAGAGGGACAGTGCTAGACTGTCTAACTGTCCTGCAGTGCCAGCCAAGGACCCAGCTTAATTCGTTTGAAAACCTAGTGCATCTAAAACACGGATGCAACACTCCAAAATAAATAGGTTTATAAAATTTTAACTTGTTTAATGAGGATTAAAACTTGTGGTGTGTATAAGCACCCATGGAGAGTAGGGAGGGAATGCTCACAGTAAGTTCGGTCAGAAAAGTTTTTTAAGTGCTATGAAATGCTTTCTCCATTCATCCTTCTTACATGCAATTATTTTTATTTATGGAAAGAGCCACTGCTACATCTTCCAGCACCATCCAGATTTTGGTCAGAGGACTCCTTATGGAGCTACCAAAGTTAAAGCCACAAGGTAAGGAATACTCACCATCCACTGGTCATAGGATAGTGCAAATGCTAGATACCCTTCACTAGGGCCACTCATTTCTATAATAACTGAATAACCATCTGGTTTGAAGGACAGAAAGAAACAGTTGGCAGCCTCAGGATTGCAGTTTGTAGGATTCCTTATACAGAACTTCATAAATCCACAGCCTGAGGCATTAAACTAGAGACAATTGAACCAAGAAGTCAGTCACTAATCAAACCACAACATTCCTCCTGCCCCACCTCAGTCATCAAAGACTGCATCAAGAAGCAATAACCCCTTTACCATCCCCTTAAAGTCCCAACTAGCATAAGAAGACTATTTAAGCAGAAGAAGGACATCAACACAAAAAAGCCCATAATTACTAAGATTAGAGTTTGCTTTCATGGTAGTTAAGGTGTGTTTTCAATTCACAATTCAGCTTATATGAAAAAAGAGGGAGGAGAAAGAAATATACACGCAAGAAAAAAAAAGACCTTGTGATGTTCGAAAAAGCTATCATTTTGAAATGTAATACAACCTCCTCTTGTCTAAGAAAGACTCCTCAGTTTAATAAAAAGAAGGCTGTTTTAATTAACCGGGGTGATAAAGGACAGCCTGGTGCCTCTCTCTTCCAAAAAGACCACTAAGACCTCTGTAAGTTTTTAGAAAAGTTCCAGGCTTTCTCCATTTTCCTGAAGGGTTAACATTACACATCCACACATGAGAATGTGTGTTATATGAAGGAAATGTACCGTGAAGTGCATGATATGTAAAAGGTATACAACATAACAATAAGCAGAATAGGCATCACATTGACAGACCTGATTAAGTAGCTTACTTTATTGGGTCATATTGCTAGTTCTGCAGATAAACCCATATGAACAAGCTTCTAAAAATATTATAGACCAATTTAAACCACCAAGGCAGGAACTTTTATCTACTCTTTTCCTGCTCTCTACCTTCTCTTTCTTAAAAGTGGGGGGGAAGCCTTGAAATGCAGTGATCCACAATCATCCAGGCAATAACTAATGCATAAAAGCATGGAAAAAGGTTCTGCCCAAATGAACTTAAAGAAAAGTGAAAAAAATTGACTATGTTAGATTTAAAATAAGATGCACACAAAAGATGACTCGGGGAGTCAGGAAATGATTCATCACCTTTTACTTCCTGTCAAATGACTGGCTTAAAAAAAAAAAAAAAAGCTCTAAAATATAGAATAAATTCTTATATTTAATTTTTGTCCCTAATGGGAAGCTATCAGTAATAAATAAAAATGATAGAATTTGGTTCAGAATACAGAAAGAGTACTGCTTACTGGTTTTATTAGATGAGAAACAGGCTGTGAAGTTGGCTGTGTCTTTGGGGTAGTAGGTATTGTGGTTAAAGGTGGGGCATTAGGTTGGGAAATTATAGGACCAGGAATCTTTACCCAAAAAATGTGATACTTCTCCACAACTGTGGCTCTGAAAAAAAGAAGAGACAATTACCATGTGATATTGCATATTTAAACCTTAAATTCATTCATGATAAAATGATAAGGTGGTGGGGGAGCTTTAAATACACATCAGGAAGAAACAGAATACCAACTACACTGCATCATATTATTTGTCCCTCTGGTCTTAGAATCTAGGTAGGCTGGTAATTAATGGTTTAGAAGCAAAAACAACAAGAATGAAGGGCCTATGAACTCCCTGATATAGAAAAATCTGTGCTGCTTCTTAAGCTGTCTGATGCACAGCTGCCTCATGTATCATTTTTAAAACTCCCGTTTCCAGCTTAAGCCTTTTGAGTCACTGCCCACACACTACACAGTCCAAAAGTGAAAAACATTGACAGCTGGACAAATGCAGGTCTGATTGACAATAAAAAAAAATTAAATAAATTTAAAAAAATAAAAAATAAGAGCGTTTTCACTATTGTATTCCTCCGAGTCTGGGTGCATGTAAGTGGAGAAAGGTATAAGTAATAGGCCCTAACTCAAAGTGTAGATGTTATTGATGTTTTCCCCTGCCTCCAACAGGCAGTAGAACCAATGGCTGCCCATACCTGTGTTTGGGGGCAGGGTGTTCCAGGAGGGCCGCTCTAATTAAAGTGTCTCACCATCATGTGTATTAAGCCCCCACGCATTTAAAAATGGCCATGGGATGCTTTATCTAAACCTCGTTCAACAAGGTTTAGATAAAAGCACCTCCATAGCCACTTAAAAAACACACACAGGCTTATAACCATGACAGTAAGGCCGTGCTAAAGTGTTCCAATTAGAATGCAGAGCAAACTGGATTAATTGAATCTGCTCTGATGCATTCTAATTAGAAGATGAACCAGCATGTGTACAGGCAGCCAATGTTAATATACAAGTTGGAGCAGGTAGAAAAGGCAGAAAACTCTACAGCAGATTCCCTTCTACTCACCCTCACCTTCCTGCAAGACATTTACCAGTAACTAGCCAATTTGTGTGACAGTGTACTGGTTTGATTAGTCTAGCTTAGGTCTCTAATAAAATAAACAAGCATGAGATTAGATTGACTTACAGAAATTGTACATGTTTTGGTGCGTTTGGGGAAGCAATCCAGTAAGCTTCTAAATGGTTCTTTTTTGATTTGTGTGTGTGACTGACAGCTGAGTCCTGAAACAGATACAAACAGAATCACACTGAAAACCAGCATTTAGAAGTACTCATTATGCATTGATGGAGCTATTGCACAAGCTACAGACTAGCATTCCTGTATCTATTTTTGCACAATACTAGAGATCCAGTTCAACTGAGTCCTGAACAAATAGGTCCAAATTCTATCCCACCTATTAGGTGCCTAAGTTGTACTTGGGTGCAATTCTATTCCACCCTCCAAGTCCCTGAAAATCCATATTGCATCATTTTGTAACACATTGGCAGACCCTTAAGACTGAGCCAGAAAAGTAAGCAGCAAGGAGAAGGATCCATCCATCTTTTGTACCAAATGTTTTTCAGGGACCCAAACAAGGTAGACTATAACCAGACTTAGGGTAGAAACAGAAGTCACCCAACATCTCATTTGTGATGCCATAAAATTTTTTTATGACAGTACAAATGCTGACCTAACAGACACCAATACCCTTTGCTGTGCCACATGGGGTGGGGGGGAGGCAGTGTTGCAACAAAAGCTAGTAATAGACTCTGCACTTTTATTGCAGCAGACATCTATTACCTCTGTGCTGCTTTCTCCACTCAGCCAGACCCGTGGTCCCAGGTCTGGCTGAGTGGGGGGTGGAAGAGTGCTTCCCTGCTCAGATAGATCTGCTCCCCCCACCCCACCCCTTATACACACACACTTGTAGGGCACATGGGGAAATCCCCTGCATCACATTCTCCTGCTCCCTAACAGAGAGCATGTCTGCAAGCAGGAGTTCCTGTCCTTCCCTCCACCCCGCTTTTTGCAGTTTGAGTCATAGCACAGCAAAGGGGGAACATCCATAGGGCTA
>NW_005841832.1:5379966-5389799 GCF_000455745.1 Alligator sinensis | reverse complement strand
CTACACAAACTGGTTGAAGTGATCAGAAACTGGTTTAAACCTGTAATAGATCAGATGTTCAGTGCACATAAACCAGTTTGAAAATGGCTAAAACTGGCTTGAAATAAATCTGGTTGAACCTAATATCAGACTTAACCAATTTGGCTCAAACTGGTTTATGCAATGTCTGTCCCAGACCCCTTGCTGGTTTAAGTTAAATCAGAGTCCCCCAGCATCCAGCATGCTCTCTGGGCTGGGAGGGCTCTCATCTCCACAGCAGAGCTGGCCCCTCCCCTCTGCTCCTTAGCTGGAGCTCAGCACAGACCTTTCTCCTCTCTGCCACAGCACAGACCATAGCCAGCATGTGGTATGCTAGCTAATGCCAACCAGTGTCTATGCGTGTCTCTCTCTTCAATTTCACTAGGATAGGTAGACAGAACAGTGACTGCTTAGGGCTTTTGAAGCTAATTAACAGGTCAGCCAGTAAGCTGTTTAAGAATTTTGAAGTAATGTGGAAAGAGGCTATTCTTTTACTAATCTAGTGATAAAGACTTTTCAGCCCCCAGGCTGGCCTGCTCACATGTCAGTTTGCTGCAGACAGTATGGTGAAGCAGGGAGGGAGATTGAAAAGCTCCATATCATCAACAGATACATACACTGCACACCCCGCCTTGCCTCAGAGTGCTAGCTTGGGGCTGAGGGCTGGCAACACTCCTTCCCCTTGAGCAGCCAGCAGGGAAAAGCCTGGGACCATGCAGGCAGACATCCCTAATGAGAGAGTCCTGCTGGTGCCTGACCATGCCCCCCTCAGCTCAGCTCCCTGCAGAAGGGAAGGGAGGGCTACTCTAGCATCCTCTGGCTTCTAGCCTGAGCCACTACAGGCATGTACCTGAACTTCCTCAGTCCAGACAGACTGTCTGTCCAGTTTTAAACCAGTTCAGCCTAGTCAGGTTAGACTAACCTGCAAAGATTGAATCAATTCAAGCTCAGGCTTTTTGAAAGTCTGTCCCTAACCTAGATGTCCCTGAACTGAGACCAGCTATGCTGCAACATGCTGAGGTGCAGCTGATCACATGTCACTGAAGATATCTGTTCCTAGCCTCAGGCACCTCAGTCCATTTATGCACCTAATAAATGAAATAATCTGCCCCATGCAACATGGTTGCATTCTTCAAATCAAGTCTGCTTCTGCTGAATCAATCTCTGTATTGATCACACAGTGAAGTCAATCATGTTCTAAGACAGAAAGTCACTGACATCTAAAAGTGGTGCAGGTATAATCACCACATGATCATTACATACACTCAAAACACAGAGTTGCCAAGGAAGGGGTCATCTAACCCAACACTGCCTTAAGGCATGGCCAAGTATACCTAGATCATACCCCAACCTGTTGTTCTTAGACATCTCAGACAACACGGATGTTACAGGTAATGACATCATCCTCCTCACTTTAATTACATATAGAGTGCTCTCTCCCTTTCATTTTTATTAACATACTGAGTAAATATACCTAAACTGGAAAAGCAAGTACAAAATATGCTTCCATCCTTCCCCAGAAGATACTGGCCACCTCAGATATCAGAGCTCTTGCAGGAGTAACATGGAAAAGGTGCAAGGAGCCATACCATCATCTGCAAATCATAACCCAATTTTGTTGAGCCATCTTCTGGGATTAAAATAAAGGTAAGGAGAGGGAGGGGTATCATAGCTAGACTGAGAAGTTTAGCCTGAGGGTAGGCAATACCATTACAGCCAACTCCATACACTTTTAGGTGCCATTTGAAAACAGACCATACCTTTACATGGTTACATGTCAGAAGTTGACAAATGCTTTGCTCAACTAACATAAAAGAGCCAACTGTAGGGCCATCCAAGTTCTCTGCATCCCGGGCTTGTATGAGAAATCCTTCAAAGTCAGGCCCAGACAAAGTCACTAAAACAGGAAGGGGGAAAAAAATGTAGTTAAGAAGTTTACCATATAAACTGGCAGAAGGGCAAGGCAGGGTAGCACCTTAGAGTAACTAATACAGACAGTCTACTTAGTCCAGGGGTCAACAACCCCTGGCACGCATGCTGAGTGTGGCACGTGAGGCCGTTTTGCTTGGCATGCTGAGGCTCCAAACAGCTGTGCTGCCCGGCTGCAGCCAGCCCCAGCTCCAAGTAGCTGCTGCCAGCAACAGAGCCTGGGCTGCTCCCAGCAGGGCTTGCAGTGTCCTAGCTGCCTGCTAGGAGCAGCCTGGGATCCAAGCTGGTACAGCTCACCAGAGCCAGGGCCAGCTGCAGCTGGGAGGCTCCAAACAGCTGTGCTGGGCTCAGGCATTAGCTCCGCACTAGCACGTGCAGGCACGCCTCGGAGCTGGCAGTGGGGGAGGGGCCTGAGGCAGCGCAGCCCCGGTCTCTCCCCTGCTCCCGGCACGGAGGTGATGAGCCCAGCGCAGCTGTTTGGAGCCAGCCTGGGCTCTGGGCAGCTGCAGCAAGCAGCAGGCAGCGTGCAAACAGCTTTGCCAGGCTCCACAGCTCTGGCATCAGCTCTGTGCTGACGGCAACTACGTGTGCACCTCAGGGCGGACAGCGGGGCAGCGCAGCCCGCCCCAAGGTGCCCAGCTCTGGGGAGCTGCTGCCAGCCGGGATCCTGAGCTGCTTCCAGCAGGCAGCAGGGAAGCTGCAAGCCCTCTGGGAGCGGCCCGGGCTCCAGCAGCTCCCCAGAGCTAGGCTAGCTGCTGGCAGCCACAGAGCCTGGGCTGTGGGGTAGGGGCTAGTAGGGCTGGGGGGCAGGGGCTTTGGGTGGGGGGCACAGGGCACAAGCAGGGCATCCTGCCATGTACCCCTTGCCCTCATTTTGTTTTTCTGCCATGCCGGCACTCTGGCACCTTCCGAGGTAGGCATTGTGGTGTTTTTCAGCACTTCAGCCAAAAAATGTTGCCTACCCCTGACTTAATCAGATGAATGGACTTGCAGAAAGCAGGGATTCTAAAAGAAATCCCATCCCTTCTATGGTCCCTTTAGAACTGCAAGTCCATTCACAGCATCTAATGAATTACACCATCTTCTACAAGAGCTCATGCCTTTTTGCATCAGGAACTGGGAGAACATCAGTTCACCAGGGCACCCCTTGGGAAGACAAGATCCAGTCACAAACTCCTGGAAGACTGTTTTAGGCTGGACATAAAAGAAAAGCTTCTTTACTGTCCGAGTCCCCAGGGCCTGCAATAGCACCACCTGGGGGGGAGTCAAGCACCTACCCTAGGTACTTTAAAAAAAAAAACACATTTGGATGCCCATCTTACTGGGATCATTTGACCCCTGCCAACTCCTGCCTCCTGGGCAGGGGGCTGGACCTGATGCTCTTGCAAGGTTCCTTCCAACCCTAATGTCTATGAAACTTATAAATAATGGAACATGGAAAAGGTGCAAGGAGCCATACCATCTTCTGCAAATCATAACTCAATTTTGGTGAGCTATCTTCTGGGATTAAAATAAAAGGTAAGGAGAGGGAGGATGGTATCATAGCTAGACTGAGAAGCTTAGCCTGAGGGTACCTATCATACTTTAAGTGCACAGAAAAATGCTCTAAAGCAGTAACTGAACAGGTGTTCATGGCTCAGAGCACATTAAAAATGGCAGATCATGCTTTTAATTAGTACCACATCTATCAAGGGTTAGACTAAAGCAGTTTCTGTTAGCACTTTTTTAAATGTATGCACCACATCCATCCATAGGTCTCATTCTGCTGCCATCACAGGCAGCATAGCACATGGCTACACTGTAGCCTTGGACAGCTTGTTTCCTCTGCCCCAGTTCTGTGCCAGCCCCAGCCCCTCAGCTGTCACTGACCCAAGTCAGTGGCAACCTCTGATCCCAACTCCACTTCCTCCCTCTGGCCAACTGTAAGCCACAACCTGGCCAGAGGGGTAGGGGTGGGGAGAGAAATCTCTCTCCCCACAGCAGCCCTGGCCCTGCAGTATGCCACTGCTTGGCCAAGGGGTCTGTCAAGGAAATGGGTCTGGGCTCTGTGTCCCCATAGCCACCCCCCATCCCAATCAAGCAGCAGCATGCCATGGGGCTGGGGAGAGGACCTGCTGGCAGTTACCAGCTGGTGGGAGAGCAGGGCTGGGAAGAGGAGCCACTCTGGCTGCCTCCTGGGAGGTATGCAGGAGCACCCCCAACAGGCAGGCTCTGAGCCCCTCCCTCCCCCCACACTGAATAGTGGAGGGCTGCTCAGTTAGCTGGTGCTCTAATTTAGAGCACTTTTAGCAAAGGGCACAGACAGAAAAGCAGCTCCCCATTTTAACTCATAGCACTTTGCAGGAAGTACTAGGAGTTGCAATGATCCCCTAAGAGTTGGGAATTCCATCTGCTTGCTGCCAGCCTGCAGCCCACTCCCAACCAGACACTGTTTTCAGAGTAGGCAGGGAGAAAGCAAGCAGAGGGAGCTCATTCTTGGGGTTCCTCAGGTGGCGCTGAAGGGTGGGGTGAGTGGATTGGGGGATCAGACCCGTTTAAAGCAGTCTGCAGCTGTGCACTTCTATTTGGTCCCACCTATAGATTGTTTTCTGGGGCTAGATCAGGTGAAAATTCTTCTTTCTGACTGTGCCCAGTTAAAATGCTCCCACCAAGGACTATTTGAACGTCTATATTTAGCCTAAGATGCCACCCTGTACTGCCTTCTGCGTGACTTCAGACTAACACAGCTAACCACCTTTATATAACTGATATAGGTGGAAGTAAAGAAACAAGCATGCCAAGTCACAGTGTTCAAAGCAATAATTTCTGAAGTCAAGGTGGCAGTTGACTGTACAGACTTGAACAAACTCATTGGTATAATCTGAAAAAGCCTGCATGAGGCACCATAAGGTTCCTTTAACCAAGCATTCATAACCAATCTAGAGTGGCTGAGTCCAAATACTATCCATCTTTGACCACAATTGTTTCAACATAAAAGTCACAATACCTTTTATATGGTCCCCTGGTCTAAATTCAGTCTCACTTGCTGTAATGATGTGCTTAGGTGTCAGCTGAGGATAATGCCCATGGAGGGGCATCATACTACTGCAAGCCTCTGTCACTTTTCCATTTGGATACCCATCTGCAGGTCCAGAAACACAGGCCAATAGCCAAATAGTGAAAGCCAATTCAGGAGACTCCATCTGAACAAGTTAGAGATCACACAGTATTAACCAATGATGCAGGTTTCTCCTGTACACATACTATAGCAAACTAGCAGCAGTGTTAAAAGGAGCCCACAAGAGTCACTAATCCAGCCTCCTGCAAATGCAAGATGCATCAATTCTAAATATCAGGTTGCCACATCTCTTTAGTAGACTTGACTGAATATTAAGCACCACACAACCAATTTGAAAAATGTTTTCACAAATAAGAGGCACCAGGTTCTGTTTCTAAAGATTCTTGAGGTTAACTCCCACATGTTCATGAGATTCCTTGTAGATACCAAGCGTTTCATAACTTTTGAACGGTCTACCCTCTGGTACCATTTCCTCTCTGGCCATATTTGAATCCCCCCCCATCTTTTAAAAACAGTACTTGAAAAGGAAAAAAAGAATTAAAAAGCCATTGTCATAATTTCCCCCCAAACAACTTATCCCCCTCATGCTGATATTTAACGGTCTTTATAATAGAAAAAACAAAAGGGCCAGGACCCAAACCCAACATCCCTGAATATACTTAGTCTGACCTCTTATCTTAGGTGCATGTCCCTGGGGAAAGGAATAATACTGGCACTTAAAACAGGCCCAGCATGCTCCCCTATACCAAACCCCTTTACACTCTCAAAATGCTTCACAACATTAACTAGCTCCTCTTGTTAGTAAATATTATCCTCATTTTACAGAAGCTCAAGCCCCCACGCAGAACCTTAGGGCTGGGATTATAAAAAAAAAATTCTTGTCTCCCCCACCTACGCTCAGACTATGCTCTATTTGCAGGTAGTTTTAGCAAAAGATCACTGACAAGATGGGATCTAACTTAAAAATATATCTTACATGTCAAACCTTCTTAACAACCAGACAAGTTAGAGCAGGGGTGGGCAAAGTCTGGGCCAAGGGCCAGATTGGGCCCACGGTAGACTCTGTTTCCCAGCAGCCCCTGCCCACATTACTGAGGCTGGTTCCCATGGAGATCCCAGCAGCAGCAGGGCTGTGGGTGTGGGGCCAGGGTTTCCATGGTGACCGGCTCCAGCAGCACTGACAGCACACCTGGATGGGAAGGGAGCAGCTCTGGGGCTGGGATCTTGAAGCAGTGACAGCATGATCTGGAGGCAGGGCAGAACCGTGATCTGCTGCCCACACACTCCAGGCAGGGGTGGGCGGGCAGTGGATGGTGGCTCTGCCCTGGCCCCAGACCACGCTATCACCGCTGCAAGATTGCAGGCCCAGCCCTGGAGCAGCTTCCCACCCAGCTATATGCCCTGCCGGTGCTGCTGGGGCTGGTCTCCATGGAAACCCTGGCCCCACATTTGCAACCTCACTGCTCCCTGGCCTTGCACTGTCATGGCCCTGCCACTGCTGGGGTCTCCAATGGAAACCAGCTGCAGCAATGTGGCAGAGGATGCTGGAAAATGGAGTCTGGCTACCAGCTGGATCTGCCATTTTGCTTACCCCTAAGTTAGAGGGAGGGCACCAAGTAGCTGGGACATGTGACTCTTAAGAAGTCAATTTAATTTAAAAAAAGACAGAAAGAAAGACAGGAGATACAAAGGATAATTGTACAGAGCCCCTGACAAGGGCAGCTGTTTATTAATCACACAGCTCTAGATCTGTGTCAACCATTCCTGATGACTACCCAATCTCACAGTACATATTTGTTCATTGTTGCATGAACAAAGATTCCCTGATAATGAAATCTTTCCCAGTCACTAAGCAGACACTATATTGGAAAACATTTATTTAAAAGGCAGAAGAAACGAAACCTATTGCTTGGGAAGGATCTAAAGTGCTCAACTACAACTAGACATTAGGGTTGTGCAAAGCTTTGGTAACTGATTTGATTTGGTGGAGGTTTGGCTTATTTGGTGGCCAAATCTCTGAATCCAAATCGAATCAGGAGACCCTTTAATCTCTCCAAATTGATTCAGAAAGATTTGGTGATTCAGACACAGACACAGCTTTAAATGTTTTTTCTACATACCTCAAGGTACCAGGCGTGGCTTGTGACTGTTGCAATGCTGGGGCAGATGCAGCATCGCACAGGAGTGTGGGAGGCTCCCCAGCACACACAGCAGCAGACCCAAGAGTGGAACAGAAGCACTTCTGGTCCACTTCCGGGTCTGTTGGGGAGCGTTCAGGGGGCCCCCCCACTCCCGCACCGGGTGGGGGGGGGAGGAGGGGGCAGCATGTTCCCCGGTGGACCCTGAAATGGACCAAAAGTACTTCCAATCCACTTCCGGGTTTGCAGCCAAGCATGTGGGGGCCCCCCCATGCACCTGCGGGATGCTCCATCTGGCCAGGCATCGCAGCATTCACAAGCCGTGCCTTGTACCTCGAGGTATGTAGAAAAAACATTTAAAGCTGTGTCTATGGTTGAATCACTGATTCTCTGAATCAGCACTGAATCTTCAGATTCGGCCAATTCAAATCGGGGATAGTGATCCGAATCAACAAATTGAATCACTGTCCCCGATTTGGGCTGAATCTGAATCAGAAGCAAATATGGCCCATTTCACACACCCCTACTAGACTTGATATAGACCACAGGTGTCAAATACATGGCCTGCAGGCTTCATCCAACCCATGGAGCTGAGCAAGTCTGACACCCCCAATCTACACAAAAACTGGTTGCCTATTTGAAAAAAAGACTTGCATATCAAGAGGAAGATTGTATGAAGAGAAAAATCTTCCAAGTGTCAATACTGATCCCATATTATTTCTGCCAAAACCACGTTTAGCATTTTTACCTGTTAGGACTGAAAATCCTGATTGAAGTTAATATCATTCTGTGACTGTCCATTTTATCCAGCTACAATGGCACATGTAACAAAACGAAAGGTAGAGTTGGGGAGGGAAAGGAGAGGGATTTTAAGTTCTACTTGGCATGTAAAGTTGTGCACAATTTCTCATTAGATACTCCACTTTAACTTTTCCCAGTTTCTTTTCATTATGGTAGTTACACATTTAACAGTGGTAGTAACATGGCTCTACACACCAACAATTGGTGATATTAATTCAGGGTACATTCATTAGACAGTACCTGGCATATCTTTACAGAGTGAACCTTTCTGCAGAACGGCAGTGTCTGCACTCCACCTACCCCAGCTGTCATAATTAAATGGTAAGAAAAATATCGTTGACTCCTTGAGGCAGCAGGAGGGTAGAAGCAGATTAGAGAGTACTGGATAACCCTCTCAACCTTGTAGGAGATGCATGCTCAAGTCAAAAATATACTAATAAGATGTACTTCTGGGAAAGCACAGTCCATTTAGCAGACTGATAAGAAACAGAGTTAGGAAGGTTCCTGAGAGCACACATGGGCATAAAGATAAGAGACAAAGTACCATTTCAGCAAGCTGGGCACTGACCTCTGGTAAAAGGGAAAAACAAAAAGTGGAGAGCTATAAAACAGAGTAACTATTTGCTCATTTTTTCCCCTCAGAATGCCTACCTATAATGCATGCATATATACAGCACTGAACAATTGTCACATGCTTCTACAAAAGCTCACTAAAGAGCATGTGAAAGGAGGAGAAAGAGTTTTTAGAACAGTTATACTCCAGAACTAGATGGGGTAAAAGAAAAGAAGAAATGGGAAATCCTCAGTGTTTTCCTCAAGAACATTCAAGGTAGGTTAATATGCAGAGTCACTGCATTATTGATTCCTTCTAGTGAAAATGAACTTAGGGACCTCATTATGGCCCAGTTCTTCTAGCACATTCAAAATCTTCCACAGTTCTCCATAGTACATTCAGCAGAAGCTCACAACTGCTTGAGTTGGTGGGGTTGGCAAGAACTATGACAAACCACATTTATTTAAGGACAACTTTCATAAGCCCTGCTGAAACCATAGTCTGTGTGGCTTGAGTCACTTCTTAAGTTTTCACTCACTTTTCTGAGAGCTTCATAAAACCTGAGCAAGATAGATAAGACACCATGATAGAGATAAGGGGGGGGGGGGGGGGGGGGGGGGCTGGGAAAGAGGGTGAAACATGCAACATTCTAGTGTATAAAACAACTTACAGTATGGCATGAGAGAAGCAAGGACTTTCTTCCACAAACTGAACTGACCACCACCTTCCTTCCACACAGAGATGGTTTAAAGAGATGTGGAGGCAGAAAGGGGTAATGTGAAATAACGGCACTAAAGAGCAATTTAAAAAAGTAAAAAGAAAAAACGGAGCAAAGGCTGCTCCATATACAGTGAAAAGCTAGGAAAGTGTTTCTGCCAGCCTTTGTACTAAAATATAGCCCTTCCCAAATAGAAAAGTAGATCCGTTTCCTCCTTAATTCTTTTAAGGAGGCTTTTACATCAAAACACTCTCTGGGCTCTCCCAATATGAACTTATTCTCAAAATTTCAATTCCTTCCATTGTCCACTATCCATGCATTATTATTTCATACTGTATATACAACAGCAATTTGGAGCTTTTTGGGGTTCAACATATTATAGAAAAGATACAGAAAGGTATTTGACAAACACAGCAGTTTTTAAAGTGATGAGCCCTAGCCAATACTAAGATTCAGAAATCTTCAAACTCTGCAAGAAGTCCTTTTCTTTCTACTCAGGCCCAAACACCTAACAAAGCCACTTTCCATATAACAGTAATGCACCTGTAAGTTTGGGGTATTCAAAATACAAGTCCAAAGATCACTCTTGCATCTAGTTACTCACACAACTCATCCTTT
>NW_005841832.1:5369349-5379956 GCF_000455745.1 Alligator sinensis | reverse complement strand
GGGGGGGGGGGCAGAAATGGGGGGAACCCTAGATACAAAGATAATAATGAGTTCACTTTGCAATAAAATTTTGATGTAGACAACCAATACAAGATCTGTGACTTGTTCACCCATGAGTCCACAGCAGTGATAACTATATGAGACGGAACACTTCACAGCCTTCTGAATGTGATACCATTATGACCTACATTAAAACTTGAGAGGCCACAAAGGAAAAATTGAATTGCTTGGAAAACTGAACATTTGCCATCAGCAGTTTAGAATGGCATGGAATTCAAGGTTCAGGGAATTATATAATTAAGAGTACTGAGTAACAACTGCTTCCCAATACTCACTGGGCATGTCTACACATGCATGAATGTGCCTTTTCTACTGTACGTTTAGTACCTCCAATATGAGGTACCGCATAAATGCACAGTAGTAAAGGTGCATGGTCTTTCTGTGATACTCAATGTGTAGTAGACCAATTCTACAAAAACTATACTAATATGCAGTAGAATTAATCTACTGTGCAATATGCATCTCATGTAGACACACCCACTGTGGACAAAAGATGAAGCTATCAGAGGAGGTCAGTAATTCAAATACTATCAAATACAAGAGCAGCAAGGGAGCAAATCCTCACTGTATATCAAACATTAGTAAAATTATGAAATATAAACCCAGGTAAAACATCTTCAGTACATCGTTTTATTTAAGGGATAATAATAAAAAAAAAAAAAGAGATCAGTTAAGTGCTAGTCAAAATTCTCCCAATCTTAGCCTACATAGCAGTTTAATGGTATATAGAATGGTTGTTGTTTGCTTCAGAAAATTATACAGTTACTTTTTCAATTATTACAGATCTGCAGTCAGCAACACTGATTTGCTTGACATGTTAGCATCATGTGTAATTTCCAAAACAAGGTCATTCTTATTATTTGCTAAAAATGTGCTATGGTCACACAAAAAAAAGTGAAAAACCCACACCTACTTATCACTTGAACTAATGGACTAGATTAACAATAAATTTTAAAACTCCAATTGCTTCACCAAAAGTTAAGATCACAATAAAGTATATGCAAAATATAATCACAAACATTTTCCTTGAAGAGCAATGAGTCTTTTGCACAGTCAACAAAGGAAAATAAAGCCAAAAGATCCTGGTTGTTGAGTGATCACAATGCATATAAAAAGAAATACTAAAACAATAAGCTAGATTTATCAGACATGGTCAAGCCTTCTGAAAACACACACAGGCCACCTTAGAGTTAAATTTGTGTGACCACCATGTTTTGCAATGTTTATAGTTCACCAGGACAGGGAAGAAGCCTCTTGAATAGATATCTGCAAACAGTTTAAGTACTTTGTTATGGAAGAACAGTAATCAAGCAACACAATATCTTATTGTATATGAAAAAATGCAATTTCATTAGTTTTTGCTGTAAAGCAGCATGGTTTTTTTGTTTCCAACTCAAAAGCAATTTGGCAGAGCTTGATCAGTCTGCTGAATAAAGCCAAATTAGATGGTCTCTTTAAAACCTTGCCTGTAGATAAGATATGATAGAAACTAGAGCCAGATTAACTGGAACTAGTCCTTCACCACTGTTTATCTAGATTCAGCCTTTAAGAGGTACTTTGCAAGTATGTATACAAAAACCTAAAAATATCTACAGATAATATGGTTAGTTACATCAGTGCCAAGAGTTTGGAAAATACACTGACCCTACAATAGAAAGGCAGCAAATAAATAATATTGTTCTTCCAGCAATGAATAACTAGCAATTCTCTGGCCTTATTAATTTCATGACTAAATGTATGCAGGGTGAAGCATAAGAACCCCCTGGAGATAAAGGATTTCTAAACTTTCAAATTATTTGCTGCACAATTTATCTAAATAGTACAATCCAGAAAACTGTAGGAAGTCAAAATAGGTCTTTTTTTCAAGGTATCTTTTTGCAAGTTAGATATTTCTTTATGACCTTACATTACAATAGGACAGCCATGGATATTAACTATATATATCCTTACCGTCCACAGCTAGATTACATAAATGTAACACAGAAAGTTGTTGTAGCCTACAGTTAAATACATTGTATTGAAGGATTCATAGATTTACAAAGTGGACATCAGAAGTGCTTCAGAACTTATCAGTTAGTGTCACTGTACATTGCACTTATTTTTGCAAGTGATTTCTGTGACACACTGTTTTCCTCCACTACTCGTGTAAATTAAATTGGTATCCTACCAACATACTGGTCTGCAAAATGACACCTTAAGAAATCATACAATAATTTTAAAACTCCAATTGTTTCAAATACTACAGGTGTCATAAAATAATATCTATCATACTATATTCACAATCCTAAAGCCTTAACTACATATAGAATTGTTGTAAGTGGTTTGACAGAGCAGGCTTCCTTGCATAATGACACAGTCCTCTTACAACCATCCTACCATCTCACCTGTGGCTCCACTCCTGCCCCGAGTTATTTCAAATCAGTCAGACCAATTTACAGGATCAGAACTTTTGCATGGCCTCTTCATCCAATAATAAAGAAAAGAGAATTTAAGAGAGAACATTATTGTATAACACTGAGGCAAACCATGCTTTAAACTCATGAAGGATTTAGGATTGTCCATTCATTTGTTTTTTTTTAATTTAACAACATCAATATTTAATCAAACAATCTCTTCATCAACATCCCACATTGAGAGAGATCAACCTGCTTACTACATAATTATAAAGTACCTCTTTTACTTATTACTGTATAACACTAAATGCATGATGTTACCATTTACTTTATAAAAAGACTAGAAATAGCTTTTTTTGGCTCATATTTTGCCTTTCAAAGAGGTCAGATTTTAATGTAATACAGAAATAGTGCTGGAGTGCTAGAATATTAACAACATTAATTCATGTTTATTCAGTAGGCTCTGGATCTATACTATCAAAGTTATCAACACTGATAAAAGCCTTAAAACAAGTGTCCAGTCCTTACATTAGCCTCATGTCTTGCAAACACAGCACAAACTCCTAACCCCCACCTTAGGGCACCTGTTCCGTCCTTACTATTTACACCTTGCTCAAAAAGAGTCCCATTTCTCAACACCCCTAATTCTCACAAAACTAGTTTTTAATTCACAGTTCCCAAAGCATTTCTCCTTCCAAGAGACCCTTAAAAATCACTCTTACCTTATGAAATGATGCAGGGTACTCTCCCCCAGACTTCCTGCTTTCTGCAAAGTTGTATCACATTACAGCAGAGGGGTGGAGCCAACCAGTATTTTAATCAGAAGTGAGCAAGCCCCCGGGGAAGTGCTTATTAAAGGAAGAAAATTGCATGGCTAAAAAAGAAGAGGAGGAATGGCAACACTAAGTTCTATTCACTTTTTGAAACACCTGTATTAATAAACTGTCAAGAAAATTTACTGCACCAAAATTAAAATCTTTTCCACTGCCTCTTACCCTGACAAGTGAGAATAATGACCAATTAATGGTATTTTACTCAATCACAATGGCCTTTTCTTCCTCCTAGGCAAATAGGCAACAAGAATTTTGCCAGGCTGTGACATCACTAAGGCCCCAATCCTGTAGGAACATGCACACACTCAACCTTGCTTACCATGAGTGGCTCCATATATTTCACAGTCACTCTTCACAGTTTAAGCATGTGCACGCTTGTCAGATAGAGCATTAAAGTCTTAATTATACCATGTGCTGTGCTTAGGCAAACTTATTTTCATGTGCAGTCCTAACAGATTTCTATCAGGGCTTTGTATAAGGATCTGCCTCATGAAGCTCATTTTAGGCTTATGTCCTACAAGACTGATTATATAAAATTGATAATGAGATCTATTAAAACAAATTGCAAGGTAATTTTTAAATATTATATAAGAATAACTACATTTATCTCCAATAGAAAATATCAGAAAATAAAGTATTGGTGGAAATGCTATTTTTAATAACAACTGTTTACTTTGTTATTAAAGTCTTTGCTCTGTAGTCATGATACAGAAACATTTCTTACTGTTTCCATTAAAGACAAATTAAAACATTTTTTCATAAAATGTAAGCCCAATCTTAGAAATTGACATATTCAGCCAGAGCCCTGTATAAAACCCCAATGAAGTCAATACACTTTCATATGACTTCTGTTGAAGGACTGAGGCCCATACACAATATATGATGGAAACACACTTTCTTTACACTCTGGCTATATTGTTATTTATTGACCATGCAGTCAGATCCCTATGCTTTGTGTGCTGTGTGTGAAATTTGCTGTGGCTCAGTAGCTGTGCAGGGAACCTGTCTCCTAGTACTGCAAACCCTTATGCATATGAGTTACTTTTTAAGTTACTTCTGCACTTAATAATTCCATGGTGTTCTGTATGACTACTATTTATATGTATAAAATTACTCAGGGTTGTACATTTACCTAACTAAGGTTTTTATTGCCATGAAAGCAAATATGTACTATCTCCAATTGGAGTTCTGCTTCTATAAAACTGCAGTATTTACAGAGGTATGGTATACCGTGCTTTTAATGACCCTCATTTTAAGCTAAATTGCTCATAAACTTCAAATGAAAAAAGCAACTATTTGGGAAAAATCTCAAAAGTATGCAGAAGCTGCACACCTATCCTTCTTCAGTCATTGTACCTCCTCTCTTATTTGTTAGAAAGAGATACCATTTTTATTTTAAGAGGTTTCTATGGTTTCTGCCTCACTCACAGAAATAACACAGGGTCTTGCATCAACATTCTTATCCTCTTGATAGCATTTTAGTAATCTTAACATGTAAAATAAAATTTTATTTTGTGCAGGGATTTAAATTGAATGTAATATGGACATAAATTAGGGTTTTCCTAGACACATCTCATTAAAATGTCAGGAATTTAATAACAATAATGAAATCAGTTCTTATATCCATTGCTAGCTCCCCTCATGAAGGTTCCTCCCACCCCTGCAGAAAGGTGAATTCCACTTTCAGTGCACAGTAGAAATCCTTCATCTATAGTCACACTGTGCTGTGACAAGATGCACAGTTAAGCCACTCAGCAGCTTATTTACTAATAAATTTAAACAATGTTTGTGACTTCATTTTATTCAATTAGAATTAATTATATTTTCTACAGTATGCTATCTACTGAAATACAGTTCACTTGCAGACTATAAATTTCCTCTATTGCCTTTGTTTCCAACTTACATCAGCTTCAGGATGATGAATGAATTTTAGAGATGCTTTTTAACAGGGATAGATTAATAGATGAATCTGAGATAGATTTATTGTGCAAAATGATCATAATTATGCCATATTCATGGTATAAGACACTGGTTCTTAGTCTTTTAGACCTCAGTCCTGCAATTATCTGGCTCATGAAAGTCAATGAAAAGTCAGACTCTTAGTAACTGCATTAGCATCCAAAGAAATACAATACAGCATCAACATCTTAAAAGGGTGGATTTTCTAAGTTTAGAAGCAGATAAGTTTACTTCATGTTCACATATAAATTAACCTTGAAAATACAGGGTATATTGATACAATTACAAATCAAAAATACCTAAATACAGGATTATTCAAATTTGGAGTGTCTCTTGGGTTGCTTGCACATGCCACAGGGTTTAATTTGGTTCAGTTCTCCCTAAATTGAAACACTGTTTTTTTAAAAACACTGCTTCAATTTAGGAAGAATTAAGCCAAATTAAACCCTCATGGTGTGTACACAAGGGTAGGGGTCCAATCCTTACCTGCCTCTTTGGCAGTGGGGAGGTGGGGACAAACTGCCAGTAAGCTGAGCAGGCCCTGAGCTGCATGGGGCCCCCCCGAGGTGGCACCTGCCCACTGGCACCCAGCCCAGGCAGTCTTGGGGGGCACCACAGCCACAGAGGGAAGCACTGAGCCCCCATGCAGCTCAGGCAGGCAGGCAGGCTCCAGCTTGCCACTCTTTTTTTCCTTCAGTGGAGCCTGCCTGCACGGGCTGCCGCTGGGTTCCACAGCCCCTGAGCTGCACAGGGCCCTCCAAGGCCCAAGCACGTTGGCTTCCAGCACCCTCAGAGGTGTTTTATCTTGCTACGTACCAAAGTCATTTAAGGCAGAATACACTGCCAAGCATGCAAACAGCAACGCCATTAAAGTGGTGCAAAGTGGCATTTAAGCTGCTTTAAAGGCCGATTTTGTGGCATGTACAAAGGCCCCTGTTTTTTAAACCATGTTCCTCATAATTTATAACTGCCTTACTTGACTGTGTTATGTGTAAGCCAAATAAAATGTGACAAAGTCAGTAGGCCTCCATGGGCATATTTACATGAGATATTTACTTTGCAGTAGATGAGTAGCTGTGCAGTAAACATCTTGGCATCTACAAGTGCACCCCTATTAGGCTGGAATAAACTAATTTGCCCTGCAGTGGGCACGTCTACATGTTCATGAATGTGCCATAAGTACAGTGCATTAGGTTTAGTCCCTGTAATAACAGCTACTAACTTAATATGCCATAATCAGCACTACTGTGCATTAGCGCAGATCACTGCTTTTTTGACACTTAATGCCCATTAGACTAAGTCTACTGTGCGTTAGCATGCTTTTTGCGTGACATGCTATTGCACAGTAGAATTAGTTTAATGTGTATTTAGTGTCTTGTATAGACACACCCATCAGGTTAAAAGTACTATCCTACTACAGAGTAAAAAACTCTGCAGCAATGCACGTGTAGATGCTGCCCTGGCTGGCTGGCGCACAAGGGTGCTTCAGTTCAGGGGCTGCCTGCTGGATAGCCGCACATTAAAGCATCCTCGTGCCCCAGCCAGCCCCTCCACAGCACGTTGAGCCAGGGGAAAAAAGCCCCAGGCTGGCTGGCTCACCCCCAGGACCCCATACCCGCCAAGGCTGTTCCAACCCAGCTTGATGTGCTGCAGTCTTAGGTGCACTCTGGAGTTTATTACCCCACAGTTTATTGCTCCTGGGCACACGTTCAAATGTACCCAGTGAGAGATAATACCCAAATCTTCAAAGATACTTAGACTTAGAAACATAACACTACAAGACACTTTCCATGCCATTGAATCCAGTCCTCTGCATTTACCTCCAATTTGTGCAATAAGCGTTTGTCTAGGACAGTTCACAAGGGCATACACTCTGGGGTCTCTCTTAAACCACACCCACAAAGCATTTGATTTAGAAAAAATCTTACAGCATGCAATGGGAAGAGAGCAGAAAAGACAAGGGTGCCACCAATGCCTTGGCCGCCACAACGAAAGGCAATTTGTTAGGCAAGATATTTCCATTGTAATCAGAAAATCCCCTGATTACAATGTAGCACCTAAATAACTCTGAGGATCCAAACCTAAGGTCTCTGTAGTCTTCTCATTGTAGAATTCCTTTGAAATGAATATAAGGCTATATTCAACTAATTACCTGATTTGCACCTGCAAAAGTGGAGCCTCAGCTTTGAAAGTATAGTTCCTGATGCAACTTTAGTGTATCTTTTGGTGCTAACAGTAGTTACAGTTTACAAGAATGAATCTCTTTGTCCCTGAATGAAAGGGACAGCAGCGAGAGGAAGTGTCATTTTGTTATTGCTTTTTTTTCAGCTGTTCTTACTTTAATAGCTTTCAGTTATTGTCAAAAATAAAAAAAAAAATATTACGAAGAAAAAAAATTGGGGAGAAATCAATTATTTTGGGCAATAAGTGAGAGCAGGTGCTTATGCTCTTGCTGTAACTGCAGTCCTTAATCTCTCCCCAAAGACTGCAGCTTTCAGGATTGTTGGCTTCCTGTCTAAAAACTGCCAACAGGTGCATATCCCTAATGGAAAAAACTTTTATAACAGAGGTACTAGTGTTATTTAAGGGGCTATTAATTGTTATATTTCATAGTTATGCACAATATGCATATAAAGCAGGGGTGGCCAAAATATAGCCTGTGGATCAGATCCGGCCTACCAAGAGATTTTGTCCAGCCTTCAGCAGGTCCTTCGGTCCCACACAGCCCAGGCATAAGGGGCAGATTGGGCCATGGCACATGTTGCTGGAGCAGCACAGCAGCTGAATTCACTTCCTGGAAGCTCCGGCAGCAGCAATTCCTTCCAGCTGCTTCCACCAGTAGACCCAGGCACCCCAGCAGGTCCACCCTGCACCCACCATGAGGGGTGGGACCCACATGGGTGGCAGCACGTGGCTGGATGGGTGGGATGAGGCTGCAGGTGGGCAGGAAGCAATGTTCCAAAGCAGAATGGGTGGGCAATGGCTGGGATCACAGGGTGGTGACAGCACAGGGCCAGGGCAGAGCCACAATCTGCTGCCTCCACACCCCTCCAGTGGGTGCCAGTTCTGCAGGCAGAGGCATGTGGGGAGTGGATCACAGCTCTACCCCAGGCCAGGCCCTGCACGATCACTATCCCAATATCCCAGATCCAGCCCCAGATCCAGGATCCAGCCCCAGATTCTTTTCATTGCTCCCTGCCCATCCAAGTCCCCATCCTGTCCACATAGCCACATGCCTTGCCTGGGTGGGTTCCAGTTGATCTCCATGAAGACCCTAGGATCACTGGGCAGTGACAGTATGGGGCCAGAGCCCAGGGCAGAGCCTTCATCCACTCCCTGCATGCCCCTGTCTGCAGAACTGGTCCCACCTGCCCATCCCAGTCCACTCTCTGCGCACCCACAGCCCCACCCCAACCACCCAACTGAGTGTGGAGCAAAGACACTTAGAGAGTTTTGGTATGCTGTTGCGTGGGAGGAGTGGGGGTTAATCTGGCCCAAGACAGCTCACCAAATCTCCCTATGGCCCAAATAATTGCCTGATTTCAAGTCTACAAGTCTTATCTAAATTAGATCAAGGAACTGAACCAGTGCAAAATATATACTGGAAAAGGCCCACAATAGCACTCTTGGTGGCAGGAAGAACCTGGCTTGTCACTGGACTCTACTTGTTTTGTCTAATACCCCCTATCTAGTGGTCTTGATTCCTGATTGGTTCCTAGGCCTGGCTACCCACATCCTGGCATTGACACATGGCTTCCTAACAACACAAAGCTATAACAGGTGCTTGGGAAGCACAACAAAGAAGGCAAAGGATTTACCCATAGATCAGCAGTATGCATTGCAAAAAGCTTTGAGTGTAATGGGTGCTGCCTAACAGCAGTAGCAGAGAATGAACATGTCTTGGTTCATAAATATGCCACTGTTCAGGTGTGGCAGGATCAGGATGACATAATGACAGCTCTTGCAGGTTATTTTAAGCTGTTCAGCTGACCCAAAATGGAAAAATGACTACCTAAAGGATATGACAATCCAGTTTTATAAACCAACTATGTCAAATTATTGCCACTGTTATGAGAAAACTGAGCAACTGAAATCATACTTTCACCATCGTAAATAGATATATTCTTTATAAGGATATCTAGCATCTTAGTAGATAGCCAAGAGACTTAATAGGCTTCTTATCCTATTCTTCATTATAGACTTACCTTGGATTTACTCTAATACATTCTGGATTCATGGATTCATACGCCTCTATCCAGGCCAAATGCTGAGGTAACCACCATGCCATGAAATATCAGGCAAATCTTTAACAAACTTATATTGCTAACTGTGGTAATCACAGTGAAAACATCCAGGGATAGCCAGCCACAACTCATAGATGATGATCCTCCAGACCCTACCAACAATCCCTTGATTACTGATTCTTATGTATCATCTTGCCATCTACTGGTGTTCAGACTCCTAGCTAGAAATGGCCTAAATGCATATGCCTCTTTGTCTTACACTGCTTGACTGCCTGTAGTTTCTTTATTCCCACTCTTTTCCAGAGTAGAAGGCCCAATAAGAAGCCAAGTGTCACTTGACAGAAAAATTAGTAGAAGATTACACCCAAATCTTGATGCAAAGCAGCATTAGGTTAGTCCATTCATCCATCCCCATATGGTTCCAACTGTTCTTATTAGGACTTTACTTGTAACTGAAAGCTAGTGCTTTCCTCTTTTCTCAGTCAAAAGGCACCTCTAAAACACCCACCACTATCTCTTGCCAGAAATTTCTGCTGAGACAAGCCAAACATACAGTAACCATACAAACACCATCAGTCATGGGTCCTGATTATTAAGTATTATGTATCTTCAGCAAATAACAGCCTGCTACTGTACCAGTTTGGGCCCTGCCAGGAAGACACTTTTCAAGACCTATGCCATTTCATTCCATGATCCCCAGGATGCATAGACATTATACAAGTTGACTCACAATATTCTGCAAATATGAGCATACAGCAACACCATGAACTATGAACCACAGGACATGTGCCCAGATATTCTGTGGCTTTTGTATGGATACAACACCAGTCCAGATGCAGAACATGCTCTGGAGAAGAGTGGATGTGACAGCAACATAGTGGTAAGAACAATGTGGTTTAGCTGAAATGGGCTAGGCTTCTCACTGTTGACTAATCCTCAAGTGCTTAACTTGTGGTCAGCCTGCAATGAAGATTAACATAAGAAGGACTGGGTATCTCAAAATGACAGGTCATTTCTATAGGTCCATGATCAAATAAAGGAATGGCTAAGCCATTCCTTTAAAAAGTATGTGCAGAGCATGCAGATTTATTGGCCAAAATAATAAATGAGAATGACAT
>NW_005841832.1:5365383-5369318 GCF_000455745.1 Alligator sinensis | reverse complement strand
CTTTCCCTAGCTAACTAGATTATATAAATTAGAGATAAAATACAGAACAGAATTTACTTCAAATGATTTTCTGAAGGAATCCAAGGCTTCCAGTGATCCTACAAAGAGCATATTTGTTGTTCTAGGTGAACCAGACCTGGCTGATCTGGAATCCAAATATAAGCAATGTGAAAAATCAAGCTATTTAGATTTCACTTGTACCACTTTTTTTCTTTAAGCATGTTATCAGTTTGACTGTTATATAATCTGCCTATTGCTATATTTTGTAGACCTCATCTACAGTACTTGTAAGCAAGTATAACTGTGATCTCTCAGCTTTAGCGAATGTGAAGTATGACTTAATTTAGCTTTTAATTATAGAATTGGCTGTTACATGCTGCTACCATCAAGTGGTAATTGAATCTTTTTGTTATGTGTCATAGAACAGCAAAACATCAATCCTGAAAAAGAAAAAATGCAGTTGCTATGGTCTTTTCATTGCTATCAAAATATCATAAGCTAACTGAAAGCTTATAATTGTATATGAGTATACAGACTGCATATTTAGTTAATATTAAATGCCTCTACTGCTCCTTAAGGATTAAGAAAAAAGCAGTTTAATACATTTTTAGAAAATTAGATAGCACACAGTTCTATGTATCTACCCACAGATATTTAAAAGATTCAAAGTGATATGGAAAGTAGTGAGTCTTTCCTGCTATGTCTGAGTAGAAATATGTTATTAGTGGTCATTCTAATATTTTGTGGTTCCTTGCAGTCAGGGTGTCTCCTAACTATTATGCAGTCACAATGTGATATTTCAGAAGTCCTGTGTTTATACAAGACATATAGAGCCAAATAATGTGTGTGTGTTCACACTCCATCCCACACACACCCACATCCACATGCTCCAAATGTGCAGACACATAGACAAAAATTAAGCTAGGGATGTAATCACTTGTAATCCCACAGCACTAGTAAAGCTGCCTGAGAAAGAGCACATTCCCTTTTTTCCACATTTAGTTCACTCTACTTAGATAACATCATTAAGCAATGCTGAAACAAAGAAAGGATGATTTCTATTTTTAGCATTTAATTTTGATTTGATCATTTCAATTCTTGTCTTCATCGGCTGCTGCATATTGAGTAATGAGATAAGTTCAACAACAAGATATGAAGAGGAACCTGGCATATACCTCCATCAGCATTGCTTCAGTTCTGTTGGCTTATTATTAGCAAGAACAATAAATTTTGAAGCATGTTCATCCAGGAAAGATGCTACACTGTCAGTGATCATGTAGCTGCCAAAAGGTTTGACAGCTCAGTAAGATCACCATATGGAGATATGCACTGAACATCTAGGCGGACTTTCTTGAGGATCCAACTACAGATTGGCCTACAGCAGTGATCTCCAAACTTTTTAAGCAGGAGATCACTTTTGGCATTTAAAAGCAACCCAAGATCTACCGTGCGCTGCCACCATCCCCTCTCCCACCCCTCCCCGCTCCCATTCAGCAGGTAAATCTGTGGTGAGGGAAGGTGGGGCAGATCAACACAGAGGGAGAAAAAATTATTTGGGAGCACACCTCCCCAGCAGGGAAGTCCCACCCGGCTGGGGCCCCACTCAACTTACCCCTGCTCCTGCCTCTGTGGCACTGTCCCTCACTGCAGGGGCCTCAATCTAGCCCCCACCCCTTCCCACCCCCACAGACTGACCTGCTGGGTGCACATGCATAAACATGGGCACTCAGCCCCCCAACCCCAACCTAAGATCAACTCCAAGAGGCTCCAAGATCTACCACAACAGGCTCTGGGATCTACCGGTGGATCAAGATCCACTGAGTGGTGACCACTGGCTTAGAGTCAACAAGGATTTATCGTGATGGTAATAATGATAAATTTGTAGCAAATGATGTGTCAGATCTACACAATGCAGAAGCAAGACATTTTCACAGAAGTCACCTCCAGTCATTTTGATATATGTTACAGACCTAGGAGATATTTGATAACATGAATAGAAATAACTAACCGATTAACTCTGAATTAAGCAGCCTGATTTTAAATGTTTTAAATGTTCAAGTCCATTGATCAATATTTCTAGTAAACCCCTTGTTTTGGGACTGAAAGTTATAGGTCATTTATTAAATGATAAAGTATTAATGCACATGTTTGTGTACTAAAGACAAAACACTTAATCTTCTTCTAGCAAACACTTCTTTTGTTTACTATGCATTAACCTGTCTATTAGTGCTAATGACATCTGATGCCATTCCATATTTTCCCACAACATTTCGCGTTCTCTGCACATTTATTCATGCCTAGCTGCAGGTCTATATCTGCAGCATGCAGAAATCTACAGAGGCATTATTTTACTTACAGAAGTCATTATCATGGTTCTGGAAAAAGACTTTACATTATAAGTCACAAAAGGGGGCACATAAGCAGTGGAAACAGGGAGGGATTACTAAAGAGGAGTATGCCTCCTCAGCTCGCAGTTGTAGGGAGGCAGTTAGAAAGGCCAAAGCTACCATGGAGATGAGGATGGCATCCCAAGTTAAGGATAACAAAAAATTGTTTTTCTGATATATAGGGAATAAAAGAAAGGCCCAGGGCGGAATAGGACCGCTACTGAATGGGCAAAAGCAATTGGTGACAGACAGGGGGGACAAGGCTGAACTCCTCAATGAGTTCTTTGCCTCAGTGTTCCTAAACGAGGGGCAAGACAAGTCTCACAATGGGATTGTAGAGAGACAAGAGCAGGGCGCCAGACTACCAAACATTGACTCTGAGATGTTGCAGTCACTTGGAAGGACTGGATGCATTTAAGTCAGCAGGCCCGGATAAGCTCCATCCGAGGGTACTGAAGGCACTGGCTGATGTCATTGCACAGCCACTGGCAAGAATATTTGAGCACTCGTGGTGCACAGGCCAGGTCCCGGAGGACTGGAAAAGGGCCAATGTGGTCCCTGTTTTCAAGAAGGGGAGAAAGGAGGATCCAGGCAACTATAGGCCAGTCAGCCTCACCTCCATCCTTGGCAAAGTCTTTGAAAAGATTATTAAGGCTCATATATGTGAGAGCCCAGCAGGAAAAATTATGCTGAGGGGAAACCAGCACGGGTTTGTAGCAGGTAGATCATGCCTGACTAATCTAGTCTCTTTCTACGACCAGGTTACAAAACACCTGGACGCAGGAGTAGGGATTGACATCATCTACTTAGACTTCAGGAAGGCCTTCAATACGGTATCCCACCCCATACTGGTGAACAAGTTAAGAGGCTGTGACTTGGATGATTACACAGTCCAGTGGGTGGCAAATTGGCTAGAGAGTCAAACCCGGAGAGTGGTGGTGGATGGGTCGGTATCCACCTGAAAGGACGTGGGCAGTTGGGTTCCACAGGACTCAGTCCTTGGACCGATACTCTTCAATGTCTTCATCAGTGACTTGGACGAGGGAGTGAAGTGTATTCTATTCAAGTTTGCGGATGATACAAAACTTTGGGGAGAAGTGGACAGACCAGAGGGCAGGGAACAACTACAGGCAGACCTGACAGGTTGGACAAATGGGCAGAAAACAATAGAATGCAATTTAACAAGGAGAAATGCAAAGTGCTGCACCTAGGGGGGAAAAATGTCCAGCACATCTACTCCTAGGAAATGACCTGCTCGGTAGCACGAAAGCAGAAAGGGATCTGCTGGGATCCCCTGTTGCTATTATTTCACCTGTTGTTTATTTGTATTTACTTGTGGCTTATTTATTGTTCACCCATACTTATCTATAGTTTATCTGTTGGCTATCTATGTTTATTTTGGGATTTATCTGTTTCAGACTTACCTGTATCTGGAGCACTGGTATAAGGTTTTATGGCATTTACCCAGCGGGTATTGTTTATGTTATTTGTTTAGATAGCATATATATATATATAGAGAGAGAGAGAGAGAGAGAGAGAGAGAGAGAG
>NW_005841832.1:5355774-5362424 GCF_000455745.1 Alligator sinensis | reverse complement strand
CCCCAGCACTCTTCCCTGCCTATGCAGGGGGTCGGACTCGATGATCTATTGAGGTCCCTTCCAACCCTAACATTTATCAATCTATGAATCTATTATGGTCTGAAGTCTGTAGCTTTGTTGTAACCCAGGTACACCCAAGGGTGTTCCCTATTCTCCATCAGATGGGATGGGTAGGCAGGAGGGGCTGCTGTGAGAGGGATGCCAGAAGTTCAAGCAGATCCTTCTTTCCTCTATAGAGTTAGCCCAAGCCCAAAGTTCTTAACTATATATAATTAATTGAGTTTAATATACATAATTATAACATTAAATATCATTTACATAAATTTACACAGTGAACATTAAACAATAACCAAGGTCGAACCCTAAAAAACCTATTAACCCATCATAATAAAACAATTTCACCAGCGTCAACACAATACAACATCACAGTACAACATTTCAATTACAAAATATAAGACGCAAACAGGAACCATCTTAATAACATTTATTCCTTAATATAGTACCTGACCCATGGCAAGAGATAGTCCTCCTTCCAATGGGGTCCCTTGGGGGGTGTCCAGGAAGCACCAGGGGCCCCTCCCCTTACAGCCTTGACTAGGCAGGAGGATGCTCACTCAGCCCCTTCTCTGGGTTTGCCCGCCCCAAATGTCTTTCCCCTGTGGGACCCAAGGGCCCAATGACTCATACTCCCTCATTGGGCTGTGGTCAGGGCACAGCTCGATGGGGTCTGCTCTGCTGGAGCGCCTCTCCTGGCCGATCCTGTGCCACTGGGCTCCTCCCCACCCTGTGCCCCACTCTGGGCACCAAGGGCTCAGCTCCTGTCAGCTGCTGCACCACTGCTGCTGGCTCCTGGGTGCTGGGCCTCATGCTGCAGCACTACTGTTTCCCCGTGCCCTGGCTTTGGCACCGAGGGCTCTTTTAGCACAGGCCAGGCCCTTCAGGCTTCAGCCATCCATCCTCATGCTGGGTGGCTAACCTAAGCAGCCTCTGCTGCTCCCTGGCTCCCAAGGCTTGGGCCTGTGCACCGACCTGCGTACCATGGGACCTGGCCACTTGGCAGGAGATGGGACCTGAGCCGCCTCACTGCAGCCCCCAAGGCCCTTGCCCCATGCACTGTCCCATGCACCGTGTGGTCTGCTGGCCCTGCCAGGGTTGCAGGCTCAAACTGCCGCTTGCAGCTCCCAAAGCCTGGGCTCTGTGTACCGAACCGTGCACCGTGATGAGCCCAAGCAGTCTCAAACCACTCCCAGAGCCAGGTTTCTACTCACCATCACTGTGTGCCGTCAACAGCCCGAGCAGTCTCACACCGCTCCCAAGACTGCTCCTTCAGTGGCAGCTTTAGGAGCCTTGGGCCTATTGCCCACTGGGGGAGAGTGCCCCAGCTTTTCTTGGCTCTGCTTTTCTTGAGTCCCTCCCCGCCTCTGCCCCTCGTGCTGGGCATGAAGCTCCTTTTATATGCTCCAGGGCTCCACCCTGAAGTCTTCCGAATCTGACAGTTTACAGCAGGCTTGTCCAACATACGGCCTGCAGGCCGCCATGCAGCCCACCAAGCCATTTTCTCTGGCCTGAGGTCCCTCACTCGGGACAGGCGAGGCGTCCTGGTGCCTGCTCTGCGCTCCATGGCAGCAGCGGTGGCGGGGCAGCGGCGAGGCAAGGAGGGTAGCGCCGGCCCATGGGCCCCAGCAGGCAGTGAGGGGACGGTAGCTGCTTACCCCCATGGGGCCGGGCTCATCACATGAGCTGGGTCCCGCCACCACTGCCCCGAGGGCTGCGCGGTGCGGGGCTGCCCCAGCCGCGCCTGACTGGATGAGCTGGGGACAGCACCTGCAACTTCTCTGGCTCCGCCCCTTTCCTCCAGCGCACAGCCAGGGGAGCTGCAGCATGGCCCATGCCCTGCCCGCATGTGTGGTGGATGGAGGCACCGAGTGAGTTCCTGTGCGGAGCTGGGGGCGCTTCGGGGCCGGGCCAGGGCTGCGGGGCACGTGGATGCTGGAGCTGGGCTGGGTGGGAGGCAGGAGAATCTTTGTAAAAATACTGCCCAGTGTTTGGATTTGTTTGCTTCAATTTCTCTTTGTGCGGGATTGGGGGTTCAACTTGTTACTACTAGTTAAAGATGTGTTACTAACAAGTTATTAATTCAATAAAAGTAAATCTTCTTGAAGATTATTCTCAAAAATGCCCATATTTTGTTGCTTTGATTAGTTTCCACTCTGGCTGATATCTTTTCCACATTTGATCTGTCGACTTGTATTATGCTTCTTTCATTCATTGAGAAGTGAGTAGAAGCTTAAGTGTTTATTTTAGTCAAGTGTTTGGTATTATTTCATTCTTGCTTTTATATTGTTTTTATTTTGGGTTTTAAACCACATTTCCAGACCCATTTCATTGTTACTTCCTGCAACTTCATTGGTGTCAAAGGTCACGTGACATCACTTCCTGATGTGATACCACTTCCTGTGAGGTCTTTGAATGTGGCTCACCGGGTGATAAAAAGTTTGTGATCTGGCCCCACATTCAAAAAGGTTGGACACCCCTGGTTTACAGTCTTAAATCAGGTCTGGGGGAGCTCTTCTCCCCCTCCCCTCAGGAAAGGGGCATGACTTCATTTCTCTTGCTGCCTCCTGATTGGTGGATGGGCTCCACCAATCAAAACAGCAGGCTCTCAAGCCTGGAACTCAACCTAAGCTCTGAAAGGTGAGCCTGCTACATTATTATCTTAAATTTATTTTTCCATCATACTGTTAGCAAAACATTTGTTTGGAGTGGGGTTTTTTAGGGGTTTTTTTTATTCAGTAGGAGGATGTTGACTCACTCTGACCAATGAATAAGAAATTGCAATATTAATTTTGGTGGAAAATTGCACTGTCAAGGAATAATCATCTTAACTTGTCTTATTTTTATGGGCTGCACTACCATTTGATTCTTTACTAATTTATTGACCAAAGAGTGCCTTTCATTTCACTGATCTCTAAAAATCTTCTTATCAAGTGTTTACTTTCTAATTTTTTTACTTTTTCTTTGTATTATATTCCTTTAAACATTTCTGTTTTTCTATATGTCTTCATTACTCTTTGTTTTGGTTTTTTTTACTTTAAAAATCTATGTACTGTATTTTAATTATTTTATGTAATGCTTTACATACAAAAAGTAAAAGAACCCAACCCAGCCACAAACCAGTGGTGCTGCTTTTAATCCTTTTCATGAAATGGCCACATGATGGCATCAGACACTAGGAAAGCTGAAATGCTTCAGATGCCTGAATATGAATATATTTTCTTTTTATATTACCAACATGGAAACAATAAGGATTAAGGGATATTACACAATGGATTCCTAGCAAGATGCTTAACAATTTATATTTGTTTCCTTCTCTGGTATTTCCTCTGCCTAAAGAAACCAACACCTCTTCTGAATTTTCGAGGACAAACTCTATTTCAGGGTTGTGTCTCAGTGTTCCTTAGGATGCCTTGTAAGAAAATTTTTGTCTGAAATTTTAAAAATTGGTCCTAACACAAGACAGCATCATGCTGCATTTCACAGCACAAAACTAGAAATAGTATACCTGAGTTTAAGCAACACAGTACCCAGGATTATTAGTTTTGCCTCTCAGCAGAGCTAATTAGTTTCTCTGCAGTGTCTCAACCTGCACTAATTTGAACCTAGAGTGGTGTAAATTACTCTAGTTCCACAGGCCTAGGGAGCACCCAGGATTTTTGTTCCCTGCAAGTTGGTCACTTTATCTCTGACAAATCTGTTACATTGACATTAAATAAATTAGCATAAGAGAGACATATAGCATGGAACATTTTAACCCAAAGTTTAGCAAAGTTACAATATAAGCAATCAAAACTGGGCTTTATAGTGGAAAATGTCAATGACTTTTCATAACAGGCTGTGTTACTAGTCTTGCTTAGAAATGTAACATCATTGTTGTACTTGTGTATCCAAATGCCCACTAAAGACTGACATGGGAATTCATACACAGTTAAAATTACATCAATCAATAAAGCACCAAACTTTACTTCAAATACTCAAAAATGTAAATTATATGATATGAGTGAATATAAGCAAAATCTGCAGTTTCTGAGCCAAGACATGTTTTAGCCAAGAACTTCTAAAAAATGTAAGAGACTTCAAAAAAAAAATGGCCTGAGGTCATAAGAGTTTTGTTTTATGGAATTTAGATGAGGAAGCCATGAATATTGTGTTTGTAATATAATGCTAATCACAGCCTTAACTATTGGATAAAACAGGGCCCCTCCACGAGGCAGAGCAATTTACCTTTTTAGCACTGAATAGGTAAATTATTAAAAATATTATGATCTGACTTCCACTTGCACTTACAGGTGTCCTTTGGAGCCTGTTGACTTTAAATAGTAAAAATAGCATTCATCAGTGCCTGTCTTGATTTTATGTGGGGATGCTGTATTTTTTGGTTTACAGTTAAAAGCTCATATTTTGAGTGGCAGTAGATTTATTCAGCTATTTAGCTTCTGGATTCTACTAAAAGATACATAGGTAAGATTTAAGAATCTTTTTATGAAACATTAATGCCTGTTGCTGTATTGTGATTAGAAACCAGCTCAGCAAGAGCAAGCACCTGAAATAAAATGGGATGGCAAAATTACATCAGTTTAATACTACTTTTGGGGAGAGAAGTCAAAAAGGTTAAAGCACAGCTGAGTGTAATGAAATAATACCTGAGTTGCTTCCAGGACAAGATATTTAAAAGTCTCCAAGCTTAGCATATCTGGGAGGATGCACTGGACCAACTTCCAGCAGGAGCTAAAAGGTCAGAAATTTTGGAAGGGACTCAGAATATGTTACACTAAATCAGTGGGGGCTCAACCTTTTTTCCTGGCAGGCCGGATGGGCGTACCCCATTTGGTTGTGGTTGCAGGCCGAATCTGGTCATAGTCCCCATCTAGCACACAGGGCAGGTATGGGGAGCACCATCTGGCCATACAAAGTAGATGGGAAGCGCCCAGCCCCAATACAGCCTGTTTCGGGGAAGGGAGCGTAGCCCAGCTCTAACTGGCCTGGCAGGGCTTGCTGTTTGGGAATTTGACAGTGGGGAGGGTGGCCATATTAATTGCCACCGCTCCCCAATGCAAAATTTCCCAACCAGTGGGGAGCCCCGCAGGCCAGATGTGATGGCTCCTCAGGCTGCATTTGGCTTGTGGGCCAGAGGTTGAGTGCTCCTGCACAAAATTGCTACTTTTTACATTAAAATTGATGCAGTCTGACATGTAAATAAATGTGCAATAGGGTTTTTATTGTTTTGCCCTGGTTCATTAAGTTAAATTAGAGAAGAGTATCCTGCATAAACTTTAGAAGGTTTTGCTATAACAGTTTTTAAAGTTCAGTTTGGTATCCCACTACATTACTATAGAATTATTAATGTCAAATCAGTCAAGCCCTTACTGTTAGCTGAAGTATAATCAATTGCATCTTTAGCAATTGTGCAGAAACAATATTATTATTATCTTTAGCATGTACTTAGCAGCCCATATACTCAGAGAGGAAGAAACATTACCTAATTAAACCTCACAACTTCCTGTGAAATAATTTTTATCAGCCTAATTTTACGTAGAAAAATTGGAGGCAAGGGATAGAATGACTTGCTCAAGGTTACACTATGTGGTACATCAGTGGCAGATCCGACATTAAAAAAAGTAGTAACTGTAGTTTAAATGTTCTCAATTATATTGTGTAGACTTCAAATGTAACATACCAATTGCCAGATGAGATAAAAGGCACATACTTGTATTAGCAAACTGACTACAAGCCATTCTCTAAGTCTCTACAGATCATCTGATAACTCACCTAAGTGGATTTTTAACTCCATCAAATCACAACTCCTTGCCTACTTTATTAATTTTGCTTTCAAGTCGTTGCAATCTGTCTGGCTGCTTAAAATGAAATTATAGACCCAACAACCCTTTTAGAAAAGTATAAACTAGGGGTGATAACCCTGATGCCCTGGCCAATGTTCTCTTTCTCAATATTGTAGGTTCTAATGTCCAAGGCTGAACGTGACCTCTCACTGAGCATACAGTGCATGTCTGACAGTAGTATTTGCTTTCAGCAACTGCATTGCAAGGATCCATGGCATTATGTTGTATTGTGATTTGAAGGAACTGGTTAGGAGAGATATAAAATCCAATTCTTTTTCTTTGATGCATACCCTGAGGTGTAAGCACCAAGTACGTAGGGGGCCAAGGGCCCTGGCCCACCTCAAGAAGAGGGTAGGGTGACCACCCATACCTGCTTGGGCAGGACAGTCCCAAAATGGGAACATCAAGTCCCATTCCTGGGCTGCATAACTTCAGGACATCATTCATGCTGGATTCCCACTACTGTGCAAGGATCTGGGTTTTCTGTTTACCATGAAGAAATGTGGGAAATGGCAGAATTCCCCTTGCAGGCTGGCAGAGTTCCAGCCCGCAAGGGGCTGTGGGAAACAGGACGCAGGGGGCACCACATACACGTATACGCATGCACATATATTGGGTACTAATGATGCGGCCAGGAGAACCCCTGATCACCTGATGGCGGACTACAGTGCTTTGGGCGGCGTGCTGAGGGAGTTCGGTGCACAGGTGGTATTCTCTTCCATCCTACCAGTGAACGGACGCGGAAGGCGGCAT
>NW_005841832.1:5352784-5354844 GCF_000455745.1 Alligator sinensis | reverse complement strand
GGGAAAGAAGTTGTGTATCAGGAGAAAGGTAGCAGAGAAAAGTTAGGGGAATGTTATGTAGGGGTGCCAGTTAAAACTCCCTCCACCAACCCCCAGTACTTTAAGTTATATCATAGTGGAACAGCTCTGACACCTCCTTAACATGCCTTGTCTTTCCACTGTACCTGAGAGGATGAAGTACACAGTACATGTACATCATGCTGCCAAAACATTTAATAGGAAATAAGTCAAGATAGCCTTGCTTCCTTAGCACTGGGCATTGAACATTATACAGCAAATAATTTAAATCTCTCTCTCTCTCTCTCTGTCCAAAGCAATAACATTGCATTGCGACAGAACCAAAGGAAACAACAATTCCCGTGAATCAAAGAAATGCTAAAAGTTGTCCACACAGATCAGTTGTTATACCCAAGAGAGCATTTTGGTAAAATATCTGCAATAGTTGTTAATGAGAAAACAGCCCCCCACTACTAGTAAAAGTTGAAGGCACTGTGGGAGAGGTATCTGTCTGCATTCAGAAGCTCAGCCATGTCACTATTTGCAAGAAGAAACATCTTTACACTTCCACAGATGAAACAGTACTATTTTACACAGATCTAAGAATCTAAAATTGAGCAATAACCCCCCTTGTAAGAGGCTGCGATCTATTCTAAATGGAATAACCTGTCTGAGTGAAGAATGAATTACAGTGACTATTGAGTGTATAGCTAACCATAGCAACAAGCTTATCTCAGCATGGACTCTCCCAGGCTGTCCACCCCTAATTACATGTTCCAGACTGCTCTGAAACACATTGAAGACTGGTGTTTTACATATGACAGCAGCTGAATGCCCAGAAGTGTCCTCTCCAGTGCATTTCCAGATGTGGAGCACACAAATAGGAGCATGCTTTGGGGTCTCCAGGATAGGATATACTACCACTGCAGTGGATACATATTCTAAGGGCATGCCATGTAACCATACCCATACAATACCACATACTCTTACATGAATGATTTTCAGGGTTTGTGTTCATAATGGGAGAATTCCAGTCCCTTGATCTCAAATCATTTCTAAAACAAAATTAATGATAAAATATTTAGAAGAGCCCTACTTCCTACCTACAAGGAGGAATGTAGAGAAAGATTAATGTTCCTTTCTAGGATTTTCTATTCTGATCACCTGCCAAAGAATCTCATACAATAATTTCTATATCAAGGATGTGTGAGTGACACCCAGAGAGCCGTGGTGGATGGGTCGGTTTCGACCTGGAAGGGTGTGGGAAGTGGGGTCCCACAGGGTTCGGTCCTTGGACCGATACTCTTTAATGTCTTCATCAGTGACTTGGACGAGGGAGTGAAATGTACTCTGTCCAAGTTTGCAGATGACACAAAGCTATGGGGAGATGTGGACATGCCGGAGGGCAGGGAACAGCTGCAAGCAGATCTGGACAGGTTGGACAAGTGGGCAGAAAACAACAGAATGCAGTTCAACAAGGAGAAATGCAAAGTGCTGCACCTGGGGGGGAAAAATGTCCAGCACACCTACAGCCTAGGGAATGACCTGCTGGGTGGCACGGAATTGGAAAGGGATCTTGGAGTCCTAGTGGACTCCAAGATGAACATGAGTCGGCAGTGTGACGAAGCCATCAAAAAAGCCAATGGCACTTTATCGTGCATCAGCAGATGCATGACGAATAGGTCCACGGAGGAGATACTTCACCTCTATTGGGCACTGGTCAAACAGCAGTTGGAGTCCTCTATCGGGCGCTGGTCAGACCGCAGTTGGAGTACTGCGTGCAATTCTGGGCGCCGCACTTCAAGAGGGATGCGGATAACCTGGAGAGGGTTCAGAGAAGGGCCACTCGTATGGTTAAGGGCCTTCAGACCAAGCCCTACTAGAAGAGACTAGAGAAACTGGATCTATTCAGCCTCCGCAAGAGAAGGTTGAGAGGCGACCTTGTGGCTGCCTATAAGTTCATCACGGGGGCACAGAAGGGAATTGGTGAGGATTTATTCACCAAGGCGCCCCCGGGGGTTACAAGAAATAATGGCCACAAGCTAGCAGACAGCAGATTTAGA
>NW_005841832.1:5349843-5352666 GCF_000455745.1 Alligator sinensis | reverse complement strand
TCCTGCTTATGCAGGGGGTCGGACTCGATGATCTATAGAGGTCCCTTCCGACCCTAACATCTATGAATCTATGAATCTATGAATGTGTACGTGGCCAGGAATACAGCGCCAGGCAGCAGTGGAAAGCAGCTCCCTCAGCTACCTGTAGGTAAGGAAATATTATATGCAAGCAGAATGTGGCCCCCATAGTGAGGGGAAGGAGCACGTGGGGCAGGGTCTGGGCCTGGGGTTGCTGCCCAGTCAAGATGGTGCATGGGACCCTGGCCTGGGGCCAGGGCAGGGAGAGGGACAGAGCCATAGGTGGCATGTCTTGGAGAGATGGTTTCCTTCCACTGTGCACACTCCCAGGAGGAGGGGATAGGGGGGCAGGTGCCCCCCAGATTTGTGTGTGGGGCGGGGGCAGATGCAAACTACCTGCTGTGGCCTTGGGGCTCCCTGCCCTGCTGTCCTCCCTCCTGGAGCCCACGCTGGCCATGCCACCATGGTGAAGCACCTTTTGCCCACCCGGCAACAGTGGGGGTGGCAGCACAGAATTGTACCTGCCGCTGCTGCTGGGTGGGCAGGGGCACCTCGTCATGGTGGCGCAGCCAGCGCCAGGCTCCTGGGAGGAGGGCAGCGGGTCAGGGAGCCCTGAGCCCACAGAGGGCAGCCTGTTCCCACCCCCATAGGTTCCATTTGTCTGTGCTCCAGGGGTGCCAGTGGGGGGCATCATCTTAGCCCCCCCAGCAAAAATAAAAGCCAGCGCCTATGCCCTGAGGATTCATTTTCATGAACTTCCTATAAATAATGAAATTGCCTATTTCTTGAAATAGCAAATCCTGTATTAAATTTGGTAAGTGAAGAAATCAAAAAATACAAAAGTAACAGAAAAATATATTACAAAATTAGGATCTTCTTTCTAATATCAGCCTCTGCATATCCTGAAAGTATATTTGTATACATATCATGTATGCTCATGTCCAGGTGAGTTCAAGTGAGCAAGACCATCTCTGATTATCCATACTATGCTACCATACACATTCTGCAACCTGTCCACCTCTATCTTCACCTTTACTCTTTGTTCATGGGTCTGATGCTAGGATTTCTGGAGACTTATCTCAGGTTACTCAGCACCAGGGACTGAACACTTTCTAGAAATTGGTTTGTGGTAAGTTGTGGGACAATTTGTCTTTCCTTCACAGCCCAGTCATGAAGTGATTTTAGCCCATGAGTTTGCCTCATTTTTAGCCCACTGTCACACACTACTAAGGCTGCTTGCCACTATCTTTTTAGACCAGTTGGCCATGCCATGGACCTATTCAGTGAACTGTTCCTGATTAAGGGCCTATTCTTTATGCTAGGAGATAGGTGCTCTGAAAGATGCTTGATGATCTGAAATGTGGATGGTTGCTGAACTCAGGAAATTAGAACAATGTGTTCATAACAGATTGAGCACATGTAATGGCTAATACAATTGTGGTACAATCTCTATATATAGCCTGGTCCTTCTGCAGAAAGAGAATTAGCACAGTGTAAAAGGGTCATACTGTCTTACAGAGGTGGGATGACGAGCTGTGGCTCTGGAGCTTCCACAAGATTTTCATGAATGTTGTGTCACTTTACCCTTCAAAACCAAAGCACTTGACTGAGGAAATTCATACCAACGCAGAAGCAGGTTGTTACTGTCTTTATGTTATCGGTTTGATGTTGGCAAGTCACCTTGTAGGTGGTGAAGGTGTGCAATGCAATTCTTAAAGATCATGGGTATATTATTTGAGCTAAACTGTGCTAATATTTTAAACTTTAAAGTCTTGCCTATTTTCTGTTTTTAGACTAGAGGGAATGTACAAAGAAAAAACAGATGAAAAACAAATATGCTTTACAAAATTTCAGCAAAGGCCAGACAGGAGTTGGTATTATGTAGTCTTCCTGTCACTGTAACTTAACAAGCTATTTCTGCCATTAGAATGCATTTACACGTGTGCTTTACTGCAGAGTAGACTAATAAGTTCCACTGTAAAGCACCCCAGTCTACACATGCACCAGTATTAGGGTGCAGTAAACTAATTAACTCCGTCATAAGATAGTACTGTTGGTAACTGAAACGTACATGGAGATGGTGACAAGGGCTGAAGCACAAGGGTGCTAAAATGTAGGGGCTGCCTGCTGCCTAGTCATATGGCTCCACACTTTTGGCACGCTCTTGCCCCAGCCAACCCCTCCGCTGCCCAACGCCACCACCCAGAGCCTGGAGCTGACCCTCTGAGCCTGCTGCCAGCCTGGGGCTGCTCCGCCCCAGCAAAAACTGCTGCTGTCCCAGGCATATGTGTAGACATTGTGCCTGGGAGCAGTAAACTCCAGCTGAAACCACTCCAGAGTTTATTGCATCACCTTAATTGCTCATGTAGATGCACCCAGAGTTAAATTCAACTGAAGGAGATACTGGTATTGATGGACAGAAATAGGCTAGCTAAGCTTAAACTGGGTTGGAGAGCAGTACCCTACATGACAGATGGAGCTGGAAAATAAGAAAATGCAAAGCTATATTTAGAACAGACTTGGGATTGATAAAAGACTAGCTGCTACTGACAAGGTCATTCTTGGATTCCATACAATTATGCCTGTGCCATATGTGCTGCTGGAGCCTGTGGAAAAGCAACTGGATGAAGTGCAAAAGCAGGATATAATTTCACCTGTGGAATTCGGTGAATGGGCTGAACAAATTCTGTGTATTCCAAATGGCTGTGGCACTGTAAAAATTTGCAGAGATTATAAAGTCACCGTAAACACCTAGCTGAAAGTGGATCAATATTCTGTTCTTAAAACCTACAAGATTCATTTTGT
>NW_005841832.1:5338786-5349812 GCF_000455745.1 Alligator sinensis | reverse complement strand
ACGGGGGGGGGGGGGGGGGAGGATAGAGTTTAGCAAACTAGACTAGTCCCAGACCTTACAAAGATAGCATTGGGACCACAGTAAAACAAAAATTGCTGACAGTGAACACACATAAGGGACTATTAAGGTATGAAAAACCATAGGGAGCAGCCAGGGGAAATGTAGGAAAAATAATGTTGGCTGTTATTGGATGACATAATAACAGGGAGGAATTAAGAAGAATATTTACAAAACCTAGAGGAGATTCTGAGCAGACTGCACAATTAGTTATAGCTTGAACGTTAGGAAAAATACAGTTGCTTTAAAAAAACCCTTAAAATCAACTTATTTCCAGCATCATAGAGCCCCTCTAGATGTTCAGATAAAGGCGTGATACGATCTGATGTGCAATCCACACAATCACGCCTCTTGCTGTACCACACATGCATAGCAAGAGACGTGATTACGGGATCCAGCACCAGATCCTATTACATCTTATTGCCGGTGCAGGGAGAACCTGAGATCACCATACTAGGCTCCCCCTGCACCAGCAAGTAGCAAGCTCCCACAGCTGCAAGTCTGACTGGACTTGCAGCTGTTGCACCACTGCATAGCTGCTAGGGCAAGGAGTCCTGCACCTGATGGGACTCTCAGTCCTGGAAGCGCCCCATGGCAGTGCCTCACAGCTGCTGGGACAAAGAGTCTGGCCAGCTGCAGGAACTCTCCATCCTGGCAGCCATGGGGTGCTGCTGAGACAGAGTCTCAAAAACTATAGACAAAGACTATTGAGAATGCACCACTTCTACAGAATGTCTCAGAGTTTAAATCGTTTCTGACTATTTTAAACTATCATAGAAGGTCTATTTGAGTGTGTCAACATGAATTAGTCCAATGCCTGTCCTGTGACAGAAAAGCATAAAATGTGAATAGAAAAGAATTACAAGACTTTTGAAGAAGCTAAAAAGAAATTGAATTGTCCCAGCCATTTTGTGCATTTTACTCTATGGAGTTACCTATTGAGTAGTTTACAAGCTCTCTCTTCTGAGAGCAGGATTGCCATTTCATATTTGCACCCTATACCAAGTATCAAATGAGTTGGGAGACTACTTTATGCAGATCCTAAAACAGACATTAAACAAAAAGGATGGGATAACCTTGTCACATAGCACTACAGTTGCTAAGTTAACATATGTCTACTTTGCTTATGAATACTCAGGTTCCAGCTGAGTTGTTTGTAAAATGTAGATTCGATTTATTGACACCAAATTTATGAGGAACACTCGAACAACAGGGAAAAATTCATAACCCATATTCCCAGATTTTATGCATCCTAATACTATACTGATACAGGGGCGGGAAGAGGTGGGAAAAGGTGAGGTAAAGCAGATATTGAGACCACAGAGATATTTCTTAGAGGCAAAAGGGGAGATAATAAAGAAGTACATTGATTGGCTGTTAGCAGATAACTCTGGCGAGTTACAGGATATGGTCACCTAAGCTAGTAAAAGTAGTTGCTGGGGGAGGGGGTTGTTTGCTTCTTTTTTGTTGTTTTTTTTTTTTTGCCAGAGGAGGTATCAGAAAATTATTGAGAAAAGGAGAAACAAGCACCCCTTCTGCTGGAAGAGATCAGAATGGTTTTAATAAAGAACATGAAAAAAGTATTTTTCTCTCTCTGTGAAGCAATACTAACTATAGCAAGTTTGCAAACTTCACATAAGGCTAAATGCATTAAAGAAATTTACAGGATAAGGATGCTGTGGATTGTTTAAAAACTATGCTATTGCTTTCTGTTTTCCTGCTTGCAGGCTAGGGGACTCTAGGGAAGTATGGGATCAAGGCTCTGCTTTTAATTTATGATTTGCTGCACCAAACAAAGCTGTGTCTGTTAGTTGATTGTTATTTGTTGATACTGTTTCGCAATCAAAGAACATACAGTGCTGTTCTGTTACTGGTTTGTTTTCTTTTAATTAATGCTTTCTCTAACTTCTAAGGGTATGGCAAAAACCTAATGGCAAGAGATTTTTTATTTTATGGAGTAAATAATGCTTTGGCTTCTGTGTTGGCTAAAGACCTTATCTTGATTTTTGAATATCTGTTGGTTTGCTTGTTATAATAAACTAGTGGCTGCCCAACATGCCCTGTTGATCAGAGTACACAGACCGGTGGGCTGGAGGCACAATAGACAGGCTGGGAAATGAAATGAAGACCCTTCTGGATGCAAGGAGACTCCCATGTAATGTTAATACAGTTTGGGGGTGATCCAAGGGCAGCTCTGGCCAGGGTAAATCTAACCGAGCTGCATGCCAGAGAATATATGCCAAAAAAGCTGTAAACTCTTCACTCTTAACCCTCGTACCAAACAGAATGGCTGAGAAGGGACTTTTCATGGAACATTTCTCTCCAAAGTGACTTTTTATGGGTTGTAATGTGGGAAGGGATCATGAAGGCATCAATGTTTGCCCATCTGGGTGAGGAAAACTTTCTGAACGATACCAGAAATGTAAGCAGGAGTGAAAGGGCTCTTTAAAATGTTTAAGTGTGAAAGAGGTAAAGGAAGAAAGAAAATATTGTGTATCAAAGGGTTGCATAGCACATGCATGTTTGCTGGTCCCAGGAGCCAAGCTGGGAACCCAGTGGAAGTAACTTAGGGTGGCAGGGATGGAAAGGTGGGATTAGAGGGAACTAATGGGTCTGCAAAAGGGGTTGGCGAGATCAAGGGAGGCTGGTGATGCAGCGGGGGAGGCTTCCATCAGGGGTGGAGGGGTCAGGAGGCTAAAAATAGCCCGGTCAGGGTAGGAAGAGCACAGTCCCAGGGCTGCGGTAAGCCGCTGGGCTTTCCCAGCCCCAGGGCAATACTCCAAACGTGCAGATATTCAGTTGACTGGAGTAACCCATTCCGGATCTAAGTTAGATCAGTTCCTCAGGTGAATTAATTTAGTCGGGGCCACCACTTTTTGCCCAATTTAACCTCCCAGAACATCTGCATGGACCAGCACTTAAATCTAAATGTAACAGCTGCACATACCACATGTGCATGCATATGTGTACTTACATATGTGTCTGTGTGAGTAAATATAGGAGTTTTCATCTTGCTTAACCAGCGTTCTGTAGCCAACAAATCCAGCCTCATAAGTTAATTTTTGACAATGTTTGACTGCTTAAGTCTATATTAAACTTGACTTGGTTGTCTTTTGATTTTTCCATGTTAAGTAATTTCCCTTCTTTAAGATGATTAGAAATTTCATAGAAATTTAGCAACATTCAAAGATACTTACAGCTAGGCATTCCTACAAATAAACAGCAGATGTACTGCATTTGAGGTACTCAATAAAGGCAGGAGAAAGTTTCCTTCCCTCAAAAGGTGCTACAAAAAACTTGTCATGTGTAGCTTGCAGAAGCTGGCACAGCAGATATGAAAAGCACCAGACATCCAGATGGTCAAGGTAGGCTGAGAAAGGTTATGCCCTGTACATGTTCAGAGAACACATTTTCTTTGAGGCACATACATGATACCTATTACACATAACCCATACCTGCCTCAACCTCCGTCTAGGCAGGTGTCTAATTTTGACAATAACCAGAAACTTTGGACGAAATGTAATCTATAGATATGAGCACAAATGTAGAGATTTTCAGATAGCCCAAAGGCACAAGTCCAATGGATCTTCCCTGCAACTCCTACTGGCTCTAAATGTGTCAACAGTGGTACCCAAGGGAAGAATCTATCTAATTTTCAGACCTTTTAGAAATTATAAATGCAAGAGTCTCATATTAAAGACCTGTGCATTTTTATATTTAAATATATTTTAGACTTGCCACGTATGTGGATGATGGGGCCAGATCTAAAATGCTGAACTCTCTTTAACTTTCCACTGGCACAGCTAGGATTTTGGAATTTGAGGCTGGTCACCACCACTGAGAAGGTGCTTGATGCACAAATTTACTTTTGTTATATGTCTTGTAACAGATGTCTGCTTTTCCTTTTTACTTTCACTTCAAATTCATTAGTTTATACAGTCTGTCCTAAAAAAATGATGATGTCTCCATTTGTCTATTTTTCCAACTGCTGTTTTATTAAAGTGTAATTTGTACTAGGAAGTATGTATGCAAAAAAAGATCTCTTCTTTTATCTTCATATTTTTGTTTATTCTAATTGTGTATATTCTACTATAATCTTATCCAACTTTTCAATGCTCATCCTGGAGACATGGGAAACAAGTTGTTCTATTATTCTAATGGCTCAGTGTTTAATAAAATATTTGTATTATTGATGTACAACTGTCCCTATCATCAGTAAACCTTTACTTTTGATGACCAACTTAATCCTTCCACACTGCAAGAGAGCTTTTAAGAAGCCTGTATTGAGAATTAAGGAGAAGGGTAGTAAAATAACATGGCATTGTATTAGGAAGACAAATTAGAACTACCATATTTACTTGAAACTATGTCAACCCTGAATTTAAGATGACCCCCAATAATTAGATTCTATATATGGAAAATTTACAAATTCGTTATAATTTTCCAGGTATAGAATCTAATTACCAGAGGTTTGTCTTGAATTTGTCCCCCTCCCACTGTTACAGCAGGGAAAATAATGCCGCCTCTTCCCTCTGCCCCCCTCTTCTCCCTGCAGCCTTCCTGCCTCCCCCGCACTGGCACCCCCATGCCCCAGCCCCTGCCCCTTCCCAATACTGCACACAATCTCTGTCTCTTTCCCCCACTACTCCCTGCAGTCTCTGCCTCTTCCCCAGCCCTTACTTCAAATGATTCTGAGGCTCTGTTCCCTCCCTGAGTAAAGCATGTGGAAGTGAGCTGCAGATGACAGTAAGGTTCTGGAGAGGGGCAGAAATTGCAGAGGGCAAGAGGGTGCTGTGAGTCATTCTGGCCCCAACACAGAGAGAGTCAGAGTCAGAGTCAGCATTACAGCAGCTGTCTGCCCACACCCCCCACACATACTGCTTTGTACAGGAAAACCTTGTTAATTTGAAATGCAAGGGACCAAAAAACATTTACTTTGAAATAAATGTGTCCATAATTTGCATATATGCAAATTGCTATGGGTACCAACAGACTGAGTTCATTCAGAATTAATGTGTTTTATCTTTTTTGCAAACTGCTGCAAGTTGCAGCATAAGCACTCCATAAACACACTTTTGAATTATGCATTGTATTAGTCCAAAGCCAAAAGGCTCATTATTTATTGAGCTGGGCCCCAGCAGAGTAAACAGCATTTAAAGCCATAATGACCCTACAGCCTAGCACCGCTCAATATGTACATGTACTCCAGATACCACCACATGCTAATTAGCCCCTCACTCATGCCTTGTTACAAGTCCTGGGGCCCTCCAAAAATGTATAGATATGTAACCTGGGTACTCCCACGGGGGTGCCCTATTCTCAATCGGATGGGATGGGTAGGCAGGAAGGGGTGCCATGAGAGGGATGCCAGAATTTCGAGCAGATCCCTCTTTCCTCTGTAGAGTTAACCCAAGCCCAAAGTTCTTAACTATATACAATTTATCGGTTTATAATCTACATAAATATAAAACTAAATATCATATACATAAATTTACACAGTGAACATTAACCAATAACTGAGGTCAAACCCTAAATAACACTGTGGGAAAATCACTCCCAATCACAACCCCAAAAGAAAATAATATATCCTAAAAAAAACCCCACAGCTTCCCCACCCCACAGTGGGGAACCTGTACTCAATTAAAGGGTCATGCAAAGTACAGTAAAAGTTCTGTTAACCAACATCTTACAAGCTGGCATGCTCAATTAACCGGCATGCCAGCTTGTAAGATAAAGTGAAACAGGAAATGCCCACTGTGGCACTTCCAGTTTCTCCAAGCCCCCATGGCCTAGGGCAAAGCAACCTGCGCTGCCAAGCCCCCATGTCCCAGGGGCATAACAGGCTGTGGGGCCCACAGGGCCCGTGGGAGGAGCAGCGACGCTGCAGGAGGGGCAGTGATGCTGTGGGAGGGGTGGCGGGACACCCCAGATGTGGCAGGAGAAGCAGCGGCCCAGGCCACTCAATTAACTGGCATATTTTGTTATCTGGCATCCCCCATTCCCGGGGGATGCCATATAACAGAGATTTTACTGTATAAGAGTAGAAATGTGATTTTACCCCTAGAGGAACAGTTCCCTTTTTCTTTAATGCAGAAAGATAGGCATCAAATGGACCCCTACCTAATTAGGGGGCCTAGCATTCCAAGAAACCAACAGGGTGCTTTTCAAAAATTACTCTGTCCTATGATAACACTATTTACCCATCACAATAAAACAATTTCAGCAGCATCAACACAATACATCACCACAATACAACATTTCAATTACAAAATATAAGGCGCAAACAGGAACAATCTTAATAACATCTATTCCTTAATATAGTCCCTGACCCATGGCAAGAGACAGTCCTCCTTCCAATGGCGTCCCTTGGGGGGTGTCCAGGAAGCACCAGGGGCCCCTCCCCTTACAGCCTTGACTAGGCAAGGGGCTGCTCACCTAGCCCTTTCTCTGGGTTTGCCTGTCCCAAATGTCTTTCCCCTGTGGGACCCATGGGCCCAAAGATTCATGCTCCCTCAGGTGGCGGTGGTCAGGGCACAGCTCGATGGGGTCTCCTCTGCTGGAGCGCCTCTCCAGGCCTCTCCTGCACTGCTGGGTTCCTCCCCACCCTGTGCCCCACTCTGGGCACTGAGGGCTCAGCTTCTGTCAGCTGCTACACCACCGTTGCTGGCTTCTGGGTGCTGGGCCTCATGCTGCAGCACTACTGTTTCTCCGTGCCCTGGCTTCGGCACCAAGGGGTCTTTTAGCGCAGGCCGGGCCCTTCAGGCTCCGTTCATCTTGACACCGGGTGGCTAACCCTAAGCAGTCTCTGCTGCTCCCTGGCTCCCAAGGCTCAATCCTGTGCGTCACCCTGCGCACCGTGGGACCTGGCCATTTGCTAGGAGATGGGGCTTGAGCTGCCTCACTGTGGCCCCCAAGGCCCTTGCCCCATGCACTGCCCCACGCACCATGTGGCCTGCTGGCCCTGCCAGGGTTGCAGGCTCGAGCTGCCACTTGCGGCTCCCAAAGCTTGGGCTTTGTGCACTGAACTGGGCACTGCTCCGAGGGACAGGACCCCCTACACCGTCCCCATGCACTGTCAACAGCCTGAGCAGTCTTACCACTCCCAAGGCTGCTCCTCCAGTGGCGGCTTCAGGAGCCTTGGGCCTATTGCCCACTGGGGGGAGAGCGCCCCAGCATTTCTTGGCTCTGCTGTTCTTGAGTCCCTCACCACAACTGCCCAATATGCTGAGCACACTGGGCTTTTATTTACACTGGAGGCCCTGCCCCAGAAGTCTGCCAGACCTGCAAAGTGCAGTCTTCAATCAGGTCCAGGGGCTCCTCACATTTCCTCCCCACACACACACTCCTCCGAGCAGGGGTGGGGCAAGCCCCTCACAGCTGTTACCTGATTGGTGGAAATGTTCCACCAATCTGAAGTGTCCTTCTCCAAGCCGGGGTTGCCAGGTAAGAGCAGTGAGCCCGCCACACATAACATGAGGCGCAGGGCTGCCTGGTTCAGCTCTACCCCATGGTGGGCAGAGCCACACTGGTCACATCTAGGGAGCTCTCTAGGGGGCTAGAGAGCTGCTCATCTGCATAGATATTTGGTGGTTTGCCAGATATTTAAGGCTGAAGAAATGAGAATCATCGGAAACAGGAAAGAAAGACACTCCTTAGCTATGGGAGTGCAGAAGTAATGAAATATTAATATTTGATGGTTCACTTCGGTGCTGAGGGGGATGGACAGCAATGTGCACTTTTACATCTGTTCCGACACGTTCTGATTAGAACGCTTGAGCAAGCTGCAATGTCTCACATATTCTGCATCCCACATTTCAAAATGATGGCAGGGGTGCTTTAACACAAGTTCATCAAATAAGCCTTAGTTAAAGCACCCCCGTTGCCATTTTGAAACGTGGGACACTAAATATATGAGATGCTGCAGGCATTTTAATTAGAGCAGCTTCCAAGAGCTGCTCTAACTAAAATGCTACCCCCACCCCAGAGCATGTATATAGGCACCCTGTTTTATTCAGTTTGGCTACATTAACCTACCCTTTTGGCAGGATCCCTATCAGTATATTTGCCCAATATGGGACTTGTGTTTCATAGGCATGTTCAGTGTAGGCTGCATTCAATCAACTTCATAGTTGGCTTCTACAACTGAGTGCGTGCTGCTTCTGGCAGAAATTTGATGATATTAAATTTAATTTATTTAATGATATATTTAGTGATGTTTCTCTACATGCAAATATAAGACATGGGGCTTTTTTCCCCATGCTGACTGGGGCGGAGGAAAAGCCTTGCCTTATATTTGAATAAATACAGTAGTCTTCTTTGGGCATATTGGTTGTCTTGTGAGCTTCAGCAGACAGGTAATTTATTTGTTCTTTTAAAATTGTTATTCTACAAAGTTTAATTTTTGTGTTACAAACAAATGTCATTTGAGTATTTAATTAAGAACAATGATCAAGTTACACAAATGTTTGCTTACATAATCTCTCGACAGATTAACATTTGCTTTCCCCTAGTGGTGAAAACAGGAACTACTCAATACCTTAATCACCACAGGAACTGCTAATTCAGTTGCTATCCTAGATACGCTCTACAAAGATATGTTTTGTGTGCACAGAGGAGGAGGAGGAAGAGGAAGAGGAAAACCCCCTCAACAATATTTCCTTATGTTCAGTTTTTATTGGCTTAGGTTCTCCACTTCATTCCACAAAATACTGTGTTTGCAAGAACAGAAAGCAGTAAACAGCCAGACATACAAACTGTAAACTGAGAGGCTGTATTTTTTTTTTATACTCTTGGGCAATGAAAATAGGCTGACCTTCAGTAGCTGCAAGACTGACCTTTTCGGTAGGGTTCAGTTAATGATAGATCACTGGATGTTTGTAGCAACTGTTCTGGCTATTTTGCCATCAGTATTGCAGCATTAGCCAGTGATCAGAGGCTCTGGGAAGGAAGCAACGATAATATTTCCACTTATCCCTTCTACAGAATAAAGCCATAATCTATAAAACCCACATGTGGGTTTTACACCTCCATACATTTTTGATTAAATATGGAACTTTAGAGCTTTGAGATTCCTTAGTTTGTAATCTTGCATTTGCTATAGAATAGACAGTAGTTATACTCCCATTTACATCTCAATTTCTTTAAAGTGTAGTAGATCAGATAATCCCAAACCTATGCATTGGTCTGTCCACAGGAAACTGGGCTGTCACAGCATTACAACAGCTTCATTGTACACTCACTAGAACTGTATGTGTGAAACACAATGCAAATTTACTAATGCATGAGCTTGTGGAGAATTGCAAGTGGTCAGCAACAACACATTTGGCTCAGAACACTAAATAAATAGACTTGTAGTTCTCAGCCTTTTCGGACTCAAGCTCTCCTGCCCCTCCTCCCCTGAAAATGCCACCTGAGATTTCACTCTAATTTTGGAGGTGGGGCGCTATGGAAAAATAATATAGCATTTTTTTATGTTGCAAAGGATCCCATGGCATGAGAATCACTAGAAATGGCCTTAGTTCAGTGGTTCTCAACCTTTTTAGACTCAAGGCACCCCTCAGAAAATGCCAGCTTAGTTGTCACTTTTTTTTTTTTCTTTTTTTTTTTTTTTTTTTTTTTTTACTATGGAAAAATAATACAGCAATGTTTCTGTTGCAACAAGAGAGACCGCAGGTCGGAATGTTTTTAACACTATGGATTTTTATTTGAAACGGTTGGCTTCATCTTGTCAATTATGTTCGCGCATCTAGCAGCGCTAATGTGGTGTGGCATCCTGTGGCACCCCAGTGCCATGGCACTCCTGATGGTAGCTCAAGACACCCCCGATAGGACCTCAAGGCACCCCTGGGTGCCACGACAACAGTGAGAGGACATCAGTGCACCCCTGGGTGCTGTGGAACCATGGTGGAGAATCATTACCTGAGCTGCTTAAACATATATTCTACCTAATACATGCAACTCCAAATCAAGATTACAAGGAAGTTACCACACTTCAATTTGAAGTAAGATCAACCTCCTCCCATTATAAACACACACTATCTATGTTCACACCTCACATTATCATTTGTAGTGATGACTTTTCTTAGTGAGCACAGAATGGTAAACATACATTCAGGCCCCTGCTATACATTGCCTACATTATGCAACTGGCTGATGAATTATGTAATAAGTGGACACAGGCTGCAAATGCAATCTAATTATCAGACAAGTAACTTTGAATCCTGCTAAAAAAAAAAAAAAACTTACACCAGCCCCACATGTAATTCTCACACAGTGAACTGGCGAACCACATAATAAATGTATGCCTGCCACATGTGCAATCTTTGTGGAGCCGAATTGAGCAATAAAATTACTCCTGCCACATGCACAATTCTCACAAGAGCTCGTGAACTGCACAATAAATTTACACTGGCCACACATGCGACATCATTACCCCAAAATAAAAAATGATTCTCCAAGTATAAAAAGAAAGCCAACCCGGCCTGGAGTCAGTACTTGAAAGCATGCAGCACACCTAGAGCTGCTTGTAGCCAGCTTGCATTGGCCCTGCAGCGGGGCCCACGGAGACCAGGCCAAGGCACCCGCTCCGCTCCATTGCAAAGCCGGGCCTGGAGCAGGGTGCAAATGACCGGGGAGCTCCTTAAGAGACCAGAGCCTCCCTGTAAGATTTGAAAATCATAACCCGGGGGAAGAGGGGGGGGAGGTCTCTGATTGGACTGCTCCTGCGCTTCAGTGGACTTGTTAATCAGTGAACCGGTTTAATTATTTTTCAGAACCGCCCCCCAGTCAAACTGTAATTCAAACCCTGGCCCAAAGGACAGCGGTTCCTAAACCGCGGGTCACCACCCCAAATGGGGTAGCGGGCGAGGGAGATGGGGTCGTGCTGAGGCAGCGCGGTAGTGACAGGGCAGGGCAGGGGGGTGGGCCGCGGGTCCCCGAGCCCAGCCCCGACCGAGCGCGGCTGCGACCG
>NW_005841832.1:5327754-5338574 GCF_000455745.1 Alligator sinensis | reverse complement strand
GTGCGGGCGCGGTCACGACCGCGGCCGGGCCGAGCCGAGCATCTCCGGCAGCTGCTCCCCCCTCCCCGCGCCCTGCAGCGCCCGCTTCTATTTATAGGGACAATGAGGAGGCGCCCGCCCCGGGGCACGGGGACAGCCCGCGGCGCCCGGGCGCTTTGTGCGGGGAGACTGACAGCGACAGCCCCTCCGCCCCCAGCGGCGGGCCCGGCCCCAGGGCAAAGCCTGCCGCCCTCACTCCCTCCCCTGCGCCCCGCTGCGGCGCTCCCGCTCTGCCCGCTCCCTGGGCCCTCCTAGCTGCGCCCAGGTGGGGGAAAATGTAAGTGCGGGTGTCCCACTGACAGGCGTCACCCCCACTAGGCCTCCACCGCTTGCCCTTGACTTCTGCTTCCTTCTTTCCCTGGTAGGGGCCGCTCTTCTGTAGCTGAAGGGAAATTGCCCCCCGTGACAGCGTGCAGAGCGGCAGAGTGCCAAGATGCCCCACAGTAAGCAGACGCGGGTTCTGCACCTCAACGAAATGGAGAAGCTGGAGAAGACCCTCTTCAGGCTTGAGCAAGGTCAGTGGCAATGTTTGCTTTTCAGCTGTCGGCTTCATTTCCAGCTGCGACGATTCTTAGGGGTCTTCCACCTCAGAGAATGTAAAAGTATTCGTGAAAAGTCCAGGACGGGGAGCTCTGTTCCCCACTGTCTTCTCTCTCGGGCGTCTGGTGCTTAGGTGAGGCTGCCCTCTGTCATAAAAGCGACCATTTCTGTCACATACATTGTTGGCTGGTTGGACTGTGTTAGCATGTAGCAACCCCAGTCAAGGACCAGAATGATTTGGGAAACCCTCTCCAGATAAAAGGCCAATTGTAAAGAGCAAAATCGGTCCCGATTAAATTTGAGTGTAGTTTAAGAAAGCACCGATGCTGCAGTGTAACTAGCACTGGGATCTGCCACATTGCTTCTGCCCTTTTATGGCTATCTATAAAAGTCTTCATAATCCAACTCTTTTTTGTGTTGTGTCACTTTGCAGTGTTTCTAATGGGTTAACCTGGTTGAAGAATATAACATATTATCAACAATAACAATTATTTTAAGTTGGGTAAGATTTGGAAATATAGGCTTTTCAGAGTACTTTTTTAATTTTTACGGTATTGCTTGCCAAGTTTACGTGTTAGTAAGAGCTCAGCATTATCTCTTTTTTGTGAGTGGCATATACCCTGGTGCAAGAGGCAAGGTTTTTTGGTGATAGCTTTTACTGGACCAACTGTATGGAGTGGGAGAGAAGCTTTTGGTCATAGAATGCCCTTCTAGTCTAATTTTAGCAGACTGTAAAGAGGATACCAAGGAGAAATGTCCTGATCTTTCAAAGGATAACTTTTACATTCAGTTTTTATAGTCACACGAGTTGACTTTAGGTAGGCACCTAAATCCTGAAACTCTTTTTATACCTCTGCAGTATTGTATAATTTTTTATTCACTAGCTGAAAGTACATATAAGAGAGATTATAAACTTCACTGGAAAAGGTTATTTAAATGTGCTTGGGTAGCTGAACTCTGATATATATTTGAGCTGGCACCATTCCACTTGATGAGCAACCCTTATTTATTCAAGATAGCACAGCTCAACAGTTTTACATTTTATATTATGTAGCACTTAAATTTCTGTGTCTGAAGATGGATTAGGATTATTAGTGATTATTAGGATATTAAAATGTATTAGTGATTATTAGGGTATTTTTAATAATTTTTTTTTTTTACTATGAAGCCACGTATTTTACTTTTTAACTGAAGAAACAAAAATATGTATCATTCTTTTAGTTGAGACTCCAGTCCTGCAGTTGACGGTCCATTGAAATCACTAGTTTTGCAGCATGCACAGTTGCAATGAACTGCAAGATTGGGGACTTGGTCAGTAGTAGCTACTCTCCTGCAAACACTAAACGCCTGCCCAACTTTACTCCTGTGAATAGACCCATTAGCCAAAATAGCCTAGTCAAGCCCAAGCTTTACAGCCCTGATACTAAAACCTGATTCATGGCAGGCAAGAACTTGCACTTGAGCAATTGACTTACACTTGCCCTTGTGGAATTCCATGTTCACCCAAGTAGATTAGAGAGCAGAGTTGAGGCCTAGTGGTTCCATTTTAGGGTATAAAACAAACCCAAAGCCCTTTAGACCTTTTGCAAACATAAATGAAGTTACAGACACAGCACCACATCCTGTAATTTAAAGGTTACTTCAGTGAGGCCCCATGCAAGTGGAACATTCTGTGTTCAGTAAAAATTGCAATATAGAGGACCTTTTTATATATTAAAAAGATAAGTTAAGGACTTTTGATTTGTTTCACTGAAAATAATATCTAAGTTATATCTTTATTCTTTAATAAATATAGACATTTCCAAACTTGGTCTTCCATTTCTCACAAAAAGTTATCTTTTGAATTCAGTTAAATTTAGAAAGAGACTGTAAACTCAAAGCCTAAACAATTAAAATAGAAAAATAAATTAAACCCCCCAAATTAAAATATTAAACGTAAATTTATATAGTACATATGGCAGTGTCCTTCTTATAGTGCTTGTGGTTTGACAATCATGTGTTCCTGTTGCTAGGGCTTTTCCCTCCCCTGTTGCTGTCTGAATGATCCATAAGTATAGGGGAAATTGACTCTGTATAATACTGTCCTGGAAATGGACAGGAAATTTGGGGAAGAAAAATTCAGTTGTTCTCTAATTTATGAATTATAGTAATCTTGGATGTTAAATTTAATTGCAAGTTAAACAGTTTTATACAGGATATATAAGGTGGTATTTGAAGTTGGCATTTTCCCTTTTAATTTTAATATGTGCACTCATATTGAGCTGGTTCTTCACTTGGTAATACTCCCGTGATCTCACAATTCTAGGATTATATTAAATAATTTTGTATTCAGGTAGTCATATGAAGTCAGCACTTTGAAGAGGATCAGAATTAGCGTGTGCCTTTTTAAATGACCAAGTTCTGAGTGGTGTTTGAATAGCCTTACATCAATATTATTTGCTGACGAGAGGGGCTAGTAAAAACCTCTCTTGTAACTGAATGCCTAGTATCTCTCTCTAGAACTACTGCATTAGTCAGTTAATCCAGTATTTACATTGTGGATTGGATGATCAAAAGATCTAATCTTTACTTTTTAAGAAATAGGATGGCTTTTAACATTTTTACCCCTCCCTCTTCTTTTAAGGTTTTGAACTGCAGTTTAGACTGGGCCCAACTTTGCAAGGTAAACATGTTACAGTGTATACCAACTACCCAGCTTCAGGAGAAATATTTGATCGTCACAAGTTCAGGCCACTGTCATGGCACAATCCAACAGGAAGAGAGGATGATTCTGACAAATATTGTAAGCTGGATCTTCAGATTTCTGGATCATACCAGTATTATTTCAGCCTTGAGTAAGTGAAGCTTTGTAGACGTATAAAATTGCAATCTTCTCGGTAGACATCTGTCTTAACCTCAGAAGGCCACTATTAGGAATAGAAGGATTTATTCATTCTCCTTATCAGTGTTGTCATTGGCCTTGCTGCTGAGAAACCTGTGAAGTAGGGGGGGTGTCAAACTTGCCTTGTGCCCGTGACCAGATCCAGACCATGGGCAAGATCTGGCCCAAGGCACATGGTGGTGACAGCTCTGGCTCCAACCTGGGGTATGTGGTGGCAGCAGCAGCTCTAGTTCCTGCTGCAGGCCCCATGCATGTAGCAGGATGGAACTGAAGCTGCTGTTGCCACCACAAGCTCCATGATGCAGTGGCAGCTCTAGCTCTGGCAGCTTCAGCATGTGGAAGTGATCAGGCTGGGAGCCAAGGAACTGGGGCCATGTCAGTGATGACCAGGGCTGTATTGGTGCTTGCTTTCCTTCTTGCTGCTAATTTGCCATATCCACTGGGGCCCAAAGTCCCCAGATTCTGTGGTAGACCATACCCTCCGACCATATCCCTATCTTCTGGTGGCTCACTGGTAGCCATATCTGGATTTGGCCAAAAGGCAATGTATTTTGACAGCTGTGCTGTAAAGGCTTCCAGTTGTTCTGATCATGTGATTACTTTTTGATGTTCAGTGTTTGGGGAGAAATATTGGAACATATTGAAACTTTAGTTGTTTACACATGTTGAAAAAGCAAACCACTTTTACAATATTCGAGAAAAACAAATAATTCCTTAATAGACTTGGAATTCGTGGAGGCGAGACCTTTAAAATAAATGTTGAAAATCAGCTTTGCTGTCTTGTTTCAGTGAATTCCCATATATAATGGTTACCATAGGTAGGAATTATGGTGTCCAAAGATATACAGCTTTAAGCCATTCACCTCTAACCCTATTAAGAGAGAGAAGAAAAATGATACAGTGTTAGGGCAACTGAGCTGGGAATTGAACCTAGATCTCCAGTGTCCTAGGCTAGGCCCCCTGTCAGGTTTGAAGAAGGCTCTGAACCTGGGGTTACCATTTGGTGAATGCTCTCTAAAAGTCTCCTTGTATAGAAGGTGGGTGACGGCACTACCACTACCAGCTGCTTTACTGGCTGTGATTTAAGAAAAACAAAACAAAATGAGACAGTCTTCTACTCCTAAAAGGGCTGACTTAGGCACTAACTCCAGAAAAGGGTTTAAGGCTGAGAGTCCTGATACAGCAGTGGTTGCTGTCTCAGGCCTGTAGGAATGTGCCTAAATCCAAGAAAAAGATAGGGTTTAAGATGAATTCCTTGCTTCAACATGTCATGCTTTTTCTGTTTGCCACTTTCAGTGTCCCTTCCCTCACATCCTGACTTTTATGGACCCTAGTCTTGAGGTGTCTCTGATGCACTGTACAGACCTCCTCTGATGCACTGTACAGACAGTTTAGGTTCCTAAGTTTAGATCCACTCTAGGAGCTTGGTACCTAAGTCCCTTTGCGGATCTAGTGTCTCTATACCTAATTCCCTGATAATAAAATGGAGAGAAAAATACTTCCCTACTTGAGAGAGGGGGTGGGCAACATACGCATGTTGACTACATAACTAATGAGGTAGTAGCTGCTTAGATGGTATAGAATTAAAACAAGATGATATTTGTTTGCTTTTAAGTCTGATGTGACACTAATACATAGGCTTTTGTGCTTCATCTGTTGTTGTTTCTAAGAGCTGCTAACTTGGCAACAAATTAAGAGTGCGGTTGACCAGCACACGTTCATTCAGGAAAAAAAGAGAAAGTTCTTCCAGTCTCTTATCCTGACAAGTGATTGGAAAGAAATTTGCAATTCCAATTTTTAAGGGTGCGCCAAAAAGATTTTTTTGGCTGATACTGAGGGCCAATTATTAACCAGCTGAGCTCAATGGGTCTTCAGGTGAACCTAACTGTGCACCTTCATTGATGAAAAGATTTAGGCTTTTGTTTATTCTATTTCTGAAAAAGGCACTGTTACAAATTTCAGAGATGATACTATGTTTTGGCTTCAAAATGAGGCAAGGTACTGGATATTAGGCCTGTGGGAAATGGCTAGTATTCGCTTCAGATTCCACCGAGTTGGGGGACAGTGATTCAATTCGGTAATTTGAATCACCATCCTGAATTCATTTGACTGAATCTGGTTCAGAGATTCGGGCACTGCCAAAATGGCTGAATCTCTGAATCAAACAGGCCCCATCCCCTGCCCGCTCTCCCAGCCCCATCAATGGCTGCCCCGCCTGGCCCCAGTATCCCAGCTCTTTAAAAAAATAAAATAAAGGCCCTGTCCTCGCAGCTCCTGCCAGGCGGGCGGGGTGATTCCTGCGGCTCCACACTGTGAGGGGTGCTCTGGCATGTGCTGCCATCTCGCCCCCTCCCCCAGCCTCTCCTGTGGCTGCCCTGCCTGGCCCCAGCTCCCGGTTCTCTTTAAAAAAAGTCCCTCACTCACAGCTCCTGCCAGGTGGCGGGGCGCGATTCCCCACTGCCTCCTACTGCGCACTGCATGGGGGGCTCTGCCACAAACCCCAGGGAGCTCTGATGGCTGCTGCACCAGCCAGTGAGTGGGAGCTTTTTTTTTTTAAGAACCGGGAGCTAGGGCTGGGTGGGGCAGCTATTGACAAGGCTGGAAGAGTGGGCGGGGGATGGCTCATGGCAGAGCCCCCCCACGTAGCACAGGGCGGTAGGGGGCAGCAGGATCGCCCCCCAGCCTGGCAGCAGTCAGTGACTGTGGGGCTTTTTGTTAAAGAATGCTGGGGCTGGGCAGGGCAGCTGCTGATGTGTCTGGGGGAGCAGGCAGGGGATGGGGCCTGGCGGGGGTCCCCCCATGGTCCCCTCTCCCATCCCCACCCCCTACTTACCATTACGGAATCCGGGTCTAGCTCCCTGTGGCAACGAATGGGGACTGCCTGAATCTCCGAATCTTTTCTGAATCTATTCGGAGGTTCAAATCGATTCTGTCCTTTTTATTGGTCTCCCGATTCAATTCGGAGATTCAACCACTGAATTGGGCTGAATCTCCTCCAAATTGAATCAGCACCCGAAGCTTTGCATAGCCGTACTGGAGATAAATATATGGATATAGTAAGTAAAAAGCAAAGACATTAAGTAAATTTGGCAGTAAGACTGAACTGAAAAATCAATAATTGTGATATTGTACTTTAACATGCTGGGGTAGATGGTTTTTAAAATACCAAAGATGCTAACTGTCTTCTGGTTCTAAAAATGATTGGTACAATAAGCATTTTGTTTTTTCCAGTGGTAACAGACTTAATTTTTTTCCAGGCATGAGAAAAGTGGTGGAGGTTACATAGTTGTGGACCCTATTTTGCGTGTTGGAGCTGATAATCATGTATTGCCTTTAGATTGTATAACACTCCAGACATTCCTAGCTAAGTGTCTGGGACCATTTTATGAATGGGAAGATCGGCTTAAAGTCGCAAAAGAATCAGGTAATGACACATTCTACAAAGTTGATTATTAAGGGATATAACATATTTTATCTTATAAGTACAACAAATTATACTGCTTAATTATATAGTTCATATGCCCTTTGGTTTGCAGTTTAATATTGGGATTAAGTTGTATAAATATCTTAAATCCACAGTGAATGCAAACTGCTCTGATTACTAAAATATTTGAAGTGCTGGAAGTTGAAAAATCTTTTATTTGTTTCATGGAAATGCAAAATTGCAGAACTGATGGGACTTTGGGCCAGGGAGTGGGGATTAAGAGTGTTTTAAGTATTGCCCTAGAAAAAAAATCCTACATAGTGTAACTTCTCATAATAATTCCAAAAGCCTGTTTTCAGAATATACTATGACTGTGTAAGTATTGTGTTTCTGTCAGAGAAGTGCTTTGTAAATATTGTAATATTTTCTTGCTTAATAAATGGTTTCTGTGTTTCTTTATAGGTTACAACATGATTCATCTTACGCCAGTGCAGAAGCTTGGACGTTCTAGATCAAGTTATTCTCTGGCTGATCAGTTAGAAGTAAATCCTGATTTTTCAAGCCCCAATTATAAGTGTACTTGGAGTGATGTAGGAAAACTAGTGGAAAAAATGAAAAATGAATGGAACATGCTTTGTATCACAGATGTAGTCTACAATCATACTGGTATGATTTTTTTATTTTTCTTTTTTCTTATCTCAAAATTTCTTATTGCCAGTTTGCTAATACAGTTTCAGGACTAATTTGTTTATTCCATTACTCCTTGTTTTGTTTTTTCCTTGGATTAACCTTTTAAAAGGCTTTTAAGGAGCTTAGTCATCTTTTATCTGCCCTCTGAAAGATGCCAGGGCATCTTTTTACATCAGTCTTGGAGACTTGTGTTTACTAAGATAAAGAGAATTTTTCATCACTTATTACAGTACTAACAGAGGTACGGCTGTTCAGTTGCTAATGGGATTTGCCATTCTCCTGGTAGCTTGCTTCTCTGGGTCAACCGAGAGCAGCACAGGACAAGGCAGACTGCCTTGCCCTGACCATAAGCCTCCTATAGCGGCTAAGTGCTCCCTGCCTCTTCTTGTACCCCTCAAAGTCAGGCCAGACCAATGCAAGGAACAAGTGTGTTCTGCAGCGGAGAACCAGAGAACTGGGAGGGTTCCCACTGTGGAAGAATGCCTCTCTGGTGCTAATCATCTGATTGGCAGGATGAGGAGACATTCTCCTGCGGCTGGAACCCTCCCCAGCTGTCTGAAAGCTGCTGTTTTTCAGCCTGCTTCCTTCCCAGGTAGGGGAGGGGGCAGGTGATCGAGTAATAGGTTCCCCTAAGGGTGGGTGTAGAAGAAAAAATGTCTTCTGGTAGAAATAAGTGTCTATATGCAGCTAGAGATCCCTGTATAAGCAATCTGTGTACAGTACACCATTGTGTATGTGCTTATATTTCATAACCTTGAACTTATTTTTATACACTGCAGAGCACAACTTATTTATTCATGTCAGGCTTCATTTCTTGGGTGAGGTCATGGTTCCTTGAGTTGAAAGTAAATTAAGTAATCACTTTGCTTAAGCAGACGGTCATTAGACGTTAAAACAATGTGATTTGGCCAAGGATAATAGAAATCTCTGTGAAAATGTGACCAAAACAGCAAGACTTTATCTCCTTATTCCCCCTACCACACTTCTTTTCAAATAAAATTCCCAAAACTTTTCAGTGGAAAAAACAGGAGTGTTTTAAATCTGTCTTATTTATCCTCTATTATAAGTAGATGATTGATCAGTACAAAGTTAGTAGTTTTAAAACTGGTCAGATAATTAAATTTCATGACATACTTAATGTCAAAAAGCCACCTGTGAGTTCAGTTATCATTAATTGTATGCATGTTAGCAATATTTCTGCTTTCCTATTTTGCTGGTTAAATGGAGAAGATGGGGTGATAAAGGAATGGGCACAGGTCCATGTAATATTTGAAAGTAAAGTTTAAGTAATATGTTCCCCTCACCCCATCCCCACCACATTCCAGTCTCATAATGGCATGCGTGCCCTTGGAGCCAGCTCTGTGATATGTCTTCCTTTTTCTCCATCTCCTCCCCACCATCAAATCTAATCTAAATATAGATTATTATGTATTATTTAAACAGCATCGTGAATGTGCCTTGTGGCATTTTGCAGCTAAGAGAAGGTCCCTGCTTAAGTAAAAGGCTTGAAACCTTAAAACTTAGTCATCTTTATAAGAGCTATTGATGTGAACATGCATTTGCAAAACAAGTATCTAGGTTTGAATATAACATACTAGTAACTGACAGCGCATGGAAGGAAACCCAAGAAAGGACAAGTGAGGACCAATGTTACTAATAAAATGAATTGCTTTTTCTCATCTCATTATAGCCAGAAACACATAATTCAGTGGTGTCAAAGGTATGGCCCATGAACTGGATTTGGCTTGTGGAGCCATATCATCCAACCCTGGTACTTGTCCCACGTGGGGCCAGTCAGGGAACCCCTCTCCACTGGTATGCTGGATTCAGTGCCTGCACTGGTTTGTCTAGAACACGAGCTGCATGTGGCACCTGCTTTAGGCAGCCTGGGTAAGGCACTACGTGCATCTCCAGTCATGCAACGGGTACCACTTATGGTACAGTTCCAGGCCAGCAGGAGTGGGCTTTGAATCCAGCGTGCGGGGGCAGGGGTTCTGTGGGTCTTCTGCATGTTCTGGCTGGTCTGGGACCTGTGCTATATGTGCCCTGGACCAACTGGAGCAGGCACCACATACAGCTTGTGTCCTCATATGGGTACCACATGTGGCACAGTTCCAGAGTGTATCCAGTGTTTTAGGGAGGGGAATGGGGGGAGTACAGTCTATGGGCCCTATCTGGTCCACAGGGCCAGCCCCCCACTGTTCATCGAGCCTGTGGACCAGTCCTGTACAGGCCAGATAAGTTTGACATAGCTGTTTTAATTTCTCTTAAGCCATTGTTAAATTTACATTGGAAATCAAAGTAGTATCAGCGTTAATACTCATTTGAGATAAATGGGAATAAGTCTCAGTTCTATCCTTTATGCATCCAGCTACATTGTGCAGGAAGACAATGTGTGAATTTCATTTCTGAAGCTGATCTCCACAACAGGAACAGCTAGCAAACTTCTGGTGCTTGTGTTTTTTTGTTTTAAAGCAAACTTTTCTCCCCATGGGCTGGGTGCATAGTGCCAGCTCCAGCCACAGGCTGGCTGTGGGGCTGGCAGAGGGGCCCCATCCAGCTGTGGGGGGCCAGGAAGAGCAACCTGGTCCCATCTCATTCTGGACACATGGTGGGGGGACAGGGTGGAGTGTCTCCAATTCAGATATCAGGGGCAGGCAGCCTGGTCCTGATCCAGACTTACTAAGGGAGTGTGGGGGGTCAGTTCTGCCCTGATCCAGGGGGAGGGACAGGGCAAGGCAGAACAGTTCTGATCTGGACATACCAGAGTGTCTCACCCTTTGGCAGACATGTCTCGTAGGGTGGGGGATAGCAGGACAGAGTAGTCCCAATCTGGATGTGCGAAGCGGGGTGGGAAGCACATCGTCCCTGATCCAGATCCCCAAAGGAGTTGGGCCGGGTGGAGTGGCTCCTATTTGGATGTGTGGAGAAGGCAGGGGACAGCGGGGGGTAGACCCAGCCCTGATTCTTCTGTGCCACATCCTGGGCAGGGTTGGAGTCTGCCCCTCACAGCTTCCCCTCTGCCCTCTCCTCAGCTGCCATTGTTTTCTGACCCAGTGACAATATGTAGGGGGTGCATGTGCACCCCCTGACAGGCAGTACTCCCCGCTTAGGTGACCAGCGGGGGGGCAGGCGGGAGCGCTGGTGCCCCACCTTATGAGCACTGGCTGCGGAGTGGGGGCACCAGGTGAAGTGCTGCTGGCACTTCCAGGAGTGATGTTCATGCTTCCGGTAGGCTTTCCGGTT
>NW_005841832.1:5301548-5327723 GCF_000455745.1 Alligator sinensis | reverse complement strand
CCCACCCCCCGTCAGCATAATTGGCCTTGCTGACTGGCTGCTGGGGGGACACCAGCTGTCCATGTTCTGACCCATGAGGATTCCTATGGCCCAGATGTCAGCTCTGTGGGCCAAATTTGGCCTGTGGGCCAGAAGTTGAGCACCCGTTTTAAAGAGTTTAGACTGTACTGAAAGAGTCGTATGTTGGAAGACTAATTCTGTGATCGTTTTTTTTCCCTAACAGGATGGAATGAATGGCTGACCTTTAAATCAAAATTATATCAATAATTAATATTATTGTTATTATATGATATTAATAACTTAAGTCATCAAGCAGGAAACTATCATCAAATAATTAGTTTTAATCTTGTTTAATCCTCCATTTTTAATCACCCAATTGTCAAATCATGTCTGTGAATCTTGTCCCTAAGACTAGCATTTAGCTGATCACGTTGTATATCTAGTGTTTCTTTAAACATTGTAATCTTTTCATTGTTGTCAAAGCAGTTCCTTTATCAGAATGATTAAATAGCCTCCTTGCCTGCTCAGAATTAAGCAAAAGGGTAGTAAAATGGCATAATTTCATTCTTGTTAGAAAGAAACTGGATTTCAGGCAGATTTGAATCTGAAGGATGCTTTCTTAGGCTAGGGACAGACATTCAAAAAGTCCGAGCCTGAATTGATTAATTTCTTGCAGGTAAGTCTAACCTGCAGCGTGAACCGGTTTGCAAGTGGATAGACATTCTCTTCTCATCCCAGAAATGCAGGCACATGCCCATAGTGGCTCAGGCCAGAAGCCCAGGAGCACAAGAACAGCCCTCCCTTCCACAGGGGAGCTGACCTGAGCTGAGGGCGGGGCATAGCTAAGCCCTGGCAGGCCCAACCTTGACCTGCAGGGTTTGGAGGGTGGGGGAAGAGGGAGCGTCCGCTGTGGTGGGGGAGGAAGGGAGAGCTCTACCCACCCCGGTGGCTCCCTGACAGTTGGGGAGCAATCCCAACACACAAGTCTACCCGGCCCCAGAGGGGAAGTCTTCCCCCTCCTCCCTCTCCCCCACCACTGTGGGACAGGGAGTGGGGCTCTGTTCGGGGCTGGGGGGTGGGGGGAGCTCATCCCCCTCCTCCTCCCTCTCCCCCCCCCACCATGGTGCACAGAGGGGGCCACTACGAGGCTGTCTGGCCCCGGAGGAGGACTCGTCCCCCTGCTTCTCCCCCATCACCCTAGGGCAGGCAGGGGGCCTCTGTTCCATGCTATGGGATATTCTTCCCCCTCCTCCTCCTCTGCCTGCCCCAACTGCCACAGGGTGGGGAGGGGGGGGCTCTGTGCAGCACTGCCAGGCCCAGGCCAGCCAGGGGTGGGGAGCAGCTGTAATGAAGCTGCAGCTGCCGGGGGTGGCTGCACCCCCACAGCTTGGACCGGCCTTGCTCAGCCCCAGCTAAGGCAGCTGCATGGTGTGGCCGAACTGGGCTGCAGGGGTGGAGCCACCCCCAGCGGGTGCAGCTCAGTGATGGGGACATGAGTGCAGCCAGGTAGCAGTTCACTCTGTCAGCAAGCGCAGCCTGACGTGCACATCTGGACAGCTGTTTGGCTGGGCCTGTTCGGAGGTGCCATGGGCCCAAAGCCTGGTAGCCACCCACCACGGAGGCTCGCTGAGGCCCCACTAACCCCCATGGCACCTCCAAATGCCCACTTCCAATGCCCTGAGTGGCAAATTTTGGGGTGGCTGAAGCACCCCCTGTAGCCTCTCTACCAGTGCCACCACCACCTGCCCTGAGCACAGCTCAGCCCACCCCCCACCAGGAAGAGCCCAACACAGCCCCAGCCCACAGTGGCAGCCCACCCTTGTCCTGCGCAGATCTGGGAGCACACCCCCCCCCCATGCCCTCCTGGGGTGCATGTAGCAGTAGGAGCTGTCTTCCCCTTCCCACGCCCCCTGGACAAGCCTTGGCTCCATTCCGCACCCTGCCCTGGCTGAGCAGTGCCTGCCCCAGCCACATTCCCTCCCTCCCTCCCTGGAAGGGACTTGATTTGCCTCCCTTCCCCACATCCCTTCCCTTCCCTCTCCCCTTCCACCACAACAGACTTACCAGCCGGACACTGCTCTTCAGTCTGCTGGGCTGCCTATCAGAAATCGAATCAGTATCGGCCAATATGCCTCCTTAAAAATCAGTATCAGCCCCAAAAATCTCTATCAGTGCACCCCTAAACAAAAATGTAATTTTTTTTTAGCTGTACCAGAAGTGAGGTACAACCATGCATAAAAAACAAACCAAATAACGTAAAATACTTCTTGATTTAAACAGATTGCAGGTTGGCAACTTCTGTATGTCAAACTGACTTATGTACTGCGTACTTTAATGGTATGGTGTATTGTTAATGTCTGGCTTCCTCACTGGGATTCCTCATGACTGAAGAACTTGGTTCCAAGGCAGGGTCAGCAGTGTTTTACAGTGGTAGCATGTAATGACCCATTTTGAGTCTGAGATGGGCCAGCACTAGAATCTGGCTGCCCCTGACACTTTTCCCTGCTGCTGAGCTGTGGTGTGGTGCAGAAAAAACACCCCTCCACTCTTCATCAAAGCCTGAAGTGCCTGGTGCAGACAAAGACCCCTTCTCTCTGCCAAAGCACCTGGCTGCAGCATGAGGCGGGCAGGACCCCACATTCACTCAGTGCTACTGAAGCCACAGGTCCACAGGCTGGATCAAAAGGCTGTGGGCCATAGGTTGCCAACCTCTGTTTTGAGATGTTTGTATAAAATGGTTAATAATCCTTTTGTGTTAATTCTTTTTCCCTCCCCTCTCACCCCGCCCTTTTAAAAAATAAGCTGCTAACAGTGAATGGCTGAAGGTTCATCCAGAATGTAGTTATAATCTCATCAATTCTCCACACCTGAAACCAGCCTGGGTCTTGGACAGAGCTCTTTGGCACTTAACTTGTAGCGTGGCTGGAGGGAAATGCACAGATAGAGGAGTGCCTCCTTCAGTTGAAAATGACCATCATCTGAATGTACGTAAATTGGAAATATAACTCTCTGCCTTATTAACAACAAGAATAAACACTGCAAGTAGATGAATAAACGTTTATAGTGTGCAAGTGTCCACAGTGTGCTACATGCATTGCAGTCCCTGCCCTAATAAGCTTGTTTTCTAATGGCAAACTTATATAAAACTTTTATAAAAATATGTAAAGATACTGAATCGTTTGTCAACAATTGATACATATTTGTTGTTTTAAACCTTGATAGCCTTGCATGCACCCAGCTGAAATTTATTTTTATCTTTTACAGTGTATTCGTAAAATAATTTGGGAGGATCTTTATCCCAGGACAAAACTATGGGAATTTTTCCAAGTGGATGTTAACAAAGCTGTGCAGCAATTTAAGACCCTTCTAACCCAAGGTAAAGAGCATACTTATTACCAAATAATATAGATTACTTGGGTATATTATTGTTACTTTATCTGCTGCTTGAATGCAAGAACCTATATAATCGAATTATCCAAAAGTGGGAAAAGAATCCTAAAACCAAAATAACCTTCTCTTGATTGGGAATTTCCATTCCACCTTGAGCAAGGATGTATGGTGGATGCTTGAAGGCAGTGTTTGTTGGTTCACCCAGCTAGGAAGAAATTAGATAGGAGGCAGCAGTTAAGAACTTGAACATATGTTCCACAATTTAATTTAATGCTGGAGTATGTAAAGGTTTTAAAGAGAGAATTCTTCTGGAATACTTTTTTTATTGTGAGACTGAAAATGTCTTAAAACATTGCATGAGAGAAGGTACTAGTAGTTACTGGACAACACTGCATGTAAGCCAGGTAAAGTATAAAGTTTAGGTGTCTAGATTTAGTTGTTTTACTACAGTATTTTGGTTTTGAATGGATTTCTGTATCTGAGTATATCTATATAACACACACTGTCAGTTCAGCCTTTTTAAAACTTTTAAGCTGTAAACATGCAAGAGAGAGAAATATTTTTCTGTAAGAACTGTGGGGGAGAAGTACAGACCCAACTGAAGCCCATGGGAGTTTTACAGCAACACATGCCTTTTAGTTTCTTGGTTAAACTGGAACAGCAAAAGTTTTCTTATTTAAGCTTTATGCTTTGCATTTTAAAATTCCACTTCACAGCATTTTCCGTTGTTTTAAATGTTGTCCTCAGGTACAAAGAACACCAAATCTGATCCAAATAAACACCTTAAAATAATTCAGGATCCCAAATATAGACGACTTGGCTGTACTGTTGATATGGATACAGCATTGGCAACATTCATACCGCATAGGTACAGTACTATTGGGTTTGTACAAGGGAAATTTAATCTGTGAAAACTAGTAAGGTAAAAAGCTCCAGATAGAGAGGAAGAAATAACGTTTTTACACATTAATATTTTTTGTTAAATGCGTTTTGTTACTGGAAATACTTTATGATTAGAAGCTTATGCAGTATATAGTCATAGCTAATCATAATGACTTTCTGTTGCTTTCTTTGTTCTCTTCAGCAATGGTCCAGCTGCAATAGAAGAGTGCTGTAACTGGTTCCGCAAGAGAATTGAAGAATTAAATGCTGAGCAGTTTCGACAAGTTAACCATCATCAAGAGCAGGTTTTATTAATACTGCATTTTGATTTGAATTTCTGATTTTAATTATAAATTGATAAATATTTATTATTATTGGAGTAATATTTAATTTAATTACTTTCAGGCTGTCAATTGTCTTGTGGGGAATGTGGTTTATGAACGATTGGCTGACCATGGTCCTAAACTGGGTCCTGTTACTAGAAAATACCCTTTAGTTACCAGGTATTATATCTTTGTCTCTCTTCTCAAAAAGCTGTTTAAAAGAATTTTACTGTATTGAACTGCACCAAGTTCTGGGATATGAGAGCACTTACATTATAGGCCTTACTTTGGCCCCACTTAGGACCAGCTCCTACAAAACCTGCAATAGGACTTCCAAGCATCTTACCACATTGAGCAATTACACAGATACCATTTAGATGAAAATCCCCAATGGTCAGTGAACTAACAAACTCTATAAAGGAAGAAAAATTGGGCCTTAGGTTTACAAACAATCCAGAACAGTTTCTTTCTTTAGTATGGGAAATATGAATTTGGACTTCTGCTTTACTTAAGCAAAGGTCAGTGTTTCTTGAGGAACCTTTCTTGCAAGTTGCACTTGTCCTTATAAAGGAAAAAAAGGCCTGGAGGAAAATTAAGCAAATCTGAACTTCTTATATAGTGATATAGAATTTTATATGTAAACAGTTTTATGTATCTTTGGTTTGAAGAAACAGATTGACTGTTTGCTTATGTAATTTTAAAACTACCTTTTTGAAACTAAAATTTTGTAGGCCACATATTCAGATTTTGATATACAGAGTAAACTTTTTGGCTCCTTTCAATAGAAAAATAGTCACTTGGACTTACTGAACACTAGCAGTGTGACTTCTAGCAACGACTGAAGCTATAAGAATGTGGAATATAATCCTAGCAAAAAGAAACAAATATAATGCCCCTAGAGAACACGGTGTTTAATCTCAGGGTGCCATTGAAATACCAAGGATGATCCTTAGTGCTCATATACAGTGAAACTTGCTCATCTGGTGGGGCTAGGGAGACTTATACCATGCCACTTACACCCCATAATTTTAGCTTTATAATGTTATGGGGATTCAAGATAAAGCAACTGTAACAGGGGGGTCTCATCACCTTCTGCTTTTTAGGGTATCTTTACCACTAGTGTGCATTCATTATGCTGTTCACGCTTAGGTAACCCAAAACTTCTATTTAGAGAGCATAATCTGTAAACTTCAGTGAAATTCTTAATTGTTCACATGCCTAAACTCACTTGCAGGAGTATATCCAGAATTAAGATCTTAACCTTCAAGATAGCCACTGCTGCTCTTCTTCTTACCCCAAGATATGCAGCTGTGTTACAAAACAATAGCCCTTTGTTTATATTTTACTGCAAACAAGTTTTTGCGAACTGTAAAAATTAGGGGTTCCCTGAAAGATTTTTTTGGTTGATACCGATGGGCAATTATTAACTGGCCATATCAGCCAATACCGATCCGATAGCTGATATGCAGCCCTGCAGCTTGGAGAGCACTTCTGGATGGTAAGTCTGTGGGGGGAAGGAGCATGGGGGAGGGAGGGGTGTGGAGGTGCTGAATGAGGCCCTCATGGTGAAGGAGGGAATGGGGCTGGGGCCAGTGCCTAGCCAGGGTGGGTATGGGACAGAGTCACAGGTGGCCTGTCCAGGGGGTGTGGAGGGAGGGTAGCTCCTCATTGCTGTGTGCACCCTTGGGGGAGGCACAGGGGACACGTGACCCCTGAATTTGTGCTTGGGGCAAGGGCAGGCAGCTTGCTGCTGGCTCAGGGCCAGGTGCTGTGCCGGCCTCTTCCCCATGAGGGGGCTGGGCTGGGGCTGCACTTGAGGCAGGATGGGCAGCAGCGGTGCTGGGAGGGGGACTATGGGATAGGCTACAGCCACCCCAAAATTTGCTGTAGCCCCCTTGCTGGGAAGAGGCGAACACAGCCCCTGGCCCTGAGCCTGCAGTGGGCACCCCGCCCCTGCACCCATCTGGGGGGCACATGTCCCCCATGCTTCCTCCCATGGGTGTATGTAGTGGCGAGGAGCTGCCCCCAAAACGAGCTGCTCGCAGCTCCATCCCGTGCCCTGCCCTGCCCTGGCTGGGCAGTGCCGTGCCTACCCCTGCCCCTACCCCAGCTCCATTCCCTCCTTCACCATGGGGGCATTGATCGGCCCTCCCCCACGCCCCTTCTCCCCACAGATTTACTAGTCAGACGCTGCTCTCCACACTGTCTAGCTACATTCCTGGCTGCGTGCATGCTACAGCTACACACATGCACACAGCATTTATTAGTGACGTTATTGGCTATACTGGCCAAAAAAGCAGATTGCTGATAACGTCAATTTTCTTTTTATCGGTGCCCATCCGACATGGACCGATATCGGTGCATCTGTAGTAAAAATAGTTTTATCACAACTTCTTTGTAGATAAGATATCTCTGGCAACTCTTTTTAAGAGTAAAATTAATTTTTGTTAGTTTTTTTGCGTTTTGGTTTTTTTTAACTGTCTGTGCATTCCGTAGATACTTTACTTATCCATTTGAAGATCAGACTTTGGAAGAGGAAGAATTGCTGATGCATCAGTCTGATAAAGCTTGTCATTTCATGGCTCATAATGGATGGGTAATGGGAGATGATCCTTTGAGGAATTTTGCTGAACCAGGTTTGAAACAAATTTTTAGTCCTTTTAGAAATCTTTATGTATTCTAGCCTAAGCAAAGAAAGGGTTTTTTTTTTTCCTCTGGATCTATTTGTACAGTTACAAAGAGATGAATTATAAAGTTTGCAGTTAAATCACTATGCAGAATTTCTGTTCCAATTCAGCATGCTAAGGAATGACCACAAAAATATTTTACACTTGAGTTGCAGGGCCAGATCCTACTCCACCTGTTAGGTGCCTAAAAATCCATGTATCTGCTTTATAACATGCTGTCATCTTAGTTTAAGGCTAAGTCAAAAAGGCAGTGAAGAAAATGACAACCCACCCGCTTTGATTTATTAATAGCTTTTTTCAGGGACTCCATAAGGGTAGAAAAGTATTTGCACTCAGGTGCCTAAATCTGCTTGGGGGCCTAGTCATCTGAGTAGGGTCTGGTTTACAGTCTTTCAGCTTAAATGATTTTACAGTATACTTGAGTAGTGTTAATTATTACATCTGCATGTTTTATAATAAGCTCTAGTAGTGTCTGCTATAAGGTGGAAATAAGTTTATATTGTGAATAGGTAGAAGCTACTTTATAGTATATTATTAATTTCTAAACCTAATTGATTTGTAATTAATTTGTTAAAATTAAAATATCTACGCTCATTTTGGAGGGTTGGCTGTAGTTCAATTTTAAAACCAGTCTCTGGGTATCTGAGTTAGGGGTACCTGGAAATGCTTTCCCAAGTTTTTGGGTTTTTTTTAATCATTTAATTCTGATCATCCTTTTTTGTGTTTTTTACTTACATGCATGTATACATAACCCCAAAATAGCCAAACTTTGAGGGACAGAGCATGGATTTTTGTCCTCCGGTTTTGTCCATCTATTGCCTAAATTTAAGTTCATCAGTAGCTTTTATGTGGCAAAAATTCAGAGCATTGGAAAGCCTTTTTTCATACTGTAATAAGCCTTAATTCCAATTCAGGAACCAAACTGTATCTTTCTGTGCAGAGCCTGGTCTCTTGCGTTGGATTCTCTAACTCCCTACCCCCTCTAGCTTATGGTTCTGTATTGGAATATGAAGACACACCTCTGTGCTCATATATGGAAGGTTTGCTGATGCCTGAACTGAGAATATTGATGTCAGTACTAAAGAAAGGAGGGGGAAAGCTCTTCAGATCTGACTGACAATATTACTGCAGCTGTTTGCTATTAAAAGGCAGCTCATAAATTTTTAACTGTCAGGTCTGTCAGTGAGTGCTTTCAGTATCTGGCTTCTAAAGCTTGTCTATATACAGGGATACCAGGAAAGTTAACTGGAATTCACAAGAGACTTGTCTACAAAAGGAAGTTATTGTGAAGTGAGCTAGGGTATGAATTTACTGAGCATTAATCTACCCCATACTAAGTTCCATACTTAACATAAAGTAAGTTTACTCCATTTCAATGTTTTTATTGCTGTTATCTGCGTATCTCCTTCAAAAACTAAAAAAGCCAACAAAGAATGCATATTGACCCACCATGGGATAAATGCTTTCTTTCTTTTTATGTCCTTTGGTTGGCCATCCTTTCCTTGGGACAAATACACAACATGTTTTCTTCCACTTTGGGTCATTGATTTTGAGCTCGAACACACTCGGCTTCACATTCCTGAGGCTTTCACTTTATAGATGGAATCCCAGTCCCACTTCAAACTTAGTGGCATTTGAATTCCACTTAATGCATCTGCAGATACTTAGTGCTATACAAAGTTAGACTATTGGTGTGCCTTAAGGGGCCACTAAACTTGCTTGCACACTTTAATTGATTAGGTATACTATGGTAATACCCAAGCAACAGTTGTGGTGAAGGTTGTCAGTGTTTTATTGGTATCCAGAAAAGGGATATATGGGTCAATGACTCGCAACAGAGGGTAGTAGTGACTTGTCTTTTTCGACCTGGAGGGAAGTGGGCAGTGGAGTCCCCCAGGGCTCGGTCCTTGGGCCCACACTGTTCAATTTCTTTATTAGTGACTTGGATGACAGGGTAAAAAACAGCCTGTGGGCACGCTAGTAGGGAAGGACAGATTACAGCAGGACCTGAACAGGTTATAGGGGTGGGCTAACAAAAATAGGATGGGTTTCAATACTGACAAGTGCAGGGTGCTGCACTTGGGCAGTAGGAACCAGCAGTACACTTATAAGCTGGGAAACTCCCTTCTCGAGAGCACGGTAGCAGAAAGAGATCTTGGAGTCATTATTGACTCCAAGATGAACATGGGCCGACAATGCGAGGTCATTGCCAGGAGGGCTAACCGTACCTTGTCATGCATCCACATATGCATCTCAGGAAGGGCCAAGGAGGTGATCCTCCCCCTCTATGCGACACTGGTCAGGCTGCAGCTGGAGTACTGTGTTCACTTCTGGGCACCGCACTTCAGGAAGGATGTGGACAGCATTGAGAGGGTCCAGAGGAGGGCCACCCGCATGATCCGGAGACAGCAGGGCAGACCCTATGAGGAGAGGCTGCGGGACCTTAATCTGTTCAGCCTTTGCAAGAGGAGGCTGAGGGGGGACCTGGTGGCCGTCTATAAACTCACTAGGGGGGCCCAGCAGGGTTTGGGAGAGACCCTGTTCCCCCAAGCGCCCCACAGGGTAACAAGGAATAACGGCCACAAATTGTTAGAGAGTAGGTTTAGACTAGACATCAGAAGGCACTACTTCACAGTCAGGGCGGCTAGGATCTGGAACCAACTTCCAAGGGAAGTGGCGATGGCTCCTACCCTGGGGGTCTTTAAGAGGAGGCTTGACGTCTACCTGGCTGGGGTCATTTGAGCCCGTTTTTCTCTCCTGCCCAGGCAGGGGGTTGGACTCGATGATCTACAAGGTCCCTTCCGACCCTGCTTCTATGAATCTGTGAAACTTATGAAGACCCAAAAGTTCCAGTGGGGAGAGGGTTTCAGGGTTAAGACAAAGGACATGGACACTAAGTAGCTGAATGATAATAGATACAGACTTCTATATCAGATGATATAGGAGTAGTTTCTTGAGCATATGTAGAAAGTTTTCTGTAAATAGAGCTTTATTTTAGAATAACTGTGCCAAAATAACTCCATGTGCAGAGACTGTATTTTGCAATAGTTATTCAATTTTGAAATTACAGTATAACTTTAACATGCAGTCAAGCTCACTACTTTAATGACCTGCCTTATTTTTTTCTTCTATAAATAAGTAGAACAATCAGAAAAAATAACAGCAGGTCTTTAAGTGAAAGTAAGCTAACCTTTAAAACTCATCAGTGCCAAGACTTTGTGCACAAAGAAGAAAGTTTGTTCTATGTGAGGCATGTTTTTAGGCAGTAGTCTAACTGTGGCAATATGTCAGAGGTTGCGGATCAAAATAGCTTTTGCAGCTATGTTCAAATGTCTGCTAGTTCATCATTTTCAATAGCCATATTTATTTTCTTTCGTCTAACTCTGATCTGACAATACTTTGAATTAAAATGTTCAGGTTCCTCCTTAAAATATTTGTAGAAAATGCATGTTTGTGAATGTAACATAATTTACAGATAAATTGTTGCACTGATCACATCTGTAAGGTTGCAATAAGAGGCATAAATGAAACTGAATGCAAATTCAAGGTTAAATTTCAAAACATTTAAATAATGTAGGACCTTAAATCAGAATAGGACTTGTGATGTAGCGGACTAGGTATTTTGAAAATTTTGTTAAGCAAGGTGAATAGAAAATGCTGCTAAAAATAGGTTAAGTCTAAAAATTGTGACTGCTTACTTAATAGGCCTACATTGTCAGCTGCAAATATCAGATATTGGTTTGTACCACTAAAAGTATGTAAGAGATGGCTCCTGGGGTCTAAACTGCTATTCCATTTCATATACTGTTACATTTATTTGAAACTTAAAATAGACGTTTCTTAAATCATAGAAAAGTAGGATTGGGAAGGACCTCAGGAAGTCGTCTAATCCAACTCCTTGTTCAAGGCAAGATCATCCTACCTAACGCATCCTAGACAAGTGTGGTCTAATTTGCTTTTAAACTTCCGGCAGTAGAGATTCCACAACCTGTCTAGGTAATCTGTTCTAGTGCTTAAACACTTTCATAGTGAGAAAGTTCTGCTTATTATCCAACCCAAAGTTCCCCTGCTTCAATTTAAGACTATGTCTTGTCTTGTCCCCTGCAGCCAAAGAGAACAGACCATTTTCTTTATAACCACCCTTCAGGTGAAGACATTATCAAATCCCCTTCGCTCTTTTCCAGATGAAATAATCTCTGTTCTTTCAACCTTTCTTTGTAAATCATGTTTCCTAGTTTCTTCCAATTTATGAAGTTATACCACTAGCGTAGGTCTTAAGTGCATCATTGGTATAAGTAAGCTGATACGATAATCTGTAATTTAGTATAGTTTGTAATTTTGGAGTTAATATGAAGTTAATTAGGAGTTTTGATTTACAGTTTTTAACATTTATAAGTAATACTTTATTTATATTTTATTTCTTTAATCATAATCAAAATATACTTCCTGTCTCTGGCATGTTGTAGTGAGATGATTTTTCTTTCCTTTTTAGGCTCAAATGTTTACTTAAGAAGAGAGCTTATCTGCTGGGGAGACAGTGTCAAACTTCGCTATGGGAAGAAGCCAGAAGACTGCCCTTACCTCTGGGCACACATGAAAAAATACACTGAAATCACTGCCAAATATTTCCATGGTATACGCCTTGACAACTGCCACTCAACACCTATTCACGTTGCAGAGGTACAGGAAACTCAGCAGCTTCATGAATAGCTTGTTTAACAGGTTAAAAGTGCTACTATTTCTCATTCACTGAAAGTGGATAATTTCTGCGTTCCTACTTTTATTTGTAGGCTCTGATGTACTGAATCAGAAGCCCTGTGATACAAGACTTGGTCTTTGTAACCCTGTCTTGGAACCTAACAAGCCTAACACTTGTTAAGTTACAGATATTAGGTGTACTATGAAATTCTTTCTTTAAATGTTAAATCCTTTTTTCCACTGCCTGCAGGGGAAAAAATTACATCCTCCACCGTAGACAAAAGCTCATTTGTTTGGTTTTTTTAAAGGTAACTTCCTAGTGTATATTGGATATCTAAACCTCTCTTGAACTGTATCCCCAATGCATTCTTAAACAGTTCACTGAAATTGGTGGTGTCCTTAGGGAATTATTATAGAAATATTTGCCTCTAATTTGTTTCATTTTTCATGCATGTTTTAAGGTTGTTTTATAGTTAACCAAATTAGGTCTGTGTTTCGTTAAGTCGGTGCTAGTGTTATGTGACACTTAAATCTCAGTTTGGTTTACTGAATTAAACTGAATTCATGTAAAGTTCCCTTTAGTTGAGATAGATACATGTCCACAACAAGGTGTTGCATCAGTGTAAATATTTCAGTGTAGAAATAATGTAATTCAATCAAAGCAATTCTAGGTGTTCACTATTTGACTTTTGATCATCATTCTTATTAATTATTGTGTAATGGAAGTTGCAAAAGGTTTTTAATGAAGATAATTAAAAATGTTATTATGATCTATAGGACATGCTAGCAACAGCCAGGTCAGTCAGACCTAATCTTTATGTGATAGCTGAACTCTTCACGGGCAGTGAGTACATTGACAATGTCTTTGTCAACCGTCTGGGAATTACCAGTCTCATTAGAGGTACAATGAATGACTAAAAGCCATGTAGGATTGCTATGTATGGTTCAAAGTTTTTTAATGTGAAACTAACATTGGCTTGTTTTTTTTTTTATTCTCCTTGTATCTTTCTATGTTCTTTGCATATTCAAATATCTTTCTTTCAATGTTTTTAACTGTTTTTGGATTGCATTGTTTTTTGGATTGCATCTTAATGTCCAATGTGGCTCTTTTTTGTGCGCGCGCTTGTTTTTAACTTCTGTATGACTAAATTTATTTGATTTCCTTAATTTCGGCTCTCCATTCTTTGCTGCATGGCATTTCCCTATTATCCAATTCCTGCCTAGCCTTGAATCCTTTCTTTTTTTTTATGTTTGCCATTTCTCTTTCTTTGGCTTCCTTGGCTGTGCTTTTTGCAGTATATGCTGGACACGGCTAGAAAATTGCGAGCTGATTTCTATATAGTGGCTGAGCTGTTCACAGGAAGTGAGGAGTTGGACAATATCTTTGTGAATACACTGGGCATTAATTCCTTAATAAGAGGTAGGCTCGCTATGTGTGTGGTTCCTGCCCTAATTGCCACAGACTGTACGTGTGTTGTGCCACACATGAAAAAAATAACTTGTTGGATATGCACAGGGTTCTATTTCAGATCGTAATTAACAAATGCTTAGTGATGCATTTAGGAATATGACTTGTTTGATACTTGCCAGTGTGAATATAGTATTAATTGTACATGGAGAAATGGAAAAAATTTCTGGCAAAAACTATTCCATGAAAATGCAGCATCTTATCTTGATGATTGATTAATTGGTTTTATTTGTTGCATGGGTCCCCCAAAGCCATTTGGGATCCCCTTTTAGAGATTTCATTTTTATTATATTTTCTCTTCCCTTTTAACACATCATTACAAACTGCATAACAAATGCCCTAAAGTATAAGTATGGTGGGCATACTGCTTATAAGCAAAATGTAATACCTTATTTGACATTATGCCAGAATACCAAATGTAGACACTTCTCATAGTCTCCATACAAGATTTCTTTTATGACAGCAATTCTTATGCAAGTTTTGTTCTCTAGAGGCAATGAGTGCATATAACAGTCACGAAGAAGGGAGATTAGTTTACCGCTTTGGAGGAGAACCAGTTGGGTCTTTTGTTCAGCCACGTTTGAGACCTTTAATGCCAGCTATTGCGCATGCACTATTTATGGATATTACACATGATAATGAATGTCCAATTCAGGTGAGCACTTAATGTATTATCTAATGTCTCTTGTTCCATTATTTTGAACATTGCAATGCTTCACCAGTGGTGTTGCTTAAAAATGCAGTGCTCTGAGTGGTGTGGTGGAGGGAGAAGCAAGTACTTACCTCAAGTAGAGGCTGCAGTGGTAGTGCTGGCTGCTGCTGCCTCAGGGCAAGCTCCCAAACACAGGGAGAGTGCTGTGGCAGTATAGGCTGCCTGGGATCCACTATTCTGCCACTCCCTTTGAATAGGAGCTTTGGGTTGGTGCCCCTCTTCCCCCTCCCCACCTTCCTCTGCTGCTCAAGTTATGCTACTGATTATTACACTGCAGTAAGAGTTATCACACAAGCAAACAGTGAGTTCTTCTGTAAAACTGAGATTTCCTCCCAAACGCACAAATGCAGCACGCAGAAAAAGTTTCATTTGCTTCTCTTTATTATTTTATTCTTGATGCTAGCATCGATCTGCATATGATGCTCTTCCCAGCTCAATGATTGTTTCCATGGCGAGCTGCGCTACAGGAAGCACCAGGGGTTATGATGAGCTAGTACCACATCAGGTCTGTGTTACTTTTACTTTGCTTCTAAAAGTTTCACCACCAACGTATATTAAAAGAAATGCATATTTTCCATTTTGATATCTTATTTACTAGTAAGCTTGACTATTTTATTTTATCTCAGAAAACTGAATTGTAGTCCTGGCTAAAGCAGTCTGTACTTAAATTCTTGGTATCAGCAGCTGTTTCATTCAAAATGGTCTGTATTTGACTACACATGATCTTATTTGTAGATTTCTGTAGTCTCTGAAGAAAGATTTTATGCTAAATGGAATCCATCAGCAACACCTTTGACTCCTGGTGAAGTTAATTTCCAAACGGGAATTATAGGAGGAAGACTGGCTATGAACAGGCTGCACCAAGAACTGGCAATTAAAGGCTTTATTCAGGTAAGAAACTAAAGTAATGTTTTGTTTCCCTCAAATTACTTTTCAGAGTAAGAACATCTGTCAATTTTATGCATTTTATAGGTGTATGTGGATCAAGTTGATGAAGATATAGTTGCAGTAACTAGGCACTGTCCTAACACACACCAGTCTGTAGTGGCTGTTTCTCGCACTGCTTTCAGGGATCCCAAAACATCCTTCTACAGCAAAGAAGTGCCTGAAATGTGCATCCCAGGTAATCAGACCTGTTCTGAAAAATTGACAAGATTGAAAAAATTCAAGTCACTCCAATGCTGTGCTTTAAACCTTTCATGCTGATTCCAGTTACTGAAGGGCTGTATATAATCAGAATGTAACACTACATTCAGTTACATCCATAACAAGCTGTTATGGAGACATTAACAATTTGAAACCTCTTCTTTACTTTACTTTAAAAGATTATATGTTCATGTTCGGTACCTGCACCAAATTCTGCACGGGAATGTTATGGTTTTCCTTTTTTCTTCTTTCTGTGACTCTTTCGTACAAGCAAGAGAAGTTAACTAACTCTGGAGGAAGAACAAGGAAAAAAGTAATAAGTATAGGGATGGGGGGGAGAGAGAGAGAGAGTGTAAGTTACAGAATTGTTAAAAAGCCTCATCAAAATGCACAAGATCTGTATATTTGCATATATATACATATACATTATTTATAAGGCTTGCAATATAGATAATTAATTGAGCATTGTATTTAAGTTGAATTCAAGTGAATGTTTAATATGATCTGCCATAACCTTTCTGAAAAAGCTGTTAGTTTTTCTCATCTTGATCTTTGTATGGACCAGATCCTGCAAACACTTTTGTGTGCTTGTTTGATCTTTATAACAGTAGTCTTACCAAATTCAATGGAGCTGATAACATACTTAAGATTAAGCATATGTGTGGGGTTTCCAGACTGGAAAGAGAAAGTAAAGGTTTTTTGAATGTCATAGGAAATGCTTTGCCTTTTTTGAAAATGTTATATACTGTTTTAAAATAAAAGGTCTGTGGTTGCTGTTGGGGAAATATTGCAGAAAGTTGCCTAATAAGGAACCCTCAAATAGCAGTTCACTCATTAACTTCAGTGATGCACAATCAGGCTGTTAGTAATTTATGACTCACTGTAATTTAGCACAAATTAGCAAAAAACTAGTTTAGATTATACTGTGATCTGTAAATGTACAGTGAGCAAGTTTAGTTAGATAACTAAGGTGAGTCACTATCCAGAACAATAAAATATTATTTTACTTGATATTGATCTATCTTATCTTTATATTTTGTTAGATGTATTTGCTGGTTTAATTTATACAGATCTAGGCCTGCATTTCTATATTTCAAGTCTCTACATGCTTACAAGTTCTTGCTTGAAACAAATTTTAAACTTTTTTTTAAAACTGAAGGAAAGACTTTTTTTCCTATTCAGTTACCAGTTTTTTTTTATTTAACCAGTAATTTAATATAACCCTCTTTGTAGGCATAATTGAAGAGGTGGTACTAGAGGCTAGAACTGTTGAGAGAAATGTTAGCCCTTATGAGAAAGATGAGCATGCTATCAATGGACTACCTAATTACACAGTGGAAATCAGGGAGCATATCCAGGTACCTACAGTTTTTCACTATGTTAATAGATGATGCAGTTTCTTACCAGAAAAGGAGAACTGAATTACAGTTTCAAATTTTATTTTCTTTTGTAAGATCAAAGAAAGTAAAATTATAAAGCAAGCTGGAACTGCCATAAAGGGTCCCAATGAATTTGTTCAAGAAATAGAATTTGAAAATTTAACACCAGGAAGTGTGATAATATTCAGGTATGATATGATGATTATTAATAATTTACAAAATATTTGGCAGTCATTGGTGCTGATTTAAATAAAACTCTAAGGAAGCAGATGCAAGTGACAATTTTTGCCCAGTCTGGCCACAGAAAGCCGTCTATAGCCATGACCAAACACAAGTGCATGGCTGCAAACAACTTAAAAATGGCCAATCATGTGAAAATCTGACCTCTTATTGCATGAGGCATCAGATGTTTCAAAATGCAGTGTCTTTTGTAATTTGTCTGCCGAGCTCCCAGCCTGGCACTGTTTTCAGAATGAAAGAGAGGAAAGGGAAAGGAGGGAGTTCAGTCTGGGGGGTTTTCAGCACCACCCACCCAGAGTTGGGGGGGCTCCAATTCACCCACCCCACCCTTCAGCATGAGCTGGGGAGCCCCAAGAATGAGCTCGCTCTACTGTCTCTCCTCCCTCCCTTCCCTTTCTCTTCTTCCCCCCACCCCCCCAATTCTGAAAGCAGTGAGCACTGCCAGAGCCATGGCCATTAAACCTGGCTACAGACTCTTAGCCTGCAGCTAGATTCCCTTCCCCCATGTAACCAACACTGAACTTCTGTTTGGTCCGAGATAACATTGTAATTCAGAAAGCTTTGCAGAAAGTGTTCTGAGTTACAGCTAGGAGCTGCATTCCTGTCTGCACCCTAGGGTTCTCTTTTTAGTCTGTTTAGTTTCTGTAATTTGAAAAGCTAGACTCTTACAAATTGTGTGTTGATATTTTCAGAGTTAGTCTTGACCCGAAGGCACAAGAGGCTGTCGGTGTACTTCGTAATCATTTGATCCAGTTCAGTCCACATTTTAAATCTGGAAGTCTTCCTGATGACCACTCAGCACCTATCTTAAAAACTCTTTTCTCATCGTAAGTATTCTTAGATTATTTGCATAGGTGTAATAAAAGGCTAGATTAAGGTAAAAAAAAACAACAGCCTGCAGATTTTGATTTGTGATAATTCCTTGCCATATTCTGGCTGCATTTAGATTATTTTAGTTGCTCTATACAGAAGTATCAGTTAAGACATTCAAAACTCAACTCCTTCCCATAAGACTATTTCTCAGTTTGTTTGCTGCTTTAAAGTAGACTAAAGTAGATGGTCAGATGGTTTTCTGTTCAACATTCTGTTTAGGTTATTACATTTTACTATGTGGTTTTCTTAAAAGAAACATACACAACCATCTGAAGAGCAATGGATGTTAAGTTTTGGGGGCAAGTTCTATGATTTGTAATTGTATGATCCTGAAACATGCAATAATTTACTTACATGATGGATAGTTTCATTTTGGGTTGAAATACATTAAATTTTAAATCTTGTAAAACTATAAGACCAAGGCTAGATATCTGGAGGCACTACTTCACTGTCAGGGCGGCTAGGAGCTGGAACCAACTTCCAAGGGAAGTGGTGCTTGCCCCTACCCTGGGGGTCTTCAAAAGGAGGCTAGACAGTCACCTAGTCGGGGTCGTTTGACCCCAGCATTCTTTCCTGCCCATGGCAGAGGGTCAGACTTGATGATCTGCTTAGGTCCCTTCCGACCCTATCAACTATGAAACTGTGAAGAAGTTTGTGTTTGTTTTTAATAGGACATTGTAGTTAGGCTTGATATTTAAGTTCCTAAATAAGTGGCCAGATCTTTAGTTAATGGAATCTCTAGGACACTCGGAAGAATTGTTCATGCAATTTATATAATTTATATGCATTCAGTTAAATTGCATTATTTTTCCTTCCCAGTATTGCATCTAAATTAACTTTGGCTGATCTAAATCAAGTACTATACCGGTGTGACGCTGAGGAACAAGAGGATGGTGGAGGATGTTACAACATACCAAACTGGTCACCTCTTAAATATGCAGGTCTCCAAGGTAATGAATCAGTTAGGTTTTCTTGTGCAGTGAAAATTACCTACATCTAAATATTAAGATGATTTTATATCCTGGGCACCTGTTCCCTTCCCTTTTAATGAAAAATGCTAATTTGCTTCTGCTTGACTAGGCTACTTGGTGCTGCATGTCAGAGTATAGCAAAATCAAAGTGAGGTAAGATAATGAAACATTTTTAATGCTCTTTTGGACTGAGGAATGAGTTTCTGTTTTTACCCTGCTATCACTGTGTTGATAATCTATTAGGAACACTTTAAGATTGTTTAACATATGGTTACTTCTAGTCAACTTATTTGGAAAACCACAGACTTTAACTAAAAGCTAAAGTGGAAGTGGCAGTAGTTAAAAATGTTTTATTAAATGTTTGATTTTAAGTATGCCATTTAATCTATAATTATTATAATAAGATTTTACAGCTTGAAGCATGGACAGTTCTTTGCTCTATCAATACAGTGTTTTGTGTCTTGGATTTATAACTAGATCAATTGAACTGTGGCAGACAAGTTGGAGTACTGCCCACAGCAAGTAAAATTAGTCACTGGAACATAGTTGAAAGGGGTCCATCCATTCCGTGTCTCAGTACTGAAAGATAAATCAATTTTAAGCCCTCAGTTCAGCAAAGCACTTCACTAATTCTCAAGAATGTTCTTACATCAGTGGTGTTTCAGCATAATCTTAGGACAGCGATTCTCAACCAAGATGCCATGAGATTCTTTTAAGGGTGCCAGCCAATATTAACACTGTTAAGTGTGCAAACACCTACATGTAATTCACAAGATAAACACAAAGGCCGTGTCCAGAAAAGTGTGGATGTTTGGTTCCCTGGGGACAAGAAGCAGTGACACAAGGTGCAGTAAACCTTGTGCTGCTGCTGCTTGTCCCTGGGGAATGCCTGTGTCATGTACCCTCTGGTGCATAGCAGGTTACTCTGGGTGGAGTAGGGGAGGCTAGGGCCAGCAACTATGCTGGCTCCAGCAGCCTTACCTGGGAACTTCAGGAAACTGCAGCCACAGCGCTTCTGCAGCTTGGAGCCTGTCTGGCAGCTGGAGTGTGGCTCAAGTGGGCCAGGTTCTAGTTTTGGGCCACGTGTGCTGCAGCCATATGTGCCACCCTGTTTTTTTTTCCACAGGGGCTTTTTGACCCTAGGGTAAAAAAAAAACCCTGTGCTGCAAGGTAGCAGTGTGGGAAACACTTGAATGTGCAGTGTATGGTGCCGCAGATGAGTCTACAGTCTACATTGGGTTTACAGTGCCACGTACTAATTGATATCCAATTAAAACATTTTTTAGTAAAAGATCTTTGGTTCACAACACTTCAGCCTTACAGTTTTGGATTTACTCCTGGAAACTGGAATGATTTGTGATTAACATTGGCAATTATAATTAAGTATGGTGGCTTAATTTTTCAGGGTTAATATCAGTGATGGCAGACATCAGACCAAAGAATGATTTGGGTCATCCATTTTGTGATAACTTGAGGTCTGGAGATTGGATGATTGACTACGTTAGTGATCGTCTAATTTCACGTGCAGGAGCCTGTGCAGAAGTAAGTGAACAAAGTATTCAATGATTAATTTCCTTTTTATTTATAGGCCATACTTTCCAGTATGGCAATGGCTTATTGATTTTTATTTCTTTTAAAGAGCCTCAACACAAACATTTTAGAATTTGGTAGCCAAAATTACCCAGATATTCCACACCTCCTTGCCCCATACATGTGCAAACAGATTTTTCAGCTCTTTGCACAGCTATGGCAAAAAACAGAGCTCGTGCCAGGATACCACTCGCCCAGTTTCATGGACCAGCTCTGAAGTGTGGAATCCCTGGAGGTTTTTTCAAAGGAAAGGTCACTGCTGCATAAAACTGATTTTTTTTTTCTCTAAAGTTGCTCAACTGGTTTAGGCCTGCAACTTTACCAGAAATTCCATTTGAGGCAGACATCAGTGTGGAAAACTTCAGTCTAAATAAATATATTTGGTAACAGTACAAGTAATTGAAAACAGGGCCCTATAGTGGGACATGTCAGGAAACATTAATCCAAGATTGTATTGAAAAATCAATTAAAGCTTCAAAAGAAAAAATAAACTATAACAGACGTGTCAGGTTTTCAGTAAAACAAAGCATGACTGTAGTAGCATTAGTCCCCTGAATGTACCACCTGATAGCAGCCTGGAGTTACTAATTTTTAAAAACATTATTCTAATAGGTCGGCATATGGTTGAAGGCCATGTTCATCTATTTAAAGCAGATACCACGTTACCTTATTCCGTGTTATTTTGATGCCATATTAGTGGGTGCATACACAACTCTTCTAGATGTGGCATGGTGTCAAATGTCTAGGTAGGTTTGGTAAAAGTAAAGTAAAGGTATGCGTTTATGTTGTTTCTTACAGTTTGTGTATGGAAGTTGGCTGTTTAGACACTTTTTAACATGCTTGCAATAAAGGCATTTGGACTTATTACTGTGTTTAAACCAGAGTCCTGCTCCCATTGGCTTTAAGAAAGTATAAATTAACACACAACTTTAAGCAGATTTTTAAAAAAAATCATTTCATAAGTGTCTTTCAACTGGAGCATATTTATTAAATTGATTTTTAAACTAAGGCAAGAGGTGAAATGTATGAAACGTATACAATTTTAAATTGTGAAGTTACTGAATTCAAGGGAACATTTGTAGTATTATTTATTCAACTGCTTTGATTACAGCTTTGTTCAGAATGGATCAACCTTTGTTAAGCATCTGGCCTTGGGTTCAGTCCAGATGTGTGGGATAGGAAAATATCCTTGTCTGCCAAATCTATCTCCTACCTTGCAAGATGTCCCTTATAGGGTGAATGAAATCACAGAACAAAAGGAACAGTGCTGCGTTACCTTGGCGGCTGGTAAGTTAGGAGACAAATCACGAATGTTGAAAGAGGTTGTTTTGCAAATAGTGCAGTTCCTTTACTCTTGTGGTTCAGGCATTTTTAATGTGCCTGCAACCATGAAATTTAGATACCATTGCAAAATATTAAATACTGTATAATTTTGTCTGTAACTGGAAGCTTTCTCTCTGTACTGCTTTTATCTGCTCTGATATGAAGATTTGCTTATTCTATTTATTTTTTATTCTGTTGCTTGTTTGTCAGTGGGAAGCATTGCCAGGCAACATTTTCACTGTTGGTACTGAAAGATGAAAATTTGTTGTTGTTCATGCTGTCTTGAGTTTTAAACAGCATAAACTATTTCCAAGTCTGTTTTGAGACCTTTTAAGTTCCAAAGTTTTGTTATCTCTTTCACTGAAAGAGCTAGGTAGCTGAAATGCATTGGGTCAGTGGTACCCAACTCATCCAGCCCCATGGACAGGATGAGTAGTGCAGGACTAGTCAATGGGCTGAATTAATGCTGCCACCACTCCCCTACCTCCAAATTTTCAGACCCCTGGAGAAATCTCCGAACCAGATCTGGGCTAGATCGTGGTTAGCTCTGCATTAGGGCATGCTTCCCATAATAAATCTTCTATGTATTATTTCTTTAACCATGTTCCTATTTTCCTCACCTACTGCCTTTGTCACTTCTGTGATGGGGTTTTTTCTGTTGGATTGTTTTCAATGTAACCAAAGTAGATTTATTTATCTTCAAGTTAGTTCAAGAAGTTCTTTGCTGCTAATAAAATATATATATATATATATATTCAGAACAACATTCTTCTACTTTATACTTATCTTAATTCTATAGCAAGCCCCCATGACTGCTGTGGCACATCATATCTTAATTCTTTAGTGAACTGAAAGTTCCCTGTCCACCTGATTCTCCCATCATCATAGAGAGTAATATAGAAACTGTGGGACTGCATATAGTAAAGCTATATAAATCACATGTATTTTTATAGTGTCCAGCAGATTGATTTTCTTTAAATAAATACTAACGGAATTCAAAGGAAAGGAAATTAAAGTGTACACTGTGTTGAGTACTGTATGTATTACAATGTAAAGACAGAGGCTTACCTCTAAGTTCAGACAGAAATGGTATTTGGTAGGAAGTATAGAATCTGAAACTGATTTGTTAATAGTTTTCTTTTAAATTACCAACTGTTTACTTCTTGGCCTCTGCTTCTTCATGGTCTTTTTTTTTCTTCCTTTCCTCTCTTTTCTGTGCTCCTTTTCCTCTAAAACTGTCCCCTTAAACATGCTGTCTACTCTTTCTGCCACTTTTCTTTTGTGTTTTTTTCCTCATCTCAGCTGTTCTTTTCCACCTCTACTGGAATACCATTGCTGCAGCTCCTGGTTTCTAAGCAACGTTCCACTTCTCTTTTTGTCTCCTGACAGCATAGTATAGCCACTGAGTTATTTAAATGGGCAAAAAGTTACCAAATGGTAACTTGAGGGGAAAAAAGGTTTGAGATTAATATGCCCTACACACATTACTAGCAGTTATACATACTCCTTTGATTTTTTTAACTCTTTTACATATAGTCCCTCTGGTGTGCTGTTGCCATAATCCAGGGATTCCCACACTTTTTCTTATTGCATATCCCCTTCCAGATTTATCAGCTGCCCCTTTACCCTACCAGCATATGTTTTAACCCCTTAAATGCTGATTATTATTGTGCGGGCCGGGAGTGCCCCGAACCCTTTTTCGCGCTGCACGCAGGCTGTGGCCAGCAGCCCGGGCACACGGGGGCAGAGAGGGAAGGCCTTCACTCTGGAATTAGGCACAGACGCGTATCGGTAGTTTAAAAGATTGTTTACTTACACCGAGATGGCAATGGTGTAGGCTGGAAAGCTTGATTAAGTTGCAGTTACAGAAAGAGAAAAGAAAACAAAAACTCGAACCTGCAGAACACGAGGGTATGTCGCATAGGGTTCCGGCGACGGGAAAATAAACCTGCAGGACTCGAACCCGGGTAGAAGAGCTCTGAGGCCGATCGTAAGGGCTCACACGAAGTTTGTCAGGCTCCGTGGGTTCTTCCGTTCACTCATCCACACGAAGTTTGCTAGGCTCCGTGGGTTTGGTTTGTAGCGCGCGGGAGGGGCACGTCTAGGAATTCTATCGGCGACGGGGAGAGGCTAGAGATTGATCAGATCTCCGTTGCCTGCTTCAAATGCACTGGGTCCGTGAGGATCTGCAGCGCTTAGAGATCTTCACACAGCATGAAGTCTCCTCCTCCCTTGTTCGTGGAGTCCTCCAACTTGGGTGGAAACCACTCAAGCCTTTTATATGGCTAGCAAGCCAATCACTAGCCGCCACGTGTGAATAATTTAGAACTGGCCAATAATGGGACTCGAATTAGCATACCAATGGCGGGAACTCTTTGCAACGAGCATCTCCTCTTTGCAGCAAAGAAATGCACCCTGCAAAACAAGATCCAAATTGGCAGGAAATTCTCCCTTGCACCGGGGTTCTCCTCTGCAGCAGAAAACTCCACTGTGCAAGGAAGCTGCAATTTAGCGGGGACAATTTAGCAGTGCCGAAGCACACACAAATAAAAATCACACCTTTTGGGTTGTGACAATTATTATAATGAAAATTAAATCCACAATTACACTATTTCTCCTGTGTACCCCCAAAGATGTCTTAGTGGGGTATGCGTACCAGTTTGAGAACCCCATCATAATCTGTTACATTACTATTGAATCAAAGGACAAGCTGTTCTGTTCAATAATGCTTGTGCATTCTCTATGGTAAAATTAGCTAATTTTTTTTTAACTAGTTACTGTCTTTCTAGGAAGTATGACACTGCAAAGAAGTCTGATGTTCTAGCTGCTTAACATAATCTCTGATGTAAGGTTTAGCATTTATAACAGATAACTAACCTAGTAGTGGGAAAAGTGGGACTGACTTAATTTCCTCCCCCAACTTAATTCACCTGTGTTTAGGTAGAGGAATACTACTTGTTTTAAACTTATGTTTACTTTCCATGCTACACAGACTTAGCAGTGTGATATAATGCTGTATGCTGTTGACATCATAACTTCTGCTCCATAAATTAGAAGCTGGACATGATTGTTCTTTAAAATGTGAAATTCATTTTGTCAGCACTGGCTTTTTTGTCATTCTTTTGGCCCCTTCTCTCTCCCTCCATTCTTTATTTTTGCTGTGTATTTTTAGGCCTTTTGTGTTTGGAATACAAATATCAGTACAAATATTTTAACATTTTGGTTTGTATGTGCACTTTATATTAGCAAATTTCCATACTAAGCAGTTAACAACTGTTCATCACATTTACTGTTCAGGTTTACCTCATTTTTCTTCTGGTATTTTCCGCTGCTGGGGAAGGGATACCTTTATTGCACTAAGAGGTCTAATGTTGGTTACTGGCCGTCATCTAGAAGCAAGGTAAAAATGATTGTAATCATAACTCTTTTGAAACAGTTTTGTAGGTACTAACCTACTTAAGAAGGGGGAGCCTTTCAGTGTATGGTGAGCAGGAGGTACCTTGATCTTAAAACTGAAATGCAGTATCACGTTTATCTTGCTCTGAGAGGAATTTTTGAACACTTAGTAGACGGAATGAAAAATGACTTTACACAGTTCTCATTGCTTTTAATGTTGGTGTAACAGAGAGCTAGGGGCTCCCTGTTACTTTTAGGGGAAAGATAGAGCAGGCAACTCCCTAGGAAACACTGCACCTGATGAGCTGGCTGCAGGGAATAGGCAGCCATGGGGCCAGAGACTATTAGTGGCCATTGCAGTGCTCCCTGCTCTGCAGTAGGGCAGAGCTCTACTACATGCAACAAGGGCACTGCCAAAGCAGCCAGAACAGTTGTTGCAAGCTACTCAGAGAGCTATCCATCAGGCCCTGATTAGAAACCCCTGTGGGTGCCTGGGGAGCCACCTGACTGGAAGGGGCAGGGTTTAGAGAGGCTTATAAACTCAGGGGCCAGCGCAAGGAGGGTAGTCTGGCCCTCCTGTTACCGGGGAGAACTCCCTGCAGAGGAAGAGCTACCTGAGGGACCCTGAGCCAGAGCAGTGAGAGCCTGGGGTGGAGGCTGCTCTGATGCAGGGGGTTAGGGGGGAGAGGTCTTTCTCTTAAAGCAGAAATGTGCTTTTCCTTTCATAGTGTTTGTTTGCCCAGGAGGAAATGTTTGTGTTGTAGCCAGTGGGCTCACTCTTTGGTTAAGTTATACTGGTGGACTGGAATGGACTATCAGAGGAGGTAGGATGGCCCAGTAGTGCCCAAGAGGCACGTGGTGACTTTGAGCCCTTGCAGAGACAGGGGCTCAGGGCAGTCAGAGCCTGAGGCCAAGAGGGCTGGAGTGCAAACCTGAGAGGGGCAATAGCACGCATGAGCCCAAGAGAGCCAGATCGTAACCCTGCGAGGGGTAGAGCTAGGGCTCACTCTGGGACCTTAGGGCAGCATCCCTTTCTGTTAATTTGACTAATTACAACAAGACATGGCAGGCGAGAGGGGACGAGGACCAGGGGGCTA
>NW_005841832.1:5297676-5301453 GCF_000455745.1 Alligator sinensis | reverse complement strand
GGGAAAGAGATCTAGGGGGCTAGAGTGAGTGTAAGGGCTGTGCGGCCAGCAAGGGTGTCTCAGCCATCCCTGGGGCCCAGTTCTGCTGCAGTTGGTTTGAAGCTGATATTCAGTTTGTATATGCCCAACTTAGTTCGCATTGCTCTTGCACTTTATTTTGCTTATTCTAACCTTGAATAAATTATAGTTAACAAATTTTTATATTCAACATAAGTTACTTTTTTTAATTTTTGGAAAACAAGAAGTTTTAAAGAATCTCACTGTGACTTGAAATGTGGTTATGTTAACCTCTTGTGAACTTGGTGACTGCTACCAGTTATGTCTACTAAGGCTGGGAGTCAGTGATTTTTGTGGTCATTGCAAATTAACGTTTAAGTATGCAGTGTTTGCTCATTTGCCAGGTTTTATACTTAGAAAACATGTCAGGTTTGTGGACATGCTCCTGTCATTGTTTTTAATATTTTTATTTGTTTGCCATGACAGATTGCAGCTAAAAAAACAGGGAAAGAATGTGTGGGTTTGTCAAATTGTAATTCATTATGTGAATTGTCTGTTATGCAAAGTGTCAAATAACTACCTACTGGCCTTTTCCTACAGACCTGTTCTAGACCCTGATCTTACAATGGGATCTGCAGTCCGCTAGGGTGGGACTATTTTACGTTTTACAGTTTACTATTTGGAAACCTTATTACCTTGAAAATAATTCAGTTTATATTGGCATTTGATTTATTTTATATACCTTGTTTTTCTTTCTTTCCTGTTTCAGGAACATCATTTTGGCATTTGCTGGTACGCTAAGGCATGGTCTTATCCCCAATCTTCTTGGCCAGGGGACTCATGCCAGATACAACTGCCGTGATGCTGTGTGGTGGTGGCTTCAATGTATACAGGATTACTGTAAAATTGTTCCAAATGGTACAGACATTCTCAGGTGTCCTGTTTCTAGAACGTATCCTAAAGATGACTCTTCTCCTCAGTCTGCAGGCACTTTGGTAAAAATAATTTGTAATAAACTGTTTACAACCATAAACATAATTTTAAATTAAACAGTTGCCCAAAACACTTTTATTTAGAGTCCTCCTTTTGGTCTTGCGGAAGTATACTATTTTTTGCAGCATTTATTATTCAGAAACAGTATTAAAAGTTTTTATAACTTAAATATTCTCCATCATTTTATGGTGCAATATGCTAAAATAGAAAAATGTTCCACATTTTAATCGTTTCTAATACATTTGATGGTATGCATCATGTGTTTGGTGGGGGGGTGGGGTTGAGTAGAGCTTTTTGAAAAAGGAAAGATTATCATACGTTTTAAATTTTTTTTTTTTTCTTTTATTTCAAGATTTAAATAAAACTTGGTCAGCACTAGTTGACAAAGATGCTGATTGGATGTATGATGGTTATAACATAATAAATTAAGTGTTGATATCTGGACATTTCATTTAGCCTCTCTTTTTTTCCTCCCATATCATCCAAACAATCCAGGATCAGCCATTGTATGAAGTAATACAGGAAGCAATGCAACGACACATGGAAGGTATACAATTCCGGGAAAGGAATGCTGGTCCACAGATAGATCGGAATATGAGGGATGAAGGTAGGTAACTAGTTCGTGCCATTTAACTTATTCGATAGATTACTTAATATGAGACTAAAAATCAAGAAGGCAGTTCTTTTTTTCTTTTTTTTTCCCTTTTAGTTGTTTGGAATCTAACTTTCTGAAAATTTAATTTTGCATTCCATGCCTCTAACAATGTAATGTTATAAGTATGTGAGAATAAACATTTTAATGTATAGGTATTCTTGGATGTGTAGTCTAGAAATACAAGTACATCCATTGCCAAAGTGTGTAACTAGTTTTCAAGAAAGGCCTTGGTGGGTTCAAAATACATTTTGTTCTGTCCTGTTTGGAATCTGGCCAACTTCAGTTGTGATTTGCTTTCTTGGTAGGTTTCAGTGTGACTGCAGGTATCAACCAGGAAACTGGCTTTGTCTGTGGAGGCAACCGCTTTAATTGCGGCACGTGGATGGATAAAATGGGAGAGAGCGAGAGAGCTCGCAACAAAGGAATTCCAGCTACCCCAAGGTAAGCCTATTTGTACTGTTGGGGATGTGGGCTAGGCCACCACGTTACATAGTAGCCCCTACTAATTGGGCTAGTGAGGACAAGGACAACTAATTAGGGGGGACAAAAAATGACAAAAGGATGTGCAGATGGGTCAGAGGTTCAGAAAAAGTGCATCCTCAGGGGACACTGAGCAGAGCACCCCAGACAGCACCCACCAAGTCTCAGAGGCAGCCAGAGAGCCAGCGGCTATTGCCCAGTGGTGTTCCGCTACTCCAAGGTAGGAACTACCGGTGGTAAATGCTCTCAAATATTCTAATACTTCTGAACTGTATTTTCCTCTTAGGGAAGTGTAAACAGTAACCAGTGATACCATGCATATTTGAAGGAATAGAACATTGTAGAGCATAGTATCTTGCTGACATGGATTCAGTTCTGTATGGCAAATTAACATTGTATTTCCATACTGAAGCATGTAACAGAAAAAAAATAAATCACACCATTGTAATATTAGGTAACTGGGAAAAAATAACTATTTAGATCTTTCAATGAGTAGTAACCAACATTGTTCCCTATTAATGCTTACAGTAGGACTTGAGTACTTCTGGTATAGAATTTGAAGTATTTGTATAAGTTGTTCTTATCCTCCATCCTTAATATTAAAATGGTCTTAGATAAACACTGTATGCTGCAAACATTTTAATTTTAAACTGATGAAATTAATTTAAAAATAAATATTGTTACTACAGTATAACCTCATAAGTCCAGTTTTCAAAAATCTGGACTTCTCAAATATCCAGCGCTTTTTAAAAATACACTACATTGGGGAGTAGCAGCAGCCAGTCCTGGAGTGGTGGCACAGGGTGGTGGATGGCAGCGGCAGCCACCGTGTAAAAGCTTCCCCCTCTGCGTCCAGGGGGCAGTAGCAGCGGGTGGTCGCAGAGCAGGGGTAGGGAATAGCAGTGGCCGGTCCTGGAGCAGCAGCCGCACGCTGTTTCAAAGATCTAGACTTCTCAAATTTCTGGCAGGTCCTAGGTCCCAAGGATGCCGGATTTATGAGGTTATACTGTATGTGCTTGGAAAATGCTGCAGGCTTTCTGGTTTGGTGCAGTCTAAGAGCAGTGATGTTGCTTCCTTATCAGTTGCCAGATGGTTGAGAGCATCCAGAAGACTAATTGTTTGCCATTTTGTAAAGCCTTCATTGTCTTTCCACTATTGTATTTTATTTGTTTGGTTCTTGAATAAAATTAATGAAAATGATAGTCCTACATGTATGAAAGCCTGTTTTTCCATGTCTTCTGCCATCTTGCTAAATTGAAATAATAACCTCCACAAAGGAAGACTGTCTTGTTCAGGGAAAAATAAACAAACAGTTGACCTTTTTAAAAGATACAGAAGCACCCTAAAATTGACTTTCCTTTTCTTTTTCCCCCCTTTTCTTTCCCCCCAGCCAAGCAAGGATTCTGTACCTCAGGGGTGCTTAACAAAGTGGGTTTTTGGACTTTGTTTTTTCATTTGAGGTTTTGTTTTTTGTTTGTTTTCTTCCAATAAATGGTGGTACACAGAAACCTACATGAGTAGAGAGCAAGTGGTAACTTGTATCTGGCTTCAGATACTTATTTGCCATTCCAAAAATGGATTCTTCTGAATGTGCCATCTTGTTTGTCAGTTGTATGACAGGATATATACATAATCTCACCAGTGAAATCCTG
>NW_005841832.1:5296335-5297645 GCF_000455745.1 Alligator sinensis | reverse complement strand
CCTGCTGAATCTCTGGCTTTGCGGTGGAGCTGTCTGCAGCTTTCTTTTTGGTTAGGTTCTGTCTGTAATTGCCAGGCTTGATGTTGTGCATGAAGTGATTCTTAAAGGTTGGGCATGATGAAAGTCAGCAACATTGTTTGACTAGTACTCCTGATGCCTTGAAATTAGGCCTCATGTTTTTTCCTTTTAGGATCAAGGGACCAGCTTTACTAGTTTACACACAGAGTAGTGATGGACCTGCTGGAGCTGGCCCATTCTGTAGAAGGCAGGATAGTTATGTTTACTGCTACAATTAATAGAGTCTCTCTCTTGGTGGAGAGGGAGGATGTCATGAGGAAGGGCCAGGCTCTAAACTAAATTGTGGGACACGGAACCCCTTTGGCGACATGTCAGTGGCAGGGGGCATTTTAGCACCCTCCCCTCCTATGACCACATCCAAATCCAGCCTCCACAAAGCCCTGCAGTCTGGATTTGCTCTGGGAGGTGGAGTGAGTTGGAGATCCCTGTTTTAGGGTCTCAGTAGATTTATGGAAAAAAAGTAATCCTTAAAATATTCTGAGCAAAATACCACTAATCTATTAAATTCATTGAATATTCTTAAAATCTATATCTGTTTTTTTCGTCTTAGAGATGGGTCTGCTGTGGAAATAGTTGGACTGTGCAAGTCAACTGTTCGTTGGTTGCTCGAGTTGTCTAAGAAAAATGAGTTTCCTTACCATGGAGTCACAGTAAAAAGGCATGGTAAGATGGTTTATCTTGCAATTCTTTCATCACTATGGAAAAATCCATTATAACAGCAGACTAATTGCCATGTGACTAAAAGGGGTAATTTTCAAAAATAAGGACAAAGTTTAGTTAAAAAGCTTCTATCTGAATTTAACAACAGTTGTATGATTTAAAAACTTGCACTATTTCAGAACATTATAGGTCAGTGTAGACTTGCAAACTGCTTACCATGTGAACATTTTGGGTGCATTTACATTTATATAATAGGAACATTTACATAAAGCTCCATGAGTTACAGTGCCCCCCTGACCCAACAGACATTTGCCTATTTTGGCGGGGGGGTGGAATCAAGCTCCACTTTGGAGCCAGTCAAGCCTGGGGAACCTGCCTGCAGCTTCTCTTCCCTTGCTTAGCCCTGTTTCCCTCCTTCCCTCCCCCACCCCAGCTCTGATGCCATCTTCAGGAAGGGGTGGGGAGCAAGCTACAGGCTGAGGTTTGCCTGGCCTGAGCTTTTTTTTTTGGAGGGGGAGTGGTGAGGGGGCGGTTTGAAGGGGGGCCATGAGGCTCCAGTCTACCCCCCCCCC
>NW_005841832.1:5294257-5296325 GCF_000455745.1 Alligator sinensis | reverse complement strand
AGGCAAGGCAAATCCCAGTGTGCTTCCTCTCTCTTCCCCTTCCTTTCCTGCAGACAGCTGTCGAGGCAGGATGGGGCTGCGTCAGCCCAGCCCCAACCGCGTAACAGATTTGACCCTGAGAAATAGAAATTTCCTAAGGCATTCCGAAGTGGAGCACCTTCATCTGATCCCTCATTTGATGGATTTGTCAGCCACTTTTAAAACGCTCTGCAGCCATGCATATGTCACAGCACAGCTGTAGAGAGCTTTCAGGGGGCTGATCATGAAACCAAATGTAACTTCTGTCTGCGCCCTTTATTACACATTCTGTTAGGATTGGTATTCTTGAAACTTAGTGATGAGGCACTCTCCTAATAAAAATATATGCAAATCCTACCAAATACCTGGGAATACCTAACTAAATTTCTTTATGTTGGCCCTGTGCTTCAATGGAGGAGTATCACTGACTGTGACATCACTTTATTTTTAACTGACAGTGACAACCTTTTAAAACTTAAAGGAAGGATTAGTTTGGGGCTTGTTTTGTTCTGAGTGCCCTCTTTATCATAGTTTCTAGGGACAATTTAGTGCATGTTGCTATCATTGAATGCATATGCTGTTTAAGACCTTTTAACATCGTAATAAGATTTCATCGACATTAGGGCTAGAAGGGACCTCGGAAGATCGAGTCCAGCCCCCTGCTGCAGGGGCAGGAAGTCAGCTGGTGTCAAAGGATCCCAGCAAGATAAACATCCAAATGTCTCTTAAAGGAGTCCAGAGTAGGTGCTTGCACAACCTCTGGCAGCAGTCTGTTCCAGGCCTTGGGGGCTTGGACAGTAAAGAGGTTCTTTCCTATGTCCAGCCTGAAACGGTCTTGGAGGAGTTCGTGACCATATGATGTTGTCATTCCTTGGGGTGCTCTCGTGAACAGGGATTCCCCCAGATCCAGATGTACACCCCTTATATACTTATAGGCGGCCAGCAGGTCCCCCCTGAGCCTGTGCTTCTCCAGGCTGAAGGATCCCATGGCTCTCAGCCTCTCATCATAAGGCCTGTTCTCCTGCCCTCTGATCATGTGCACGGCTCTCCTGTGAACTCTCTCAAGCTTCTCCACATCCTTTTAAAATTGTGGAGCCCAGAATTGGATGCAGTACTCCAGCTATGGCCTCACCAAGGCTGAGTACAGCAGGAGGATGACATCCTGGGATTTGCTAGAGAAGCATCTATGGATGCAAGCCAGAGTTTTGCTTGCTTTACCAGCTGCAGCATCACATTGGTGGCTCATATTCATCTTGGGTCAATCACGACCCCCAACTCCTTTTCAGGCGTGGTGCTAGCAAGTGTAGCACTGCCGAGCCTATAAGCATGCTGTGGGTTTTTCTTCCCAAGGTGGAGTACCATGCATTTTTCAGTGCTGAACGCCATCAGGTTTTCGTCCGCCTATTTTCTGAGCCTGTCAAAGTCGGCTTAGATCACCATCCTGTTCTCAAGTGTGGACACTTTACCCCAAAGCTTAGTGTCATCGGCAAACTTGGCCAGTCCACTTCTGACACCAATGTCCACATCATTAATGAAGATGTTAAAGAGTATAGGCCCAACGACAGAACCTTGGGGGACCCCACTGGTCACGGCGCAACATGATGATTAACTTCCGTTAACTACCACCCTCTCTGGGTCTGACCTCGGAGCCAATTGCCTAACCATCGGACTGTGACGTAGCCAAGGCTGTAGTTGGCCAGTTTTTCTATGAGGTGATCATGGAATACCAGATCAAAGGCTGTTTTAAAATCAAGATATACGACGTCAGACTCTTCTCCCTTGTCCAGGTGATATGTCCCCTGGTCATAGAAGGAGATGAGATTGCAGGTAGGTCTTGCCTGACCAACAAACCATGCTGGCTATCCCTCAGGATGTTGTCATCAGCCAGTTTGTCAAGAATGGCCTTTTTGATAATTTTTTCATAGACATTAGGGCTGGAAGGGACCTCAGAAGATCATCGAGTCCAGCCCCCTGCCCAAAGGGCAGGAAGTCAGCTGGGGTCATAGGATCCCAGCAAGATAAGCATCCAGTTTGCTCTTGAAGGTGTTCA
>NW_005841832.1:5256409-5293617 GCF_000455745.1 Alligator sinensis | reverse complement strand
CGCTTCTGACTCCAGTGTCCACATCATTAATGAAGATGTTGAACAGTATGGGTCCAAGGACAGAGCCTTGGGGGACCCCACTGGTCACAGGACACCACGATAAGTGACTTCCATCAATTACTACCCTCTGGGTCCAACCCCGGAGCCAATTTTCCAGCCAGTGGATCGTGGAGGACCCAAGGTGACAATTGGCCAGTTTCTCCAAGAGGCGATCATAGGAAACCAGATCTTCCCAAGATCTTCCCCAGGATTGAGGCCAGGCTGATGGGCCTGTAGTTCCCCGAATCTACTTTCCTCCCTTTCTTGAAGATAGGCACCACATTGGCCTTCTTCCAGTCTTCGGGCACTTTGCCTGAGCACCACGAGTTCTCGAAGATCGGTGCCAGTGGCCGAGCTATGATGCCTGCCAGCTCCTTAAGTACCCTGGGGTGTAAACTGTTTGGGCCAGCTGACTTGAAGGTGTCCAGCCTCTTAAGGTGTTCCTTCACATGGTCTACATTAATGAAGGATAACAATTCTCCCTCACTCTGGCCATCCCGTACCATATTGAGTAGGGCCGTCCCTTGGGGCTGGTGAAAAGCTGACTCGGAGAACCCATTAACCAGATTGGCTTTTTCCTGGGCATTGGTTGTCATTTGTCCCATATGGTTTAGCAGGGGTCCAGTGTTACCTTTTGCTTTTCCTCCGGCTCCGCACATATCTAAAAAAGGACTTCTTATTGTCCTTGACATGTGTAGCCAGGTGGAGTTCAGTCGCAGCCTTGGCTTTCCTGGTTCGCTCCCTATAGGTCCGGACCAGTCCAGAATACTCCTCCTTTGAGGTGGATCCAATCTTCCATCCTTTATAGGTCTTTCTTTTTAGATGCAGGAGATTCACTAGTTCCCTGCAGAGCCAAGGGAGCTGCTGCTGGGCCCTTTTGCTGCCTGTCGTCCGAGACGGGATACACATTGCTTGTGCTTCCAGGATCGCTCCCTTGAGGAGCAGCCACTCATCCTGAACTCCCCTCCCTTTCGGGTCGTGGTCCTTTAGGGCCTCGCCAACAAGCCTCCTGAGCTTGTCAAAGTCAGCTTTCCTGGATTCGAGGACTTCTGCATTGCTGACTGACTTGCCAGCTTTATGGCAGATGGTGAAGGTGATCAGTTCATAGAAGGATTAACCCTGAGGAACAATTAAATTAATTTTTCCTTTTACACCATTCTAGATATACTAGTATAAGGATTCTTTTGGTATCTGCCCTTGTAGGCATTACAGGTTTTTTGTTGTTTTTTTTAATTATTATAGAATTGATTGCCCGTTTTTCTTAATTTTTCAAATCTGCGGCTTTAGGAGAACTATTCATGACTCAACGCCTAGAAAAATTACAAGCAGTTTTGTCCTACATTGTTTAATTTCTTCCCTGAAACCTGGTATTGTGCACAGCTATGATCTCAGTGCCTTGATTGTTTTAATGTGTATGCTTCCTCCTCCTCCTCCTGTAAGTAACTTGAGTCATTGGCATACGCTTAAATTTCATGCATCTGCTGATGACCTGTAAATGCATTTTAAAATTAGCTTTAATTTTCATTCTCAATCTCTGTCCCATCTTGTATAGTATATGTCAAAAGTTAGTTTCTAGAAATTGCCTATAATATAATACTATAAAAATAGAAATAGTGTACATGGAATTGAACGTTGAGCTTCAAGTGTTCTTTTTCCTTTCTTTTGACTGTTTTTTCGAAAGTAAAAAAAGGAGTCTTCTATACTGTTGTTATATTCCTAACATACTTAGGATACATAATATGGACAAAGAAACTTTTATTAGTGTGACATTCCCTCAGTCCAACTAAAAATTTGCACTCCTGTTTTTTAACATCAAGTCTTTCAATGTTTGCTTTCTGACAAACAGTGGTTTTGCTAGAGCAGGGGTTTTAAAACTTTTTTTTAGCAAGTGTACCCCTTCTGGTGGTGGTGGCCAGACATGGAGCAGGAGGGGTTGCTCATACATGGCCGCCACTGCTGCCACCCACGCCCCGTGCCGCCAACACCTTCTGCCCTGCACTCTGCTTTCCCATGGCTGGTTGCCGCACACGCGGCTCCACAGGATGCTGATGAACCTTGCGTCCGATGAATCGCGTACCACAAGTCAGCAGCCCATGGAGGCACACATGCAACCGGCCGTGGGAAAGTGGTGTGGGGCAGTGGTGGCAGTGGCCGCTTTGTGTGACCCCTCCCCTGCCCTGCACCAGGTCCCACCTGCTGGGCTGCAGAGGTACTCCCGTCCAGAGCTGGTAGCCAGTCTGCAGCCCCATGTGCCACTGTGGGCGTAGAAATCTGGGGAGGCATATGCTTCACCCCCTCCCTTCCCCACATACCTACCCCCTTCTTCACACACTGAGGGACTGGGGGCAGCAGGTTGGGAGTGAGGGGCACGAGCAGGGCTGGGGGGGAGGGGGCTGGGGGTCAGGAGTGAGGGGCACCGGCAGTGCCAGGGAACTGCAGATTGAGAGTGAGGAGTATCAGCAGGGCTGGGGGGGGGCTGTGGTTTGGGAGTGAGGGGCACTCCCCCCCATTATAAAAAAAACAAACAAACCAAAAAAAAACCCCCAAAAAACCAAAAACAAAATCAAATGACAAAATATATAGGTATTTAGAATTTATTTTATTACTAGCTGAAACCCACAAAACGTTTTGTGATTAAATTTTTATTGCCAAGTATTTCTTTAAATACTAGATTTTTAGTTATCCTTTGACCGAATACTGTAATGGCGGTATGGCACAGCCCCTGAGCTGCAGGGGACTCCAGTGCTTCCCTCTGTGGCAATGGCAACCCCCCGGGCAGCACCCACCATTTGGCATCCCACCTAGGTGGTCCCAAGGGATGCTGCCACAGTGGAGGGAAGGACTGAGGCCCCCTGCAGCTCAGGGCCCACCAGCAGCTTACCTTCTGGCCATGGGAGAAGTGGGCAGGCTCCAGGGGGATAAAAGCAGGATCAGGCCCCTCACTGCCCTTTTTTGTTTGGTTTCTTCCGCGCCCCTTGGCAGAGCCTGCTCTCTCCACAGCGCTGGGGCCTCCAGTACTTCATTCTAGCTCTAACTTGCCTGCATATCTGTTTGAAATGCCTCAGGATCTATAATAATAACACGCTTACTCTGTCTATCCAGAGCACGCCAATTGCTTGTTTCAGTAAGCATTGTGATTGGCTGCTGAGACAACCAATCAGAGTGCTGCAGACAGATGGACAATTAGCCTGTTATTATTATATTTAATGATTGAGGCATAGCTAGGCTTCCAGGTTGCTTTGGAATTGTAAATATATTTTTAAAATGTGTTCAACTTATACCTTATATATAGTGAGTGGCATTTCATTTTAATTGTGGAAAAATGCGGGTTTGGGGTTTTTGGGTTTTTTTTGTTTTTTTTTAATCATAGTATTTAGAATTTTTAAAGAGACAAGCAGGATCCCTGGTTGTAATATAACTCTGATAAACTGCAGAATTTTTTCAGGGTGACTATTAGTGTTGTTTTATCTAATGAATGAAAGTGAAAAATCTAGCCCAAAAAACAAGCATACAAGTATGATACATTTCTAGTTGGTGTATAATTTTAAACCATATCCAGGCAACAGACTGCTTGTGAGCAGTCATAAAATTATAGTTTTCAGCCAGAAGAGTGTTTCTTCCTTTCATCTTGGAGAAAAAATGTTCGAGGCCACTTCTTAATCTGATATCCTAAATCCAGCTGAAATCATTTTTTTTTTGTTGTTCATTTTGTGCTTCCCTGTTGCATAATAACATCCATTCATTCTTTTGTCAGTATTGCTACAGATTTGCTCAACTTCAAGTATGCAAGAATCTAATACTTGTGAACTTCTTCCTAAATTTGTATTTATTGCTACCATTGTTTCTAATCCCAGAAAACAAATCACATATATTAATATTTTCCAGGAAAAGAGGAAACTATTACATATGATGAATGGAACAGAAAAATTCAGGGACACTTTGAAAAGCTGTTCTTTGTCTCGGAGAACCCATCAGACCCCAATGAGAAATATCCAAATCTAGTTCATAAGCGTGGCATATATAAGGACAGCTACGGAGCTTCCAGTCCTTGGTGTGATTATCAGCTCAGGCCAAATTTTACAATAGCAATGGTAGTGGTAAGTAAAAATGCTTCTTCAGATTTACTACTCCTTTTTTTTCCTGCTTTAATTGCACTGAACCAAACTTGCATCATGATCCATTCATGTGGGGCTCACCATAGAGAATTATGACTTAGAATGTATTTGATAGAGTAGTGGATTTGTCTTTAAGATTCAGTTTCAAATTACCCTTAAAGATATAGTCTCTTGTAAGACTTGCTTAATTATGTTTGATTTTGCTGCTCAGTATATCATTAGAATAAATGCAAAAACCTTTCTATATTGGAAAAAGTGTTTGAGTGGGGTTATGAAAATTCTCTCTTTTTTTTGGTAATCTCTTATTTCTTTATGAGTTTTGTACGGAGTCCTGATGGTATATTTGATGCTGAATACACAGAAAATCTTTGGCTTTAGTTTTTCTGTAGATAATTAAAACAGTAAGATAAAGCATTAGTACTGTGTTACCCAATAAGAAAACAACATATTTCAAACATTTTTGTGTGTATTTTTCTTTTTAAATGAAAAAGGAATTGATTAAATTTTGATTATGCTATCAGGCTCCTGAAATGTTCACTCCTGAGAGAGCTTGGAAGGCTCTGGAGGTAGCAGAAAAAAACCTGCTTGGTCCCCTGGGCATGAAAACTTTAGACCCAGAGTAAGTATTTTACAAATTAAAACTGTATGTACCGTACACTCTAGTTCAGTGATTTTTTTTCAGCTACAGTGCCACATCAGTCTGGGGTGCCTTTAAGATTCTTTCAAGGGTGATGCAGGGTGTCAAGTAAACACTGTATGTAAACATGATTCACAAGATAATCCATAATGTTAAAAACATTCTGAACTGTTGTGGCATTTCTGAGCTGTTTGCAAAAGAAATTATTCTATTTTTCCATAGTCAGAAAACCAAGTGAACACTAAGAGTGGATATTTATCAAGGGATGTCTTAAGTCTGATGAGAGGTGCCTTGAGTTTAAAAAGGTTGAGAACCACTGTCCTAATCGTTCAACCAGATTCCCTCACAATAAGAATGTCTTTGATACATGGGGAAGATCTGTTTATAAAGAAAATCTTGCATCTGATTATTTTGTGTAATTAGCTGACAGATTCAATAAATTCACTCAGGCAAAATTTAAATCAGTTTGATTTTAAATTCATTCAGAAAGGCACCATTTCATTTTGATTTCCTGACACACATTCCATTCTACTCACTATTTTTTCTCCCATTAGAAATAAATCTGTCATAGAAGTTTTTAAAAAATCCAGATAAAACTATATATGAAATGTGAGTTTGAATAAAAAGATGCAGACAATTTTGAGTACAAGTTTATACCAGGACTGCTTTCAGTCCATAACTGCAGTATCTGTTATTGAGGCTCTGCAGTCCATATATTGATGCAATAAGTCTCTTGTAATCTAATCATTGACAAATGTTCTGTAAAGTCAGAGGCATACGTTCATTTGTAGTACTACAAAGATAGCTATGTGGGAGTCTACATGTGCAGCACCCCCTAGCTAGAGTGCTGCAGAGTTGCTTTAAGACATTCAGTGACATGTTCCTTTGCTCCACCCACCCCAGGGGAGCCTTTCAGCAAACCTGACACTGGCAGCCTGCCCTTTCTCCAGCTGGCAGAGGGGAATGGGGGGGATGGGGTTGATAGCTGATGTCGCTCCAGGAAGGGCAGAGGACAGGCTGCCTTTCACAGCTGCTGCTCCAGGACCTGGACCAGACTGGGAACAGCAGTCATCAGACCCATTCCTCCACTCCCGCTGTCTGTGGGCCAAAGCATCCTTCAGCTGTTCCAGCTGCCCCACAGTGCAAAACCAGACCCAGCAGCTGTCTGTGAGGCAAGGGTGTGCCTTAGCTGACCTAGCCATGCAGAGCCAGCCCCAACAGTTGTCCCAGCCATCCTCACTAGCAGGCACAGCTCTAACATCTGGTGCTGCCTTCACTGCATGCAGGAGGCATCAGCTGTTCAAGTTGCTCCTGTGAAGGCACCAGCAACTCTTGACTACAGCTGCAGGGATGATAGCTGTCCTGTTTGAAACAGAAACTTTTTTGTAGTGGATCAACATGGGTGTCTGGACAGTCACCTTCTGTAGCGCTATCAGGGTGTATATAGTACTACAAATGTAGTGTCCAAAGCCTGAGTAACAGGTATTTCTCTGAACATGTTTCTGTTCTTTTCTACGCACTCTTGAGTATAAGTTATCTCCTCTTAAATTCATATTTTCAATTATTTTCTAATTTTTTTCTAATTTTTTACAGTGATATGGTTTACTGTGGAATATATGATAATGCCCTAGACAATGACAACTATAATGTTGCTAGAGGTTTTAATTACCACCAAGGACCTGTAAGATATACATTTCCTAAATTTCACATAAAATATTTTTGATATCTCAAACTGGCAGCAATTTGATACAACCTCTTTATAACTTTGTTTAGGAATGGCTTTGGCCCATTGGATATTTCCTTCGTGCAAAGTTATACTTTTCGAAGTTAATTGGTCCAGAGATATATGCAAAAACTGTATTTCTGGTAAAGAATGTTCTCTCTCGCCACTATGTTCATCTTGAGAGGTAAGTTATTTCACATATGTACAACACGTTAGGGCACAATAGTAGTCCTAGACCCAAAGTCCAGTTATATGTGAAAGATGCACATGGACTTCCCCTGCCAAATGTTTTCACTAAAGATCTACAGAATAAGCAACAGAGATCTGATGTTTTCTGTGTAACGTTCACCATCGTGCAGAATGCCGTAAAATGCTTCTTCATTAATTCCAGCAAGCCTTTAGAAATGGACTACATATTACCCCTTTTTTTTAAAGCTAAATATTGAAAGTTTGGCTTTACCCAGAATGAGCAGGGGTTTTTTTAATTGTTACATATAAGAGTAAATAAAAAAAAGAGAAACAAAATTTATGCAAAACTGGACAGCTAACTAGAGCTGTCTTGCAAAAATTGGATTCAGAGAAACAAATGTAGGTATAATTTGAAAAATGTCAGCATGTTCAAAAGTGTGAAAATGGAAGCAGTTTGAAAACCGATAACAGGTAAAAATAATGTAAGCAGATAACAACATTTAAAGTATACAGAACAGGATTACAGTTTCTGAGCTAGTTTTGTTAGGTCTTCTGACTGTGCAAATAAATCATAGCTACAGAACGATTTCAAAATCTTTATAATCTCAGTATACTTTTCTTAAGAAAATTTGAGGCACTTGCTCTTCTACAGCAAATATGGCCCTTTTTTTTTTAAAGCTCCTATTTCTTCTTGTTCTCCACTGTAACTTTAATTATTCCTCTCTCCATCCCTTCCAAAGGCATTTCTAGATTAACAGAAACCCTCAGTCTTACACACCTTTCAAATAGTCTGCTCCACAAATGTATCTTAGACTCCAGTACTGCAGGCGCACATACTTAGTTTTACACATTAGTATCCCAATTAATTTCAGGTGGACAGCTCATGACAAATTGCTCTGCACAATCAGGAAGATAGTCTTTTTTCCCCCTTCTATTAACAGGAGGGAAAGGAGTTTTCAACCAACTCATCTGTCCAGCCATCATCTCCACCCCAAAGATGCAATGACTAGCCAAAAGATAGAACTAGTAGTACTGAAATATATGGCACTTGGAACTCTATGATAGATAAACTTGTTGTTCCGTTTTTCCTGTATTGTCCTTGGAGTCTAATGGTAGTGATCAGCATTTCCCTTGTGGTGCAGGATATTTTCTTAAGTTCATTATTCTTCTGGAAAAAAAGTGAAAATCTTCCCCAGTTTTAAAATAGCACTGTGTTCTCCTTAAAATAGAAATTTTATAACAACTTGAAATACAGGTTTATAAGTAATACAAATAAAAGCAGCATTCAAGCCAAGAACCTGTATGCATATGGAATTACACAGCCAGCATCATTTTCTAATTTTCCTTAATTTTGAAAGCAACAAACCTTATAGGTATGCAAAAGAACCTGTACTTCAGTTGTTACAGGCTTTTCAGACTTGGATCGATCAGTGTTACTGTGAAATATGCACATTCTAGTACCAGCATTATCATTTATTAATGCTGTTTATCTTGCTGCTTAATACTTTTGTAACATTTGTTATGTTTAGTATTTCTTTTTTGTGCAAATATATTTATACAGCAGTTAGCTCCTCATATGATTTTAGCTGCTTCTTTGTATGACTGTCTTCTAAAATGTTTTACAAGAGACAATTTCTATTATTTTCTGTGACACAAAGCAGCATTAATTTTTTTCTTTTTTTAATGGTTTTATATTAGATCATCTTGGAAGGGACTTCCAGAGCTGACCAATGAAAATGGGCAGTATTGTCCTTTCAGCTGTGAATCACAGGCCTGGTCAATTGCTGTTATCCTCGAGGTTCTTTATGACTTGTAAACATTAGCACTTGATTGCCTAGTTAAATTTGCTATCTCCTTGTTATAAGGCATAGTTGGATAATTTGCTCATAGTGTAATGAAAATGTCCTGTTTTGCACAGTCCCTTTAAACAACTGTGACCTAATTTTCAAACATGCTGAGAACCCACATCTCTCATCCACCTTACAGTTTTTGTGGGTGCTCAATCCATTTGAAAATGAAGCTATTAGGATTTTAAATTGTGTATATAGCTGCAGTGCTTCTTTAGTACAGAAACATTTTAGAAAGCAGTGACTTTGAGAAGGTGTGCAAGCACATTTTAAAATGGTGCCTGACTTGTAGACATTTGGAATTTTAAAACATATTGTGGCTAGCCAGCTGTTAAAAAGGCATGTGAAATAGTTTGGACATATTTTAATTTAAAATCAAATGGTTCCAAGGTCTGAGTCTAAATTCACAAGGTTCTCTTTTTCCATGTCCTCCATTAAAGTAAATGGTTGGCGTGCACACTTTACTGGGGAGAAAAGATTAGACTTTGGCTTTTCTTAGTTTCATGTGATTTATGCTGCAGTGGTATATTTTAAAGATGAAAGTGTGATTTTTTTTCTGTCTGCTGAAGAGTGTGTTGTATGTGTGTTTTACTTAACTACTTCTCAGTGTTCAGCTGAGCACTCCATCAAATGACAATGAAAATAAAGTTTACAAATAATATAATAAACTGCTTTTATGGAGGTGTATATAAAATATTCAGTAACATTTAAACTTGAGGACTCTAACTCTGAGCAATGAAATGGGTATAATTCTGTGCAAGTACCCTTTATAGATGACTTTCATGTTCTGGACCACAAGCCAAATTTGTATTTTAATTTGGCTTAAAACACACATCTCTTGGTGCATTGTGTTTTTACCAATATGAGGAAACCAGAAGAAACAGATCACAGAACAATGCACAGGACATGCCTCAGGTGAGGTCAGAGGTCCAGAAGTCTACAAGCTTGGCTGCTGACTATAATTAGTTGGAAAGAGGGACGCATTCAATCCTGCCCTTGCCTCAAGTGAAATCCTGCTGCCACTGAGGCAAATAGAAAAATGCTCTTTCGGTGAGGTGATGGTTTAACCCTAGAAATAGAAGACGACAGGTTCTCAAAACCTCTTATATCAGTAAAAGTGAAGATACTGAGGGCCACCTGTCATTTTTATGCAACCTGATTATTCAGGGAAGTCATTTGCTCCGTAGTGGAGATGCACAACTTCTACCCAGCATTTTCAGATTTGAGCAATGGACTGCATTTGGAATTCTAAGTCTGTATCCATTTGGATTTTCTGCTATTACCCAAAGTAATAAATGAACAAAACCCAAACTATAATAACATGCATAGAATCACAGCAGGAAATAAAGAGCTGCATAGTTAGAAGAAATGTATTGGCAACATGAATTGAAAACGCAGACCTGGCCTACTTCTTAGTTTGCCATTGTTACATCTGGTGTGTCACATTAGATCCATGGTTTAAAATTTTCCCAGGCTCTTTTAAAATGTGGTATTCACACCTATTTAATCCCTGAGTGTGTACCATTTTTACTCAAATCCAAAATGACATTGAATTTAAGATAACCCTCCCCAATAATTAGATTCTGTACATGGATAATCTGTTATTTATTAACAATTTTCATGTAAAAATCTAACTATTGGAGAGTCGTCATCAATTCATATGCCACAGTGGTGGGCAAGGCAGGGGAGGGGGGCAAGCAGCAGGCAAAGGAATGGCAGGGGTAGACTCCCCACACTATTTGCTCTCCTCCTCCACACCTGTCTTGCCTGCCACTTGCCTCATCCCAGTGGCTGCCCATGCTCAGCCACTTACCCCACTACCTCATGCCTTCCACCCCTTGTGCTACTTAGCCTATGCAGAAACTCTGGCCTGGAGCAGAAAGCACAGTGGCTTCAGCCCCAGCCAAGCAGCAGTGGCAGCTCTGACCCTGGGTCAGGGCTGGAGCTGAAACGAGAGCAGGAACTGCAGCAGCTCCCCTGCCATTGTGCAGTCTCCCCTGTGCTTCCCCCACTTCACCTCTCCCCACAGTGCTCTTCCCCCTGGTGCTATCCACCCCATATTTTCCTCCCCCCTCTCTCCCCCTATACTATAAGGTCTATCCCAAGTTGGGGCCAGTTGGAGCTGGAGCCACAGCAACCACCTGCCCTGGCCATGCTCAAGTCTAAGATGATGTTTATTTATCCTTTGCCCCCTCCCCCCCCCTTTCCTGTATAGTGTGTAGCTGAATAAACTTGTAGAAGTAACTTTAGTAATTAGATATAGGTCACTTATGAAAGTGTACTATTAAATTTTATATTTTCTCTCTTATTCCAAAAGTTTCAAATCATGGAAAGTAATAGTTAAAATAAAATTTCTCTCTTCCTTGTGTTGTAAGCTTTTTAAATAGATCCTCTGGGATTTTGACTTCATCTAATTTTACACATTATGTGAAAAATTAAACAAATATAAGTAAAATAGGAGTGATTCACTATTCTAGAATATACAGAATTAGATAGTATGACTTTTGACAAACTTTATTTGACAAAATCAACAGCAGCCCAGTAAAAGAAAATGCATACCGTTTCAAATTAGCTTACTATGTTTATATCTCTTTTTTTTGTACATTTAAAAACTAATAGTGTCTGAACTTCCCCAAATGTTGATTATACATGAAAGATGTAAGAAATTCTATTAATAGCTTTGACTCTTGTTGTATTCCCATAACACTGTAAATTCATTTCTAATTTACCATTGAAGGTATATTTCATCACTACTGTGGTTTAGAAATAAGGAATATTACAATGCATGTCATGTTTTTTATATTTCTCATTTTAAAATATTTTGAAATTTGGAAGTTTGAAGAGCTATGGTTGTATTAAGTAACTTGCACAGAATAAGGAGTTGTATACATCGCAATAATAGTCTTTAATATAGGAAGTAATCTGAGAGAGATTATTGTGCTCTAAAACTTTCCCATTCTATCTTAATTGACAAAAGTTGTGTGAACTGTATGGTTGACTAATAAAGTGCACACTTTTCATTGCTAGTTTATTTTTTAAAGCTTAAAATATTTAAAAATAGAAGTTACCTCTCTACACGGATATGTGCATATATAATAATTATGAATTTTGAAAACTGATGCATGTTAAATGTATTGCTTCTGCACTGATTTTAATTGAAGGCAGCTCTAGTAACAGATAGACATTAAGGCTGCTTGCAGACATGGGGAAAAAAACCCAAAACAACGCACTTTACTTGAAACTCAACACGCTCCTGTCCTGAACCTAGTGCATCCCTCAGAAAAGCCAGCACCTTAGATCAACCTGGCTCTGCAGCATCTGTATTGATCAGGCACTTTAGTGGGACTTTTGTAGCACTTTTATCTAACAGCTGATTTGAGTTGGCTATTAGATAAAAGTGCCAAAAAGCCCCGCTGAAGCACCCAGTCAATACAGACGCTTTTGAGCCAGATTGAAGTAATGTGCTGTTGCTTCCCGTAAAGCATTTTCCTTCTCACCTGCCTCCTTTCCCTTCCCTTCCCCTCCACCCCCCTCCAAGTCTGCAAGCAGCCTAAGAGTCAAACACGCAAATATTTTTGTCATGCTTTGGACCAGCCCAGGGAAGCAAGAAAACTAAGATTTGAAGTTCCAGCTTCTTCCTTCTTGCTTTCATCTCAGATATTGTCAATATTTTTAGTCTAGCCAGATCACCTAAGACTGAAGGGAGGAAGTCACTGTTACTGTTTTTCATCTTTTCCTCTATACCTCTCAGTGGATTTACAACGGCTGTTATATAACTTGCAATTAATATGGATGATGGAAAAGGAAGGGAAAAGCTGGTGAGGCTGGGCTTTGTACAAAGTAAGCTGTGTATAGCCAAGTTATACTCCCTTAGGAATACTTGGTTGTAACTTTGAAACGTTATTTCAGACTGCAGTCACGCTATTGTATGATATACTCTAAAACCAACAATTACATAAACTTATGGTCAGCGAAATACCTACTTTTGTAGATAAATTGAACAGGAACATTGGATCCCAGTCATGAACCACTGCATGCTCCCTGGTGCATAAACTATGGAAAAAAGTCCTGTTTCTTATTTTTCAACTTAAGGATATGTTCATTATTTATTTTTTCTGTTTTTATTCAGCTCTTGCCTTAACCATTTTGCTAACTCAAGGAAAATATGCAAGAAGGGAATCATTCTGCCACTGCTTGTTGTAATATAAAAACTGTAGGTTGCAGTCTTGTGTCCTGTGTGTGTGTGTCCTATTGTAGCAATTATTGACTTTAAAAAAATACCATTCTTCATCTGTCTGTGAGCTGCACAAAATAAAAGTTTAACCAAGTTGTGTGCATTTTTTTTGTAGTTAATCAAACACATAGTAAGTCTTAACTATTAGACTGAGATGTCGCAAAATCAGCTCAGATGTCTGTTTATCATACACCAGTATCTCTCCATGCGGATACTCAGCATGCAATAAATCCCAGGTAGTTTACTTCACTTGTAAAGTGGAAACTTTTGAAATCTTTACATGACCAGTATTTAGCTCACTTCATGCCTGGAATGTTTTCCATTTACCAGCAGGAAAGATTTATTGGACCATAAGGGGAAATGTCTCCTTGTGAGGAAGAAATAAAAATAGAAGGGCAGCTTTTCTCCATCTTGCCTGTATCCACAATGCACATAGAAGTTGTGTATGGTACAGGAGGAAGAGAGAATTATTTTCTTCTTCTTGCCATTGCTTTGCTATTTGGGGAAGAGGGGACAAGAAGAGAAAATGCCTTTCATGGTCCTCCCCTGGCCAGAAATTCTGCTGCAGTTGGTAGTCCAACCTCCCTACCCTCAGAAGGCGCATCCCCATGAGTGGGAACACGCGTTTCCCCAGGGACAAACAACAACGGTACAATATGTGCTGGTGCTGCTTGTCCCCAGTGAATGCCTGGGCATGTGCGCTCTAGCGTGAGGCACATTGCCCCAGGTAGGGTAGGGGAGGCTGGAGCCAGCAGCCTTACTTGGGCATCCAGGGGCTGCAGCCACAGCAATCCTGCATCAGGGAATCTGGTCAGTAGCTGGATCATGGCTTCAGTTTCGAGTGGTGCACGCTGTTGCTATGTGCACCACCCTGCTTTTTTTAGGTGTGGGGTTTTTTGACGTGTGCTTGTCTGGATGTGCCCAGAGATGGTGTTAGAGCAGTGGAAGCCATCATACAATTAGGTGGGGCTCAGCTGCTGACTTCCATATTTAATTAGACTCTGGTCATTTTTTATTTACAAACTATTTTTATTTGTAACTACTGAAAATTGTTTCTAGAAAATTTCATCTATTATTCTAAGGTTTATGAAGTGTCTCCAATGAGATCTGTCTGGAAAGAAACTGAAATTAAAGACAAAGTCCCCAACTACAAAAAGAAAAAAAGAATATAAATTATAACATTTTTCTTTACAGAAGTCATACTGACATTTAACAAGCTTCTAGGTATCCCAGTACCCTTCATGCTCTGATACATCTAGACAAGCTTTTGGGTATCTCAACCATGCCCGTAGTTCAATAAAAGATAGCACTCAGAAGAATTCTTGCCTCTTGCAGATCTGGACCATCACAGCAACAATCACTTCAGCAGTACCAGTGACATTGTTTACATCATTGGTTGTTAGTGGTAATGCTAACTTTTAGTTATATCCCCAAAGCTCAGGTAGCTTGCTGGGTAAGAAGACTGGGACCTTGGACCTTTGATGCTTCTAAATTGCTATCAGTCCCTTAGATGGTGAAGAAGCGATTTAGTCAATGCCTGTAAGCACCCAACTTGGTAACATGGTAAATTACTCGGTTTTCAACAAAATTATTGCACTGAAAAAAATTGTGATTTGAAAAATACCTTAGGACCAAAACTTTGTGCTCAGTTCTAGTTACCACTTTATTGTAGTTTTCTAATGAGTACACCATCATAAATCTTTCCCAAGTTCCTAGTGATCTGAAAATAGGTGTCTGAAAATTCTGGTATAGATTATAAATTCATAATCAGTGACATATCAACTGCTACATTTCAAAGGGTTTGCCTAGTTATTTTAATACTGTTTCCAGTTACCATTCACTCAGACCAGAGGTGCTCAACCTCCAATTTATGGGCCAGAACCAGCCTGTAGGGGTCCCCATGGCTCTGCACATTTGGTAGCTGAGGAGTTCCTCAACTGCTGCCGAATTTCTAGGCCCATGGGGAAACCCACATGCAAGTAATATGTTAGAGTGATGTGCAGGTAGGCTGGTCAGAGGTGGTACAGGGCTCAATCTAGCAACACAGGGCCCCAGAAAGGTGGGGTGCAGTCCCAATCTGGCAGCATGGGGAAAGGAGGGAGCAGGGCCCAGACCAGCCCTACATCAGTTATCTGGCCTGCAGCCCCTAAGAACTGAGCACCACTGACTGTACATAATACAGAACAGCAGTTTTCAAGCAGGGAGCTGGGGCACCCTAGGGTGCCACCGGATCACTTGAAAGGTGCTACAAGGTGGGAGGAGATAAGCAGATAAATTAAGCAGCGCAGGCTCAGGCTTGCCCTTCCCTACATGCTTCTCCAGCCCTCTGCAAGGAATTAAGCCCTTCGATATATCCGTTAGTTTTTGGAGCTGGCTGCCTCTCGATTCACAAGCTATGGGGGAGGGGGGCTCCAGTCCAGCGGGGCTGAGAACCACCGATACAGAAACAAGCTCCGCGCTGAGCCCCACACTTGCATCGATTCATATTTGCGTTTACCAGTCTAGTCCATGTAAACTCTTCAAACTCCAATACTGGATCGTCCAAGCAGCAGCTCCCGCTGTGGGCCAGGTGCTAGTGCCTGCATCAAGACCTGGGCAGGCCGGTGCATGCGGGGGAAGGCCTCGCCTGTTACCTGCATGGCTGCGGCGTGGAGGGGCTCCACCCCACAGTCCTCTTGTGGGCAGGGGCCCTTAATCACACACGCTGTATCCCTGTGGGGAGGCTAAAACGTGTGCCTTTTCTGGGGCAAGCAAAGTAGGTGACTCCTACGTCTAGTGCAGCTGGCACGCGGGCGGCTGTTCCCGCCGGCGGGGACGTGAGGTGAGGAAACATCTCCCCTTCTGGTGCGCTGCTTCTTAGCAGCCAGAAGAGGAAACGCGGCCTGGCCTGCAGGCTCCCAGCGCCCCTGGGCCCCCGACTGCGGTCCTGGAGGCGCCTGCGCGGGGCTCAGAGGTGCGCGGCGCCCCCGCCCCGCCCCGCCCCGCCCCGCAGACCGGGGCTGCGCCGAGCTCCCCGCCCCGCACGTCCCGCCCCACCCCGTGTCTGGAACAGCCGCCGCGGAGGGAGGTCGGTCGCTCGCAGGTGAGCCCGGGGGGCGGAAAGCCGGCGGCCGGTGTAATCCGGGCTGGTCAGCCCCGGATCTGATTCGTAACAAGAGACGCGGGCCGGCGGTGGTGCGCTGGCGGGAAGTGGCAAGCCATTCGCCTAGCCGGGATGGCTCCTGGGCAGTGCCATTTGGGAGGCTTCGCAGACACTGGAAGAGGAGAAGGGGCTTGTCCCTCTGGAGGATCTGGGCTTTGCTGTTCCTCAGTGCTCAAATCGGGATCTAACCGGATTTGTTGGCCTCTGGCTCTTGCAGCACATTATATACGCCACACAATTGGCAGGTTCATAGATTGTGAGGCTGGAAGGAACCTCATCGGGTCCAGCCCGGTGCGCCAGGCAGGTGAATGGTGCGATACATTTAGACCCACTGCATGTGCAAAGTAGCAAACGCACACGTCGCTGGGTAATCCAACACCAACGGTTGGATCCAAGGCACGAGGGTGGCCATCATAGAGGACATTCTGGTTTTCTGGTACTCGGTCCTCTATTGATATGAAACCCGATGCCTTTATGTCCTCTTTTTTCTCTTCAAGAAAGTTTGGAGGAAGCTCTCCTCAAGAGAAAAAATAGAGGACATAAAGGCATGGGGTATCATTTCAATAGAGGACAGAGGACAACCGGAGTGTCCTCTATGATGGCCACCCTATGCACAACCCATGCAGTTATGCCTCTTGCCATGCCACACAGGTGACACAGCTGAGAGCCCCTCAGGTGCAAGACCCTCCATCCCAGCTGCGAGAGTTTAACCACCCCTGAGCCCTGGGGAGTCATCCCTTTGGGTACCTGCAACTGGGAGACCTCTGTCAGCTGAGGGGGCTTCCAGCCATAGGGGAGACCATGCTACATTTGCAAATTAAAGTTCAGTAGCAACCAGCTAAAGTTAGTATACTTTTTTGAGGTTTAACTTTATAGCTGATTAGAGCTTTTGTGTTGTGATACCAACAGATTTTTTGGCTGATACCAATTTTTAACAAGCCATACCAGCTGATACCAATCTGATTGCCAATATGCGGCTTGACAGCATGGAGAGCAGTGTCCAGCTGCTAAGTCTTGTGCAGGAAGGGGCAAGGAGGGTGGGGGGGGCAGATTGAGGTCCCCACAGTGAGGAAGGAAGTGGGACTGAGGCAGGGGCAGGCACTGCCCAGCTGGGGCAGAGCAGTGCGCAGGACAGCTGCAGCTTGTCCAGGGGGGTCTCCCAGCATTGCACACATCCTGGGAGGACGTGGGGGGCATGTGCCCACTGGATCTGTGCATGGGGTGAGGGAGGGCTGCCATTGCTGACTGGGCCCAGGGTCAGCACTGAGCTCTTCCCAGTGGAGGGGTTGGGCCAGGCTGCGCTTGGGTCAGGTGGTGGTGGTGCTGGGGGAGGGCTACGGCAAATTTTGGGGTGGCTGTAGTGCCCCTCCCACTGCTGCTGCCACCACCTGAGCACAACCCCCTGCCCAACCCCCCGCCAGGAAGAGCCCAGCACTGTTCCAGCCCACAACGGCAGCCCACATTTGCCCTGTGCATAGATACAAGGGGCACATGTCCCCCATGCCCTCTCAGGGAGTGTGCAGTGGTGGGAGCCATTCCCCCTTCCCCTCACGCCCTGGATGAGCCGTGACTCCATCCTGTGCACTGCCCCGCCCCAGCTGTGCAGAGCCTGCCCCATTGCCAGCCTCCCTCCCTCAACATGGGGGCCTTGGTTTGCTCCCCGCACTCCTTCCCCCATGCCCCTTCCCCCACAGCAGACTTACTAGCTGGACGCTGCTCTCCATGCTGCTGGGCTGTGCTCCTGGTTACCTGCATGCTGTGTATATCAGCGATATTATAGGCCACATCAGCCAAAAAAAGCTGATTGCCAATAATGTCAATTTTCCTTTTATAGATGCCAGTACAATATGGACCGATGTATCAGTGCACCTCTGTGATAACTGCTTTGCCTGTGTAGCTGGTCCTAAGGTAATTGTGTAATTAACCCGTTAATTGCAGGATACCTGAACATGTAGAGGGGAAATGTGTGCAAAGTTATTAGCATGCAATTAACTGGCAAATCCCCCACAATAAATTCAGACTGGTCTCAGGTACAAAGTAATTATCACACCATAAAAATGACTCTCCAACTATAAAAGCCAATCAGCTATAAATTTAGTGCTTGAAAATGTGTAACAACTCCATAGCTGGCTTCTGTCCAACTTTAATTTGAACATGTAGCAGGGCCCTTTGAGGTCTAGGGTTTGCTGCAAGACCAAATGCTCAAAACTGGATCAAACTGGTCAACTGTTTTCAGTGCCGCGGCAGTTTTTCAGTGCCGTGGAGAGCAGGGTGACCGCCCCAGACACAAAAGTGAAGGGGTGCCAATAGGCACTGCCCAGCTGAAGCATGGTGCAGGACAGAGCCATGAGCGGCTTGTTTGCGGGGGTGCGGGGACAGAGGAAGGGCGGCTTCTGCCACTGCGTGCACTCGTGGGCGAGCATGGGGGGGTGTGCGCCCCCTGGATCTCTGCACAGGGCAAGGGTGGGCTGCTGCTGCGGGCTTTGCCCCAGGCACTAAATTTTGTTGCTATGGCACTATCTGTTTTTATTTGTTTGTTTGCTTATTTAAAGCAGCCTTGGTTGGTTATAGCTTATTAAACTTCCAAAGTGACCTAAAATCAAACTTTAATTCTGAGTGAGGGTGTCCACACACAACGTGAATGCAGTGGAATGGAAGCACTTAAAGGGATAATGCAGATAACCTTTGCCTAGTAGCTGTTCCTCACCTCTGCGTTGGCTAGGTGCTTGCCAAAGAAAAAGCAGTAACTATAAATACATATAATTTAATTGGCTTGGCTTTGACCCCAGATGACTTTAGCATAATCAGAACTTAGTGTAAATCCCATGTTATGAGCAGTGTTGCCAAGTCCACTAATAGCGGAATCAGGCTTGTTTTTTTTCAAAGTCACTTAAATTTTTTGGGTTACGAGTTGATAAGCATCCCCACTTTCCTCTTTTTGAAATGGGTTGGGCTTGTTTTTAAAGGCAATGCTGCTATTTTTTTCTCACGAGACTTGTCAGCACTAGTTATGAGCATGAGCACTCCTGTCCTGATTGTTGAGCTGCTGTCTCGGACCTGGTACATTTCAAGCAGGTAAGTGTTTGTGTGCAGCGGACTTGGACTGAGTTTCAGGTTTGTTAAGGAAACCAGGTGAATTTTGCCCTGTTCAAAAACAAATACTTTGCAGGGCATTAAACCTTAAGAAAGGGGAGGTGGGTATGCTTAATAAGTGGTTGGTTGGCTAGTGATCCCAGCTTCACAGCTAGAGACCTCATTCCTGAAAGTTACTGAGCATCTCTTCAAAGATGATGTTTCAGTGGGATTTGAGCATGATCAGGATCACCAAGTTAGAACTGAAGTGTCTTGGTTGGTTGGTTTGTTTGTTTGTTTAGGCCTGTTCCAGAAATAATGGAATAATACAACTTTTCAGTGTGGCAAAGTTCAGTTATAATGGGGAGGAAATGATTTATTTTTAAAACCCTGGTAGGGTGGATAAAGTTCAAGGAGCCAGAAGCAGCTGCAACTTTTCTGATATTTGATTGACCACATGAGTAATTCTGCTACACGTCTTTTATTACTGGCCTTTGAATTTAGCAGTTAAACAGTTACTTTAAATGAACAGTCTAAAGTGCTATAACACATACCAACAATATAATAGATGGTAATGATAGAGCATTTATAAATCGCCACATCCAGGCTGGAGTTACAGGTACAAATACTTGATCAGGATACTTGGAACTCAGCTAGTGAGGGAGATTCTAGCTGTCCCATGCTCCTTGGCTCCAGCAGATTCAGCTCATTAGCAAACAACCCATCTCCAATGTTCTGTTTTTCACTCTCTGTTTAATGGATTCCTGGATATTTGGTCCATGGTTGTACATAAGATCATAATCAAACATGTCATCACCTAATACAGGGTTTTTCAACCTTTTTTAATAAGTGTACCCCCGGCAGTCCCCTTTTAAATAAGTGTACCCCTGGGGGAGGCATGGCGAGCGGGCAAGTGGTGACCAGTGGCAGCGTGGCGTCTGTGTGGCCCTGCTCTCGCCCCACACTGGTCCTGCTCCTGTGAGGCAGTGGCGCAGGGTGACAGCACTTCGTTCCCTGCGTACCCTCTGGGACCTTTCAAAGTACCCCCAGGGGTACACGGTTGACAACCCCTGACCTAATGTTGAGCCCCAGCTCAAGTCTGGGATCGTGCCAATAAAGATACCAGGGGTGAAAGTATAAAGATTTATTGCTAGCAATACAAGGTGCAAGCGGAATAATTTCACGTAACAAGCACACAGATTTTTAATTCTAAGCATCTTTTATACAGGAGTATTGGACCTTCATAAGCATTCTTGTTTGCTAATTGGTTATAAGGGAGTGACGCAAGGAGTTCTTTACTGAGCATGTCTCTATACCTGTGTTTTAGCTGCGTATCTCATTTCCATACATGTATGTTTCATTAGCATACTTTCTCCCCACCTAGGGGTGTGAATCTTAATATTTAAATCAGCTCTTTGCCCTAGTCCTCTGATTCTGCTTTTGTTTTCAAGCCTCCTTTATCTAAGACTGTCTCCTCCTTATCATTGCAGATGGGCATTAGTTACATAACAGAGACTTTTGCTTGGGCTTTGTATAGTGGTTTCTAGGTCGAACCTGACACTAATACATATTGGATTTCCTTAATATACTATAACATGAGTCCTACAAATTTTTTGCTATTCTCTTTAGTAACTGGGATTTCACACAAGGCAAGTTCCAATAAAGCGGGATTACTGGAAACAGGTGGTGGGAAAATCACTGTGGGAGAAAAACTTATAGGGAAAAACTGAGCTCCTGAACGGTATTAGTTGTTAATGGATTGACCTTAAGCTGATGCTGAGTCTTCATGTCTCATTTACATCTCTGTCAACACATGCATGGTATTGTTTCCTTTGACAGTAGAACACTTGGTCATGTTACTGTGCAATGCCTCAGCTATAATGAACCTATTAAAGTTTCCTGCTTTGCTAAGGACTACCTCCTCCCTTCACCATAGGCCTGCACTGCCTATAGCCCTGTGGCAATCAATGACTTGTTTCCTGGTACTGGTTGTGTATGGCTATGGAAGTTTGAGTAGTATACCACCTTCCCATCTCATCTGGCCTCCTCCATGCATACCTGCTGTTTAGGAATTAATAAGCCTGAATGATCTCCCCTTTGCTATTCTGTTGGTCCAATTTATCTTCTATAAAAGTACTTTCAATGTCTTGTCATAAATAGCACAATATTACAATAATAATAAACAGTGTAGTTCCTAGATAGTACTTATCTTCCTAATTTACAGTGTGTAATTTACAAAGAGAGGTGAGTATCATAAATCCATTTTATAGATGGGGATACATGGCTTTTTCTGGGGAGAGACTACACTACGATGAAGAATACATGATGGAGTGTTTTGGTGTCAAGGTTTTGTTGATGGTGAGTTTAGATGGCTGCCTTGCTCTCAAAGGAAGAAACTGTGGCCACAAAGAGACGTTGCATTTGTCCCGGGATAAACCATTTTATCCCGTAACGAAGTGTGATGGTTCAGACATTCAGGTTCGTTGTGCTGGGATAAATCCTAAAAAGGTTCATTGGATAAGAAGTAATAACAGTTTATCCCAGAATATTGCAAAGTACATCTAAATGGCTATCCTAGGATTGCATCATTGAATCAATGGCAGAAAAGCGGCAGTTCATTCAGTCACTCACTAAATCTTGACTGAAGGGGTAATGTGTGTACATGCCAATCCCAGCATGTTTCCATTTGGGATAAACACAGGCACAGTTTGTCCAAGGGCAAATGCAATGTCTGTCCTTAGCCTGTTTGAATTGAGTATATGGTACCAGCTTTGTTTGTCTGATGCTTGGCAGCAGTTTGGAAAAGGAAATGCTGCACATATGGCACATTACAAATTAGCATTTTGATTCAAGACTAGCTAGTCTGATCTGAGAAAGTATAAAATAAGGACGTTTTAAAGATTTTTTTTAATCAATAAGAATTCACTTTTTTTTCTAATGACAAGCATTTTTAGTAAGTGAATGAGCTGACATTCTAGCCTGAAGAATGTTGACACATTAAACAGAGGGGGAAAAATGGATTGGGGCACTTGTGACAGAGTTAAAATTTGTAGGTTGCCTCCAGAGTGTTTCAGAACTAGCGTTGGGACTCTGGTGTATGGATACCTAGGAGGAACTTCAGCACGTGTTCTCGTTAGCTTGCAAAGAGAAGGCATAAAGCTGGTTTGAACAAATGAGGGGTTTATAAGAGTGGTGATTTTGAGCTGCCAGAAGAGAGAGAACCTGTTGATGGGCATGCAAGTGGAAACTAGATGTCAAAAATTCAAACTTATTGGAAAAGTGTGAGTTGGGAAGATAGGCAAAGGAGATTAAAAAAAAATCCCAAAGTATATTCTTTCTGATACAGATGCCATTTTAGGGTCATTTAAATTGTAGTGCAGAGCATACTAAACAAATGGAGCCTTATTGAAAAGAGCTTTAATAGAAGTAAATGTGAGGGGGGTTTTTGTTTTTTGATTTAAACAAGCACAAAAGTTGGTTTTAAATTTCAGGTATAAGGGCAAAAATGGATCAGAAATTTTAAAACGTAGAATAATGAAAGCAATGAGCAAAAAATGGAGGAGGGAAGGGTGCTCTTCAGTAATCAGTCATGCAGTCAGTTGCTTTAGTGAAAAACAGCTTGATCAGAAAGCATATAGTACCTTTTTAAGATTCCTGCTTCCATGAATAAAATGTGTGCTGTAGTCCTTGTTTTCCAAAGAACATTTATATGTAAAACTTAAACTACTTTGTATCAAGAGAAGCACATATTTTAAATTAAGTTTCTTCTCAAATTGAAAAAGGGAGAAAATTGCTTCTTCAAAGAAATGCTAATCTGTATTAGAACTAAGGTGATAGTAAAGTGTTTCAATTGTTTATCTGGCCCCATTTTTCTGGGTCCATTTCAGTTGTTTGCTGGATGTTTTTGGACCAAATTGAGGGACTATTTATTATACTTAGTGTTGCTTGAGCACACATATATAATATGAGGAGTAGTTATCAAGACCACTTTGGAAATGGAATATCTAGTTTATATATAGATCTTGGTTCAACAAATGTATGTATTAGTATCATTTCTTCCTGTATATATTTCCTTTTGAATCAATCATAATTTTAATCTATTAAAATAATCCCTTATGTTTCCCACTTTGTCTTCATTAGGATGAGCAGAAGTCTTATCATTCTACCTTGGGGATATTTGACATATTCAATAATATTTATGTTTTTACTCAATATGAAAATCTTAATTATTTGAATTAGAAAAGAGCGGGCCAGACGTACCCAAAATTCTTACTTACTGCAATGAGAATCTTGATGTACAAGTAGATTTTTAAGTACCTCTGTTTTATAATTGTTTGCTTTTCCCCTGCAGATGGAAGTTTGGGTTTTCTGGCTCTTACTTTTTTGTGGCGTATTTTCTGGAGAAGTTCTTGGTTTTCCAAATGGAGGAGTCACCTCAGCTTGTGATTCTATGCTACCAGGACATGGTAGCTCTGTTCCACAGGCCACCTCAGCACCTTACTATATCTCTGTATCCAACACCTCCTTTGGTCCTGGAGACAAGATCATAGGTAAACCAGAACTGAGTGATTTGGGGTGTTTATAAGTGATCTAAATGAAAATAATTTTTAAAAGATAAGTTATATTGTCCTTTTAAATATTCAGGAAGTTTATTTTATCCCAACCCTGTGAACATATAGTAGTGGATTTGTTTAATATTATTTAAAATCTTGGAGTCCCTGTGGTTCAGTGGTAGAATCCATGTCTACCGCACAGGAGACCTGGGTTTGATTTCCAGACACATACAGCTACAGCCACGGAGGCACCAAACATCTGGACTCAGTCTGGTATTTGGATTCTGTTTCAGTGGCCTAAAGGGAGGATGGAAGGTCTGAGCAGCCTCCACTCCTCCAAAAATTCCTCCCCAGGCATATGCATTGAAGGTCTGGATGGCCTTCATGCATACACCATGATCCAGGAGGATCAACGGTTGCCATTTCTGCATTTGCCATTTCAAATGCAGAAGTTCAGCCTTGTGAACTTCTGCATTTGTATAGATAATAGTTCCTTTGATTCTGAAGACTAAATAATGAAGTTAAAAGTTCAGGTGGGTGTTTCTGGGATTGGTGCCTTCAAGTTTTCTCCTTTGCCTCTTTTGTCAAGTCACCAAAACAGCCAATCCCAGAAGAATAGGGTTGAAATGAACAAAACAAAATTCATTATCCGAAGTAGAGAGACAGAGAGACTCTTGGTTTCATCTTAACGGCTGTTTTTTTTATGCAACGTGCTGCACAAAAACTAAATGTGATGTTGTACTTCATTCAGTGAGAGCAATCTCCTTCAATGGTTTTATATTCTGAATTCCAGCAACACAGGTGCCAGATGAAGTCCTAAGGGTATTCACAGGGGAGTGCCCTCAGTGTTTTTCGTACCATTTGCTGGGTAATAATATGAAAGGATTCCACACCTGTACAAATAAACTAGTTCTTTATTAAGAGAACTGTGTACAGAGATGCTGCAACTTTATCTACCATTGCCAGTTACACATATGCAGCCTGCCTTCTCCAGGTCCTTCTCTCCTACAACCTTATTCCTCCCTCTAATTTCTAAGTATGCTTTCTATCTTTCATTTTAATAATTTGTATTGCTGCATCTTCTCTGCAAGCATTTTCTGTCTTCCTGGAGCCAGGGATTACTAGTATGAAGCTTTAAAGATATAACCTTTACCAAAGGTCCACTGCAGCCTTATAGGTAGGGACCTACTTAAATCACAGTTTTGTGATTTATGCGGAAACCATGAATAACAGCGATCTCTGTGAAAAATGGCATTGGCTGTGATTCCCCAGGAAATCATAAATCCCAGGAAAATAAATAAATAAATAAATAAATAAAAATGCTGGCTCCCCAGCAGTTCTCACTGCTGCTCTGACCCAGCCTTGCAACCTGCCTTGGGAAGGAAGGTACCAGCTGGTGAGGTGGCATGAAGGGCAGCAGCCAAGATGGTGGCTGCCCCCTTGTGCTTCTCTGCCAATCAGTGTCAAGGGGCAAGTCTGCTCAAAGGGCAGCCAGAAGTCAAGATGGTGGCTGCCCCCTCATCCCGAGGGGTGGGGCCACTGTGAAATGACTGCAAAATCAGTTCTTCGGGCTGTAACCAAGCCACAGTAATTGCTTTATCACTGCATGTTAGGCAGGTCTCTATTTACAGGTTTCAAGTAAGCTGCCTTCGAACCAGTCTCTCACTTCTTGTTTGTGGCATTGATATTGATGGGGACCTGCTTTTATTTGGTTGCTGCCTTTGTTCTGTTGGTTTTATTTTGTTGGTGATATATTTTGTAGCACTACAAATGAATGTGTATGCATAGCTTTAGAGTTAGAGTACTTTAGGACTAGTGCTTCAGTTACAATTTCCTTTATTCCTTTGGGTATGCATTTTTGAGTTTCTGACCATTTCCATTCTACATCATTGTATGTTAACTGTCTCAGTGATTAACTGTTTCTGATAAGTGCTCACAGATTCTGGAAAGAAAGTTGATTATTGGGATAAATTGGGGGATTCTCTTCATAACTTTTGATCTCAGGCTTCTGGACGGTCGTGCTTTTTTAAGTCCTCCAAATACCTTTAAAGTACTCTAGAGAATGAGTGCACACATGTACATGACTGAATAAGCACTTAAGATGGCTCAAATCTTTAAAAATGAGGAACGCCCTTGAAGTGCTTCCTGAAATGTTTGTTGGCTCCAGTGGTCCCCCCACATCCCACAGTGGTCTGCTACACACACTGCCAGCAGCATGGGATAGCCACCGAGTTCTTGCTGTCCTGTGTGCTCAGATGCTCTCAGGAACTTCCGTAATCCCTGGCTGGAATGCAGTGATGCTCTATGACTTTGCAGCTGTTTTGAAGTGCTCTATGGCAGGGTTTCTCAACCAGTGGGACATGTCTAGGTAGGACTCAGGTTGGGGTAGCGAAACCGGAAGTGCCATGGTGGGACTTCCTGTTTCGCTTTTACGCACATCAATCCTCTGTGGGGGACACCCTGCTCCCCCACACCTCCGGCCGCTCATTGACCAGTGGGACCAGGATTTTTTGACCTTAGTAGGTGGGACATAAGGTGCAAAAGGTTGAGAACCGCTGCTCTAGGGCATGGGGGCAGAGAGGAAGGTTGATTTATCAGTATGGTGCTGAATTTGAAGTACTTCAGGATTCAATGATCTATTTTGGAAAATATCATATTTTAGCCATTTTTGGAAAAATAAACTTCATTGCTAAACAAGAAAGAAATATTTCTGTACCTCCCTGCCTACTTCAGATATCTGACACCTTCAGGAAAAAGAACAGCCTGATCTGCACATCAAAGAGCAACTCGCACAAAGGGACTTCCACTGAGCCAGGGGAATATACATCCAGCTGCAGCTTCCCGTATGCAAAAAATGAAGTTTATTTTCTACATAAGAGAACTTTACAGTCTTTGATTTCTCATCAGCCTGAAGAAGGGTGTCTGAAAGCTTGAAAAGAGAGAATTTTTTTTGCTATTTTAGTTGGTCTAATAAAAGGTATCGCCTCTGAACCAATGGTTTTGTATTTCACGATTCAATGTACTTACTTCCAGTGCATGTAATTTCATGGCCTCAGCATTAACTGAATGGTCCTCTGAGATCAGTGGATGGCCCTCAGAAGTCAACAGATATCTGACATGGGGGACTTCCATTCTCTTCCACTTTAACTTGTTTGCATTCATATCGCATTTACTAATATTGCACTCCTGGAATATCTTTAGGGTTGTTGTAGCTTGGCATCATGGTCTCGGATTACCTTCTCTTTGATCTCTCCTCCTTTCAACAGTGTTTACGTGTAGGAGTTCCTCTACTGACTTTCAATTTACTTGGGACAAACGTCAAAACCAGTTGATGTTGCTAGGCGTTTGTACCAAGGGATACTTACCAAAAGATGAGGCACAGGTTGTCAAGTGGCTGGTCACCAGAACATGTTCTTAACTTCACAAGCAGCGAATATTATATTCCTCTTTGGAAGTCTTGGCACCCTTATTTACCACACACAAAATTTTCTTTGCCTTGTCACTGCAGAATTGGGTCATAGATGTCCTGTCTTTTGCATCCTGTGTCCGTGATCCTGAATTCTTAATAATGTCTCTGTCCGAGATATTAGCCTGTGTGTTGGCTCTGCACTGGAGCCTGTCATAAGTTAGATCCTTTGCCTGGACAATTACATTGGTCTTGCTGTTTGGATGCATTTCTCTAGGGCTGAATTTCTTTCCCTCAACAACCTCTGCTGTAAGCTGGAATCATGTTTCCCCACAAACAGCCCTGTCTCTAATTAGGGAATCTTTTTTTCTCTCCAAAGATGCCAGAGATCTCAATTCTGTAATATGAATGTCTATTTGCTCTTCTGCTTCTTGGTTTTGGATACAAAAAATCTCTGAGGTGTCATTAAAGCATGCTTCAAATTCTTTTATCCGTTGTTTCAGTCTTTAGTAATATGAAAGTTAATGATGCTATAATTATTTGTTCTCGTGTTATTAGTTAGTGGCATGAAGTAACATGCTTGAGAATAGCAAAATAGTTTAAGTAACATAACATATTTCTCCCAGTGACTCTGCAGGCAAATGACAGCTCTAGCTTTAAAGGATTTTTGCTACAGACACGAACAATCCTTGGAGATGTTGCTGTTGGTACTTTTCACATCATAGATGCAAACACACAAGGTCTTTTGTGTAACAAAATTCTGGTAAGTGGTTTAATTTTTTAAGTTTGTCTGACTCTTATTAAACTATTTTACTTAGATTACAGAAGAAGAATGGAAAACTTCTTATTTCTGCAGTTACTCATGCTATCAAATATAATCTCAGGTTTCTCATGCTTTCCGTGGAGAAGGTGAAGTACAGACAGCTTAAAGACTCTTACTTAGTCAGGCACATATGCATATGCGGGGCCTGGGCCAGTGTGAGCCAGCGCTCAAGGACACGTGTGTAGTGTCTCCTACCTGAGGCCACAGTGGGGCCAAGCCCGCGGAGACCCCCCTGTCCCCAGGCTGCAGCCTGTGACCCGTTCCGCTCCAGTGACACACCTACCTGCGGAGCGCAGACACCAGCCCAAGCTTCCCTGGCTGGAGCCCTGCTTCCTTCTCACTGTTAATCCCTGGGTGGGCAGATCCCCGACTCAGGCTATGCAGATGGGATGGCTGGGGCTGGTGGCAAGTCGGTGTGGGCCAGCAGGAACCATCGTGGCGGCAGAACAGAGAGGCCAGGAGGAGCCGATGCCTTGCCAGGAGCAGCAGGGCCTGGGCTGGCAGGTGGTGTAGAACCAGTTATATTTATTTACATTTAACTCTATGGGGAAAATGGGTTTTGCTTAATGCTCTTTTGCTTAGCGCTCATTTTTTCCAGAACCAATTAAGAAGGCTAAGCGGGGGTTGCCTGTATCAGTAATTTCTCCATCAAGTGTTCTTACATTGTTCTAACTGCCAACTTATGCAAAATTATCCTGGGTTCTGAGACCAAGCTGAGGTCAGGGGTGAGGGGTGTTGGTTTTGTGTTTTTCTTGATAATTCAGATATCCTTAAAATAAACCATGTAATATTTGTTATTTCTATGAAAATGCACGGTTATGTATATAGCTAGTCGTCTTAGTAATCTGGTGTTTTGACCTCCATTCAGATTCAAGGAACTCTTTTCATCTGGGATGCCAGATGAAAAACTTAGAGCACTACTGGAGAATTCAGCTGGCTACTGGGGCAAAGATCTGTGTTGGACACTAATGCAGAATCCTTTTCCTTGGCTGGATGAGAGGATTTTAGTTACTTTCCATCATAACCACTGCTGGCCCTACAGCAATTTAGTGATTTCAGGGGAGATTGCCTGTCCTCTTTTTTGCAGGGTGAATGAAATTATAATTGCGGCTGTGAATGCAAAGTAATAAAACTGCACTGTGCAGAAGGAATAGTTGGCTTGAAATGAAAGGCCAAGTAAAAGCTAATAAAGTCAGTCAGCTCTAACCAGATAATATCCTGGATCGCTGCTTCAATGAGATGAGGACCTCTTGTTGTTTTAAGGGGGAAAGTGCATAGCTTTCTTTTATGTCAGCATTTGGTTTTTTCCCCTTTGTAATTGCAGAATTCTTCTCTGAGTCAAACAAACCCTGAAAGTAAGAAAATTATAAGAGCAATCTGGGTAGCACCAGCAGACATAGGAAATGTTGAATTCAGGTACATTTTTGGTTGCTTTAACATATCAATATTTCATGAAGAAATGGACATGAACTCATTCTGAGTGGTATTATCATGAAAATGTTTTAAGAACTGTCAAGCATTCTTGTACCTTAGAGTACTTATTTAATTTTAAATATATATATATTTTAAGATACATTAGCTAAATGAGAGAGATGCTTCTTAGTCTTATCTTGGCTCATAAGTAGTTTTCCCAGGAGGTATCCTTAAAATGTAATACCACTTTTTATTCCTAAAGGCACATGCTGCTATCTATATGAGCTATTCCATAACAAACACTAACCTATATGTGGTGCATCTCCTGTCTTGTCAGAAAATGTCCCAGAAATGTACTTCACTGATCACTTTTTCTTTCCAGAGCAACTGTTGTTCAGAGTTTGAATGTATTTTGGACTGATGTCAAAAGCCAAACTCTTATATCTTCTAGCCAGCCCCCACCTGTGGTAAGTTTAAGTGCAGTTATGAATGGATTGTTTCATAAACATATGAGTAACCAAGTTAAATAAGCTTCTGAAAAAATAGACTTCATGGTATTTTTTCAAAGATGGCTTGGACTGAAAAGTATTAATGGGACTAAGCTCTATCTCACATTTTGTAATTAAATAAACTGAATTTTACTGACAAGACAGTTTTGGGTGTTGGGGTGGTTTGTTTGTTTTTAATTTTGCTTATGGCCCATTGTAAACAGCCTGATTTTATTATCATTTTTTTCCTCAAATGAGAAATGCAGATATTATAGCACTCCTTTTGAGTTTGGCTACATTTGTCAGTTTTAATTCAAGAAAGCATGATGCTATAGGTGTCTCATAAGGAGTTGATAAGCAAAGTCCAGGATTGAATCCTTCACACCCTATTAGACGTTACTTAGAGCAGTGGTTCTCAACCTTTTTTGTACCAGGACCCATTTGTAAATATCGATGGCCAGTCCTGACCCAGTGCCCCTCACGCCCGACCCACTGTTCCCCTCCCCCAGGACCCAGCTCCCCAGTGTGCGGGCCAGGGCATGAGTGTGTGGGGTGAGGAGGATTTTTTTTGGGGGGGGGGGACCAGGAATTCTGACCGCCTGCAAGGGAAAAGCCAGTTTTCCACATTTTTCTCCCTTAATGGAAATTCCATTTTTAAAGTTTGTTGATCTATTTCTTAAGTTTGTTCCCTTTCATATATTCTTGGAACCCACTTTTGGGTCGCGTCCCATGAGTTGAGAAGCACTGACTTACAGCTAGAGGTTCACTGATACATCGGTCCCATATCGGATCGACACCGATATAAGGAAATTTGACAGTATCGGCAATTGGCTTTTTTTGGCTGATGTGTCCAATACATGCCCTGTGCATGCACGCAGCCACAGCACAACACGCAGATGGCCAGGAGAATAGCCCAGCAGCGTGGAGAGCAGCTGGGTCCAGCTGGTAAGTCTGTTGTGGGGGGGGCGGGAGGAAAGGGAAGGGCCGTGGGAGTACAGATTGAGGCCCCCACAGTGAGGGAGAGAGTGGGGCTGGGGCAGGGGCAGGGACAGGCGCTGCACTGACAGGGCGGGGTGAGGGACAGAGCCTTGTGCAGCTTATCCAGGCAGTGCGGGGAGGAGGGGGCGGCTCTTGGCATTGCAGGCACCCTGGGAGGGCATGGGGGGCATGTGCCCCTGCATCTGCACGTGGAGTAAGGGTGGCTGCCACTGTGGGCTGAGGTTGGAGTAGCGTTGGGCTCTTCCCAGAGGGAGGGCTGGGCTGGGCTGGGCTGTGCTCAGGGTGGGTGGCAGTGGCACTGCGGGGGAGACTACAGTGAATTCTGGGGTGGCTGCAGCCCCTCCTCCCCCCCTCCATAACCCTCCTCACAGTGGCACAGCCACCCGCCCTGAGTGCAGCCTGGCCAAGTCCCCACACTGGGAAGAGCCCAGCGCTGCCCCAGCCCTCCCTGCCCTGTGTACAGATCTAGAGGCAAATGTCCTCCATGCTCCCCCAGGGTATGTGCAGCAGCGAGACCTGCCCCTTCCCCTGCAGCCCCTGGATGAGCCACTTCCATCTCCTTCCCACACCCTGCCCTAGCCCCACTACCTCCCTCACTGCGGGGGCCTTGATTTGCTCCCCGCACACATCTCTTCCCTTCCCCCTTGCCCTTTCCCCAACAATAGACTTACCAGCTGGGCGCTGCTTTCCAAGTTGCCCGGCTGCATATCAGCAGTCAGATTGGTATCAGCTGATATGTCTCATTAAAAATCAGCCATCGGTATGGGCCAAAAAATTTCTGTCAGTGCACCCCTACTTAGAGCACAGATGGGACTTCTCCATCCATCCATTACGGACCACTTTGTGCTGTTAAGTCCTATACAGTTTTCATCATTTTGAGGGTTTGGAAGAAGTATTTTTCAATGGGCTCTTTTGGCACACTCCTTCAGCTGCCCAGTGTGGCGACTTATGTTGAAAAACATTGAAATATTATGCTTTAGTGAGATTGCAGCGTTTTTTAATTGATTTTTTTTCTGTGAAATATTTTGAGGTTTTCACATTTTCAGGAGATGGAAATTCTGTTTTCCAGCCTGCTCTGCTCATTAGCAATCTATAGTAACCAACCAGAACATCTTTTGATTTCAATTTTTTTGAGTAATATTGTTCTTAGCAATATACTTTGCCAGTGTACATGATTCTTTCACGAAGACAAAATTATTAATTTAAAATGGACATTGGCTCTTATTATAGACAAAACTAGGGGAGTTCAAAGCAACAAACTTCCTCAGCCCTTTTTATTCACAGATCAGTGGTTAAGGCAGTCATTCAGGATATAGAAGACTGAGGTTCAAGTTTCTCTGTTGCCTGACAGGTTTTGAACTCACATCTCTTTCCTCCCACAAAAATACCCTAACCACCAGGATATAGTTATTTTAGAACAGAATTTTCTTGGTCTGTCCTGTTGATACACATCAACATTTTAATAAATAATTAAATTATACTATTATTTTAATAAATAATTTAATTATACTATTGCCCAGGTGTCCCACCTCCTGGGTGAGAGTACCCTAACCTCCAGGATTTAGAATCTCTCAAGTTAGCTCAATGAATATTTAATTATCCCATGCAAAGTGGAACAGGAAGGAATGAGAGCATACCTACTGCAGAATACTCTGCTACTTACAATGGTAGTACATTTCACAGGGAGGTGTGAGACATGAACTGAGCCCAGGTCTTCCACACCTTTGGCACATCTACCTGTGAAATGTATTCGCTGCAATAAACTCTGGTGCAGTTCGTGCCAGAGTGTATTGCTGCCAGGCACAGCATTTACATGTGTGCCTGGGACCGCAGCACATTGAGCCAGAGCAGAGCAGCCCCGGCTGGCAGAGGGGCCCAGGGTCAGCCTGCCAGCCTGAGGCTGCTCTGACTAAGCTCAGTGTACTGTGAAGGGGTTGGCTGGGGCACAAGAGTGCCTCAGCCAGCCCCGGTCAGCATATGTATACACATGTATTGCAGTGGAGTAAATACTGCCATAGGATAGTACTTGTATCGGACAGTACTATCCTATGGTAGAGTTAATTATTTTACTGTGCCCTAATAGCACCTCACATGTATGCTGATGCTTTACTGTGGAGCTAATTAGTCTGCTCTGCAGTAAATGTCTCATGTAGATGCACCCTGAGTGCATGTTCTAACCACAGAGAGATTGAATAAGAAGGGGCTGTTTTCCCCACCTTCCTTTTGGACAAGCACCTGAAAATGAAATATTTTATTTTGGGTTAAATTGAGCATTTTGTTCAATGTAAGTGTTTAGCTTCATTTTTAGTTTATCATTTTAATGAAGGAAAAGATCAATTCTTTTAAATTTTTTTTTTTTTTTTTAGCCAAACCAAGATTTCTTCTTTTTTGACAGCTGAATCAAAAAATTAACTCTCACAGTCCTATTTCTAAGGGCTGAGGAGTTGAAAACAAAGTTTTGGTTTCATATATACATAGGAAAACGTGGTCTCATTTAGAAAATACTGCTCAATTAACTTATAATGGCTTTCATGCTGTTGTAATTTCCAGACTTCTGGGCATGTGGGTTGCAGCACAAAGAAGTTCTGTTTCAGCAGCCCTGCTGGGTGTAATTCAGATGACCCAAGCTGTTATTTCATGTCTTCTGAGGCAGAAGGTGGAGATGCTTTTAAATTTGAAATGAGTGGCCTGTCTGATGGATACATATCCATTGGGTTTTCCGATGACATGCAAATGGTAAGATACTGTCACTGAAAACACCTGTGAAAAAGCAATACAGTTATGTTATGGAAATTACAAATACTTTGCACCAAACTGTTCAGTGCTTACAATGAAGTGAATAAGAGGACCTGTGCAGAAAGAAAATTCCATTAGGTTTAGCAAAACTTGCAAAAATATTGATTATTAAAGGCCATGGTACACTAACTGCATGATATTGTTATAATACTACAGTACCATACACCTTGAATCAAATTCCATTTAATTGGCATGGGTTACTAGCTTCAGGTTCTTTTATTGTTTTCTCCCTCTGTTTTTTTACTACTGTTACAAGATTCTGCATGTGCACTCTGCAGTCAATTTGAATGGGATTGTGACGGCGACGGGCCGCCGTCATGGGTACAGGCGGAGGATAGGCAGGACAGGGGGGCAACAACACCCCCTCAAGAAAGCCACGGGCCGGGCTACTCACCCCCGGGAGGGACGGCGGCGGCGGAGCTGGGACCGCAGCAGCAGACGCGGCCGCCATTACGCTGGCTGTTTCCACAGCTGTTCCCGGGGAGCCGTGCGCCCACGCGGGGCAGCCGCAGAGGCTGCCACGGGAAGTTTAAAAGCCCCGACAAACCCCACGGTAAGGGGGAAGCCAGAGGAGGAGAGAGGAGGCGTGCAGCACATTGCTGCCGCTGCGGCTTCCCCAAAGCCAGAGCCTCAGGCAGGCAACTGGGCATCAGTCCAGCGGCTGAGGCGAGAGCCGGAAGCCCCGGTCGGGGCAAGAGGAGTGACTCCCAGCGTTTGCTGGGAGCAGAGCAGCAACTCGGGAAGTTCTCCCATGCCCGATGAGCAGTATTTTTGAGAGCAGGGGAGAGAAGAAAGAAAAGGACCCGAGCTAGCGGCTGGGTCAGGCTGAGACAGAGCCAGGCTGCCGGAGGACGACCGTTGGCCTCAGGAAGGCCTGCCAGAAAGAAGTGCTGCAAGTAGCAGCGGATGACCATCTCATCAACAAGTGACCGGGTGGCGAGTGGATGGGGTATAGGGGTGGCGGAGCCCCGTGGAACATCTGAGGACCCAACCGTGAGTACCCCCCTTTACGTCGGGCAAGCCCCTCTGGCAGAAGATCTCCACTGAACCCCTCCTTCGAATCACTTAACATCCAAGTCGTGGCAGGCGGGACGAGGGGTGGGGGGCTACCAGACGAAGGGCGGTACCGGACGGGAGGCCCACGGACATCACAGGGATATGCAAAATACAATATATTGCCCCCCTATAAGTAAATGATGTCCCTTATTTACTGAATTTTATTATCTCTGCACATATCCTGTGCTGATGATGTAACACTGTATCCTTGATCTGGTAAATTCCAATAAATTTTCCTTTTTTTCTTAATGTATAGTGTTATGAATATCATCTGTAGGTCAAAGATGGTCAGGACAAGACCTAAAAACAGGAACCTAAAAATTAGGCAGCTTAGTAAGACTCCATTTCATCAAAGCACTAGAGCAATGTGGTCAAGTATTTTTGCTCAATTTGGATCCAGTAGACAGGTTTTCAAAAGAGCTGCATTCCATATAGCTCCCACTGAGTTGACTGGGTGCTTAAGTTAAGCACCCAGCTTCTATATATGGATTTAGTCTCTAAATATGAGTTTATGACATTTCTAAATACAGATTTAGGAGCCTAATATTTTTTATATGAAAAGCAAAGGTATCTACAGATGATATAGCTGAATAATAGAGTTTACAGTCCTAGTATAAGACAAGAGACAACAAATAGAAATAGACTGCAGAGTACAAAGAAACAATGGGATAGTATTGTTCAGCAAAGGCAGTGGTCTCAGCACACAAGCAACCTCACTATTGTTAATTTTTTTGTAGGGATCATGAAAAACAAGTCTTCAAGGTAGACAATAACTAAGTGTTGTGAATATTTATAGGGAACTCCTGCCAAAGATGAGAAAAAGCAGAAAGGTTGTAACTTACAAATGTAACAGATGGGCAGTAGCAGATCCAGGATGGCAAAAAAGGTGTGGTGGCAACAAAGAGCTCCCTGATCATGCATCCAATGACTGAATGAATGCCCTCAGTGGCAAACTAGGGGCAAGGGCAGGATGTGGCCATTCCAGTACACCCCCCTTGATCTGCTTCTGTAAACGGATGTTGGAGCCTGCCCTCAGGCTCATTGGAGGCAACAGTCATCATCTCAGTAGATGAGAGATAATAGGTAAGGTAACGGTAGGCTTTGAAGGGCCTTGAAAGTGAACACAAGTAGCTTATGTTTGTGATAGAGAAGGAGAAAGCCTATGGAGAAGGAATGAAAAGAGAGGATTGAAGCAGTGAGCTCTGATTAGATGATCTTTGCAGCAGTATTCTGAATGAGGACGAGTAGAATGGAATTGCCAAGGACAGAGAGATGTTGCAGTACTCGATATGTGAGGTGATTCAAGTTTTGGTTGTTGGCTATCTTAGAGAGGTTAGGGAGAAAATATACAAGGTTTAGATATACAGTAAAAGCTGTGCTATCCGGCATCTTACAAGCCGGCATGCTCTACTAACCAGCATGCCGGCTTGTAAGATAAAGTGAAACCGGAAGTGCCCACCGTGGGCTGCAGCCCCACCCCGTAACCTCCCTCCCAGCAAGCCCAGTCCCTACTGGGAAGAGCCCCGCGTGGCCCCAGCCTGCAGCTGTAGCCCGCCCGCACCCTGCACACAGATCCAGGGGCTCACCTCCACCTCCCACCCCATGCCCTCCCGGGGTGCATGCAGCAGCAGGAGCTGCCCCCCCCCATCCCTGCGCCCCCCCAGATGAGTCACGGCTCCATCCCGCACCATGCCCTGCCTGGGCAGCCCCAGCCCCACTCCCTCCCTCATCACAGAGGCCTTGACTGCTCCCCACATGCACCTTCCCTCCCCCTTCCCCTACCAGCACAACACACTTACCAGCTGGATGCAGCTCTCTACACTGCCAGGCTGTGCTCCTTGCCACTTACATGCTGCGTTGCAGCTGCATGCATGCATGGGGCCTTTATTGGCCAATTATTTGCTACATCAGGCAAAAAAAGTTGATTTCTGATTAATCGATCCGATATTGGATTGGTACCAATATAAAGAAAATTGACTGTATCAGTGTATCTCTAGAAGATTGAGATCTGTTTTAGCCTTGTTAAATTTGAGTTAACACCTGCATAGCCACTAAGAGATATCAGAGTGGATGCAGGATGCAGATCTCTGAGTTATTAGCACAGAAAATATAAATGAATTCATTTTAATGGAGGAGATGGGGTACTAAGGACAGAGAGCTCTGGAATTCCCTAAGAAAAGTTGGACAGTAGATAAGGATCTTTCTAAAGACATGCTGAAGAACCTTACTAGGCAAGAGGAAAAGGGGTCAGGACAGCGTCATGGAACCTAAGGAAGGCCAAGATTTCCATAAGAATAGCGTGGTCAGCAGTGCCCAAAACAGCTCCTGGGTTAAAGGGAATGAGCATATGATACCGCTTCCTAGCCTGCTAGAAGAGCACGTTAGAGATTTGTCAAGAACAGTTTCAGTGGAGCTCAAGGACTGAAGGCTGAAGTAGAAGAGCTTGAATGGAACTGGAGAAGAGAAGCTTCAGAGACTGATTGTAAACAGCTCAACCAAAGAGCTTGGTTTACTACTGTTATGTGGGTTGAGTTCTATGGCCTCGTGCCCTGGAAATCCTCATCAAAATCTGTCAGCTTTGCCTGCATGCGAGTGCAGGATAGAATTCTGTTTGTGCTTTATCACCAACATGGATAAATCTGCTTTTCAGGGGAATGATGACATTTATATTTGCAC
>NW_005841832.1:5246996-5256378 GCF_000455745.1 Alligator sinensis | reverse complement strand
AGCAGGACGGATAGAAGTCCAACATGCCTTTTCAACTGGACGAACTACTCCTGAAATTTTGCCTCTGGTAAAATAATTTTGGGTTAATTTGTATGTATGTGTATAATAACAACTCAGATTTCTTGTTGCTCAGTTGGCTTTATTCAGCTGCTGGGGTTGAGATGTGGATTTTTCAGTGTTGAATTCTGGACAGTTCAATAAGATCATCTAGATCCAAACTATAGTATCAAAACTTGAGGATATCATTCTGCTCTGAACAGGGTTAACCCCTAGAACTGAATTTACATGCACATTCGCTTTTACCCAAACTCTGAGTTGGTATTAGGAGAGGAGATGTGCAGAAGCCAAGGGAGATGTTGGAACAGAAAAAAAACATTAGCCACATTCATGGATTTACACAGCTAAACTTAAAATAAGCAGTATTCCGACAAACATTTAGCAAATCAGAAATGTAAGCTAAATAAAATACAGCTATATTGTTTGTACCTTCTGCAACAAAGTAATAAAATACACTCTCTTTGTCTTACTAAAAATAAATCTTGTGTTAATTCTTAACTGTATTGTAATTGACCCATTGACAGCAGTTGAGTTCAGTCTTAATTTATGCTGCAGTGAGTATTTGGAAGAATATGGCCCTGAGTCTTGATTTCACAGTTAATGCACTGGGAACAAATGTTTGAATAGAAGAATGACATTTTGGCTTAAGTGTACAGTTCCAAGCCTTCTGTGTGTAAGTAATCCCATATTTCCATGGATAGTTCCCCCGAAGAGAATGGAATTTCTCCCCCTGCCAAAAATTTTTCAGATACAAATTTTTGGAGTCAGGCCCACAATGAGCTGTAATTAAGTTTAAAAAAAAAAAAGAAAAAGGCAAACAGTGCTGGGGTGGATCCAGAGGGGGTACAGTGGTGTGGCTGGCAGCCCCCTTTCAGACTGGACTGTGCTGCTGGAGTTTCTGGGGACCTTAAAAATGCCTCAAAGTAGAAGAGAATCCTCCCTTTCCCTTTGTGCTCAGAGGCATATCCCGTTCATCCCCCACCTGCCATGGCTGCTGTTCCCACTGTCCCAAGAGCAGGGGAATCTTCAGAGCTGCTCCTGCCCACTCCAGCTGGGTTGTGCTGGGGCTGGGCTCACTTAGGGCTGCAATAGCTGCAGCAGTTTCCTGCATCTGCACTTGTGCTTTCTTCTGGGGGAACAAGGCAGTGTGGGGGAACCTACCTTCTTCCCATGGCTGTTACCACTCTTCCCAGCTAAGCCTAGCTCCTGCGCAGGAGCAGGCAGGAGAAGGTCTGAAGCTTTGCCCACCCCCAGGACAGCTGGGAAAGCAGCAGTGCCTGGAGGAGGGGATGAAAGGAGAAGGGAAGGGAGGGGACATGCTTCCGAGCACAGAGGGGAAGGGTAGGGATGCTTACCTGCTTTGGGAAATTGAAAAGTCCCCAGAGACTCCACAGCATGGTTTGCCCATACTAGTGGGTTGCAGGGGAGGAGGCTGGGAGTGGAGGTTCTGCACCTCTGCAGCACCCCCTTTTGCCCAATCCTGGATTTACCCCTGGCTGCCTCAACTTCTAGTGAGAAGTGGGGCATGGTGAAAATCTGTAAGTATTTCTTATGAATAGCACATAATACATTTTATTAAATAGTAAAGACTGGGTAGCTCTACTTTGTACTACTAAACTTACAATTTCCATGCTTTTTATTGCTGTGTAACAAATGTCTTGCATAATAATTTCATATAATCCTCCTCTAGGGCGATGTGCAGAACATAGTGACTTCCTTTAACAATGGTATTATCAAATGTTCTTTTACTACAAAAAATGCCATGTCAACTCATTTGAAAGCTGCCGGCACTTCTTACTTCATATTTCTGGCTGTTGGACCATCAGTATCTGGTGAGTGTCACCCTATCACACAGGATCCAAAATAAATAATAATTGGGGAGGGGAACACATGCCCCCCCCCTTTTTTTTTTTTTTTACCTTTTGGCCAAGGCAAAGAGGTTTGAAATATCAGCAAGATAACTCTAGCCCATTTTTTGGTCTGAAAAGAGACATTGGTGATACAGTAATAAATTGAAGTTGTACCTGAAGTTTACATTATTGTAGCGGAATAGCTTCTCCAAATATTTATCTTTTAACATTATTATATGCTTTCTGATATCACCTAGAGGCAACAACCAAAGCCAGAGCCTCATGGTACTAGGCTCTGTACAACTACATAACGGGAGATGGCCCTTTTCCCTCAAGATATGACAATTAAGACAAAAGGTGGGGGAGAAAATAGAAGTAAACTTGAACTTAAGTAGAACATGTCTCCCATTTCCCTGCCCTAGTCACTAGTGAATCTGTAATTCCAAATATTAAAATGCCCCTTTTGCAACCAGACACAGCTGAAAATAAAAAATATCAGTGCTTGTTGCTGTTGGAGGGGATAATCTGGCATCAGGACAGAAAAAAAGGGGGAGGGGTCAAATTATCTTTTGTTTGCCTCATGACTGCTCTTAAGACAGTCTTGTAACATTTTTTGCGGGAATTGGGACAGAGGATCATTCCTGTCTTAAAACTTTTTCAAAAGGAATCAAGATGTCTTGTTGGTGAGCCAGACTTTTACAGCTGAATCAGCAAAAAAGGACCCTTAAGTTTTCAGAGGCCACTTACAGAAGTTATTGATCAAGCTGTAACTTCAGGCACTTTACACAAAGCCCTTAAAATTACAGCGTCATCAAAAGTAAACAGGTGTTTGTTGTTTGGTGAGAGTTCAGAGCCTTCATGCACTGGCTGGGGCCAGGAGGCTGAAGTCACTGTAGCCTGCTGTGGAAGCCTGGCAGCTGGGCAAGCTGGTGTCTCTGGGCTTGTTCCTGTGCCTGCCTGGGGACACAGGGGCAGGGATTCCCCCATGGGGTGGGGGGGGTGCTCTCAGGGGGTGGACTCCTAAGCGGTGCCATTGGGCACTGGGGACCTTCTCCATGGGGTTGGGGTTGTCAGCCAAGGCCCCTCCACCCCCGATAGCTGCACTCTCCCCCTCACTCCCTGGCTGTCCAGGGTGGAAGCTCTCTGCCTCCTGTCTGTGGCAGACCAGGGGCATGACACACAAACCTCATAGGGAACTATATATAAGTTCCCTAAGGCAGAGGTTTTCAACTGGGGTTACGCGTACCCCTGGGGGTACGCAGGAAGGCCTCGGGGGGTACTCGGCAGTGGGTGCCACTGTACCACCATCATTTCTGCCACCACTGTGCCACCAGCACTTTCACCACCAGTATGCTGCTGGCACACTCACCAATTGGCCGCTGGGGGACCCCCCCCACCACCACCGCTCTTTGACCGGCTGCTGAGGGACTCCTTCCTTCTCAACTGGCCACCAGGGGTACAGTGACCCAAAAAGGTTGAAAACCCCTGCCCTAAGGCTCTCTAATTTAGAGCACTTTATTACCTGATTTAACTCGGGTTACGTTTTTGCATAATCGACCATTTGAAAAGCACTCTGCAACTGTGCGCGCGTGTTATGACATGGCTATAGAGCACTTGTAGGAGCCAAATCATGGAAAAAAGTGTCACTTCTGTCTGCCCCCATAGTGCCTTATTAGACCAATTGTATTGATGTAAAAGGGAATATTCTGGTTAAATCCCAACAAATGGGAATACCATTTTAGAGTCTGATCCTGCAAAGTCCTCAGTGCACTGGACTAGTGTAATTTGCAGGGAATCAACACTTCCTGAAACTTACCATTTGTTTGGAATAAATGTGGATGTATGAGCCCAGACTCGGGCTTGCAAGTTTGCAAATATTGTGTGTGCAAAGAATGGATTAAATATTTAATCATGCTCACAGCATGGACTATCTATTCTTCATGTTCCCAAGATAGGGATATCAAGTGCCTGGGGTAAACATATAGATATTAAACAGATTTGGGGATCTCCTAAAATTCCATGGACAAATAGAATTTGAATATCTTTTGATTCCTTGTAGGACAGATACAGAAGCATTCAAAGATACCTTTTATCACAAACGAGAAAGTGAATATTTCAAGCTATATGGCAGTAGGTGGCACCAGTTCTACACCATCCATTATTAAGGCTCATGGTAAGAGTTTTCTTTAAGTATTTACCTTCCTTTATAACTGGGAAATGTATGTTCTTGTTTAGGCAAACAGGCGTATACTTTCCTGTGGTAGAAGGCAGTACCCAGTCCTGAAGATCTGTCTGAAACTAATACAGGACTGAATTTTGCCTATCCTGAGTGGATCTTTGACATTTGTGAGGAAAAATAAGAAATATTTTTGGTGGTAATTTGATATCTTAAAATGATGGGTGTTCCCATACATTTATTTGTTATGCCAGTATTCCAAATAGATCTTTCATTTTATAATTGTCTTCAACATAATCCCAGTTACTTACAATTTGTCTCTCAAAAAAAATGTAACAGCTTTCCAAGTAAATGATACATTTCCTAAGAAGGGCACAGTACTGGCCATTAATCTATCATTCTAAATTTGAACTCAGGTTTTTTTATTTAATCATATATCAAGCCTTAATAGTTTTACAGATTTTGTTACTAACTTTTTCTTCAATTTGCGAAGTAACAAAGATAGAAACATGTCAATCAGAGACTCATTCTGTAATGTTATCATGTAGAAATCATCGCTATGTGTGTCTACTTTTGGGAATGAAAATTCAAGGTGACAAAAAACAAGATTCTGGATTCCCTAGCAACAATCAAAAACACCTGCCTATCTGTTATCTACCTTAAAAAAAGAAAGAAAAATGCTATTGCAATACCTTTATGAATTATGACACTAAACAGAAGAATCCCATAGGACTCAAATCTGGGAGGGACTGAATACTCTGACAGCTGTCCACCAAAGTACCTACATAAGTATTTAACTTTAAGCTCAGAGTGTAATTATTCATGTGCTCAATGTTTAAGTGTCTATACCAGTGTGTTGCTGAGTATGTGCTCCGACACTCAGCAATTTGCAGAATCCAGCTTAAAGAGTAATATTACTGCAGTATCACCAATCTGGGTTTTATCATTACTTAGGACTGCCCAAAGTACTTGAATTTTTTTTAACTGAGGTTGGTTTACAGTTAACTTGGTCAGCTTTTTTTTCTTTGTAAGGGGCTCTCATGTTGATAGCCTGGATGACTACAGGAAGTATGGGAATGCTATTTGCTAGGAATGTGAAAAAAGCCTCTCTCAGTCTTCTCCTTGGCAAAGCTGTCTGGTTTCAGGTATGTAAATAAATGTAACAAAAAGTAGTAACAACTATAACAGTACAATAATGAGAAAATTGAATGATAAAGTGGGCAAACAATTATAAGAAAAACCCAGATAAGGTTTTTGCTGGGGAAGGATAAACTTTTTTAAACACAGTTGTTGCATGCAAACACACAAGTCAGATCACTTATTAGAAAATGTGACCTGATCTTTCACATTCAGCAGATTTCTATGACTAAAGAAATTGCTAAAAAATATCCGGGACGGTGGCACCTGAAACAGCAGAATCATTTACTATACCAAAAAGATACTTGGGTATGTGTCACTTGAGATACCCAAATGGTAGTTATATGGCACACAGCTGCCATTTTTGTTATTTACACACAGTTAGCTATCTTATTCTGCATTCAGTGCAGATACTCAACTGTCTACACTGCCACTCAACATACTCAGTAGGTATGTGGCTCCATATGTACATACCTAGGCAAGTATATATCCCAAAATTGTAGCTGTGATACAGAAAAAAACATGACTAGCAGCTCCTAAACCCTGGGGAAGGATGGCAACCTTCTCATATTTTGGTCAAAAACCTAGTGGTCCTGGCACTCATCCAGAAAGTGAGAGACTTTTTTTTTTAAGCTCTCTTTACCCAGAGGGAGTTTGAACCAGTATTGCTGCTGCTTCCTAGCACTGTTTTAACCACCAGGCCACAGGTAGGATATTATATATTTCCCAGCTTGAAGCTGGCCCCCTACATAGCCAAATGAAGGAGTGGGTTGTATGAAAGGGAAGAAGTTAGTGGGTCTGAGATGGCTCTAACTCTAGAAGGGAGGGAACCCTGGTTCCATTGTGGACTTTTGCTCCCACTGCAGCAGAACTTCCCCACTGCTCTTTACTGATTTTATCAAATGACTATTAAATGCAAAGGGCAGCAGCTCAGTTATAAGCATTACCTAATCATCCTTCATGGTCCCTGATATGCTGAGCCACACTGTTAGTGTTACATAGTCCTACCAGCAGATGGAGGCAGGGCATAAATAAAATGAATGAGGAGGCCTGTGTCAACCAAACATTTCTTTCCTTCCTGTCTCCAAGCAGCTAGGAATCACCTTCTTGCCAGCTGACCTACTGTGGGCCCTTGGTGCCTAAAGTTGAATAACTTAAGACAAATCCTTAGCTGGTATAAAATGTCATAGCTTCACTGCCGATCTGCCTCTTTCTCATTGACATTATTTTTCAAAATTGATTTTTTGAAACCTTGTTGATCTGGGTATGTTAGCCTTAGTTTTTAATATAACATACTCTATGTTGTAGTGTTATTTGCAGCAAGTTCGTGTGCGGAATAACATGACATATTTTGCATCTGTTAATCCTTCTTTAGAATAAAAAAGAAAAACCTCTCTGACATTTTGCTGAAGAGGTTAACTTTGTTAGTAAACACTACCTAAAAACTGTCTGCCGTTAAACATAAATATTAAAACTACCAAAGAAACTTTAAATGTGTGATGCTACATGAATAAATGGAATAGTAAGAGGCAAATGAATGATAATATGCTTTAGCTGCTTTGGGGGAACCCCAGCACACTTGTTTTTAACAGCCCATATTAAAATTAACAGGTTTATACCATCTTTTTTTTTTTTTCCAAAGTGTGAATTTCTTTAGTAATGTAAACAAATGTACTTTAACTCTTGCTGTTGCAAATGAAAATGTTAATGCATACAAAGTTTGAGCTTAATACCTAGCATTTTATCTTTTTGCTTAGGTTCACTGGTGTCTGATGGCGTTAACTGTAGCAAAAACAACAACTGCTTTCATACTAGCCTTTGTAGCAGCAATGGGATGGAGTAATGTAAGTTAGTCCCGTTTTCCCCACAAACTCTCCTAGTTAGTGCATGTAAAAGAAAATGTTTTTTTGTGTTGTAGTGCCTTTCAATGTAAAAACTGAAACGAATGTTTTATCCAGTGTATAAGGGACATCCAGATTTTCCAGTGTATAATCCACTTAAAGATTTTTATCCGTTTTTCAAGTCTGAATTGTACAGATACAGTAGAATCTCCATCATCACACCACTTTACATTTTATGCCCATTATAGCATTTTTATGCCCATTATAGCATAGTAGATAAAGGGATTTTTCTCTACCTCTTTGATCACTTAATTTCTGCTTCATTACTTCACCTCATGTCTCTATTTCACATCCCATATGTGCATATTCTTTTTTCCTGAATAATAAAAATGCTATTTGCTTTACCTCAGCTTTATTTCTATTGGATATGTGCCTGAACTGGAAGTCTTGAGCCAAGTCCAGAGAACCTCTGAAATATGCTAGGAAAGTCCCTATCAAAATTTCACAATTTGGAGCTTTCCCTGTAATTGGCCAGAATGGCTTTACTTCGCATTCCTGAGTAGAGTACCTGATATTAATGGGACTGCCTGAGGCTTAAATGTCTATGCTTACAAGTCATTTTACAAGTTCGGGGTCACAACTACTTGCAAATTTCCTACCTGCAATATAGTTCATATCTTTCCAAGTAAAGTACTGCAACTCATGACCCTGTTTTTGTTACTGTTCCCTGTCAGAATACTGTTTTGCTTTAACCAAAAAAAATCTGCTCAAGATGTATAGAGGAGAGAGGAGGTACAGATTGGACATCCGAAAAAACTACTTCACAGTCAGGGCGGCTAGGAGCTGGAACCAACTTCCAAGGGAGGTGGTGCTGGCCCCTACCCTGGGGATCTTTAAGAAGAGGCTGGATACTTACCTGGCTGGACTCATTTGAGTCCCGTTTTTGTTTTTAGGGTGAGTGGTTTTGTTTGTGTTTTTGGGTTGTTCTCCCGCCCTGGCAGGGGGTCGGGCTAGAAGATCTATTAGGTCCCTTCCGACCCTGAAACTATGAAACTATGAAACTATATTACTAACAAATTGCTAAATTTTGGAGAGAGGGGGTTTGAATAGAAAGAGACAATTTGTTATTATATTGATGTTGTGTTTTGCTGCTTATGGGAGATCCATTTCATACATGGATCTCTTCCTAGAAATATAAAGATTCATCACCATGCACAACTGTAGATACTAGAATTAAATTTAATAACCAAATTCTATTTTTACTTGCACCACAGAAAAATCTGGAGTAGCTTCACTGACTTCAGTGGAGTTATTTATTTACTTTGGTATAACTGAAATATATTGTCTCTCCAAACAGCGAAGAATTGTCTTTAAAAACAACAATTGAGAAAGTGAATCAGGAAAATCAATGCTCTATGCTGTTGTCTCCCCCAGGGTGCAGGAGCCCATGCCATCATTGGATGCATTGTCATGATTCTTTCTTTCTTTCAACCAGTGATAGCTTTTTTACGGCCCTCTCTTCAAAATAAAAGGTCAGTAAAAAAAAAAAAAAGACTCTTGAATCTGGGGCACGCTATAACAAGACTTATGGGGTTTTATATTGTGCATCTTGCAGGTTGAAGCACGTATCATTTATAGGTTTTTTAAAGGCAAATCTAAGTTAGATGATATTGGTTGGAATAAATGAGTGAATTCAAGAAATAGTTTCTGGAATATGTACAGCCCTCTTTTTTGTGACAAAATAGAAATAATGGTAGTTAGCATGGACTTTCCGCCAGTCTTACAGATGATCTATGAAAAAAATCAGCTTTGTTTCTCTTGTTGCTTCTTAATGAAGGAGTTAAAGACATTTAAGGGTGTGGAGGTTTTCTGCTTCTCTGTTTTGTCTATGCTGGAATGTAAAGCTTTTTTTTTTAACATTTCATTAATGTGTGCTTGTTAAGCAACTGTAAGGGAAAGGAACTGTCTATAGAACCTCAGTAATTAAACTATTCCTAAGAAAATGTACTTATCAAAAAGATACAACAACCCAATTGTTTCCATAAGCCTCTTGGAAGTCTTCCATCAAAATTTGGGAAGATCGGATATGATTTAACAGATTATTAAAAAAACAAATACTCTTAAAAGATAAATGGGGGTGGGGGGAGTAAAAGAAACAAGATCAGTTAAAAAAAAATGTCCTCTGCTTCCCTCTTGCTCTTTGAACATAAACGTAAGTGTCACCATCCTTCTGTGGTAGTGAGAGGTAACTTGCTTCCTCCTGTATCCTCAGCCAGCTTCTTTGTCCAGTAAGCATAGGAGGCTGCAGCTGTGGTTCATCT
>NW_005841832.1:5241974-5246965 GCF_000455745.1 Alligator sinensis | reverse complement strand
ATTCCTGCTCAACCCCATTCATTTTCACTTAGCTTGCCGATATCACATGAACCTCCCTGTTCCTTCAGTGCTGTGAGGCTGACTCTTGTCCTCCCTCATGACCAGTGAGGGCTATTTTTTCATAACCCTGATAGCTCAGACTACCATCCTGGCAGTCTCTGACTGGTGCAAGTAAAGTAAGTTGACAGGCTGGTGCATGTGCCTATGGCCTACCTCTGAGTAAATATAGTCCATGCAAAATTAAATTATTGCATGACAGATGATTGTTTCTAGAAGTCATGGCAGTCATTTATATAAGATTTTGAAGCAGTGCTCAGAAGTGATAGCTGAAGGAGTCCTCAGTGGATCCTGCTTTCCCTTTGATATAATGTGACACATTTTTCCTTAGGTCTGAGAGTCCTGTAGCAGCAAACTTGTAATTCATAAAAGGTTTCAGACATCTGAATATGTTGATTACCTCCTTATCATCCTTTCAAGCACAAGTTGGAATGGTGGCTCCAGTTCTTCATATCTTAGATTTACCTTTATGATAATTTTTCATCTCTATTCATTGAGCTGGGTCGTCTTCTTAGTTTGCTCTTACTACAACATGTTTCTACTAAAGCTGTACAGATAACTGACTTTCTGATTTATCTGCTGAACTAAACATTTAATACATCAGTTCAGATTAACCAGTTTTTCCATCAAAATATGAAACTGGAAAAAATGTTTAGTATGATACAAACTGAAACAGTTATTTTCATTTCTGGTACCTGTAGAAAAAGCCAACAAAATGAATGATTAAAATCACAGAACTGCAGTAGGGTTGGTAGTGGCAGAGCCAATGCTTGACCTGTAAATACTCTAATGCCTGTTGAGACCAAGAGCAGGCGAATAAGAATGTCTATGACTAGCATCATTGTTGGGATGCTCTACTAGGGAGGTGGGATATTTCTGTTCAGTTCCTACTTCAGTGAATGCTTGGTAGTACAAAATAGAACAACCTTATCAGTAAAGAGTGAAAGCGCCCCACCCAGAAAGAGCCTAGAGCTTTGTGGTTGATGCCTTCTCCTGGGAAGGCACGTGATGTCAGTAGGGCTTTTGAGTGACAGGGTGAGAGAGAGGTTTGTTTACTGTAAGGAAGGAAAATAGATCTTGCAAAAGTGACATCTTCTGTACAGTGCAGCAGCCATTCAGTAACTAACTGCAAACACACTTTTTTGAGGTGCACGCAAATTTCTCCTAGACGGACATAATACCGTATTTACTCAAATATTAGGACACCTTTTTTTCCCCTCTCAGCACAGGGGGAAAGCTCCTCATGTTACATTCACATTCAAGGAAGCCGCATTAAATACATTGTCTACCATTAAACTGCTGCCAAAAGCAATGTGTATTCAGTTATGGAAACCAACTATGAAGTTGATTAAATTCAGACAACACTGAGCATAACTATGAAGTACGTGGCCCATATTGAGCAAACATACTGATGGGAACCTTTTTTGTTTTGGCCCTTTAAAATAAAACAGGTGAGTGTTCTCTGTACAGGGAGCTGGCATTGGCACTGGCCCTGGGGGTACTGCAATACTAGGCTAGCACTGGGGGGGCACACTTCCCCTTGATGCCAAAAATGCTTGATTTTAGCCAAAACAGGTTAGTGCAGTCCATTTGAATATGATATGTGGTAGTTCCAATTGTATGCAGCCCCCCCCTCAGCAACTACTCTTTTTCAAGTCATAGTGAGCTGCTATATTGAATGCATTTCATCTTTCTCTTCACTTCCACAGCCAAGCTGCACCTTTTTTCCCCATTTCCAATGAGTCCTATTTCTTCACCAGCCTTAAATGTCTGGTAAACATCACCAAATGGTGTCCCAAACAGTTCCCAGAATCCCTCTGTCACCCCCTCTCTCAGCCTGTCGCATATGATTAGTGCGCCCTGCTCTCCATGAGATGAAGCTGGACCAAGTTGCACTGTGCCTCATCTGTGTATACATTTGTGGAGGATCCGAGGACTCATGACAAGAACACCCAGTTCCAGTCATGAATAAGGGTTTAATTAGCACATGCATCTTTTGTCGGGGGTATCTGGAGTATATGCACAGACTGAGCCGTGCTGAGCTGTGCAGTCACCATGGCTTGAAATTCTGTTGACTATGCTGGAGCCCAGCCCATTGAACTATATGGTAACTCCTGAACCTGTTGGCTTTGGATAGTTTGTATTATATATAAGTAGGTACAAAAGTGCTACTTAAAAGTGTATTTGTAGAGTACCTGTGCTAAAACTTACAGCAGTTTTAGAAAAGGTAAACTGTATCAGTTCTGTATGAACTAAGTGATATGCAAATGACTACAGGTATGTTTATTTCAAGGTCAGTGTTTTCAAATTTGCCCCTTACTTACACATGCTCAGGAAGAGCAAGGTGCTTCAGGGGAAAAATTGGGGGGGGGGGCTTCAGGGGGAAGAAGTTGGGAGACAGAGGGCAAGGGGTCTACCCAACCCCCCAGATTTATTTTCCCTTCTGGAGAAGTGATAGGGAGATATATTCAAGGCAAAACTCCAATAGTTAGATCCTGTACTTGGAAGATTATAACAAATGTATACATTTTCCAAATATAGAATCTACTTATTGGAGGATCAGCTTATATTCAAGAACATATAGTAACTGCATCATTTTAAAGGATGCCAATTCAAGGTGTTGTGGGCTAGTTATCATGTCTGTGTGATTCTGGGACTGATATATAAGTATTAGGGCTGTGCAAAGCTTTGGTAGCCAATTCGATTCAGAGGAGATTTGGCCCAATTTGGCAGCCAAATCTCCAAATCCAGATCAAATTGGGAGACCCATTCATCTCTCTGAATCGAATCGGAAGCCTCTGAATCGATTCAGAGATTCAGCCCTAGACTGTACAGGCAGGCACTAGGCAGGTCCAGCAGGAGCAGCTGTGGGAGCAGCTGGACAAGCCCAGGCTTCAGCCAGCAGCCCTAGGAGAAGCCGTGGCTCATCCAGCTGCTCATCCAGCTCCCCCATCCCCACTGGGGTGAGGCAAGGTGTGCTGGCAGCCCCGGGAGAAGCCACAGGGGCTGGAGAGAATGATCAGGGAGCTGGGGGGTTGAACCAGGAGCTGGGGGGAAGCCCCTGATCATTCCCCGAGCCCCCGATCATTCCCCCCAGCTCTTGGTTTGATTCCCGAGTTCCCGGTTTGATCCCGCAGCTCCCAAATGTTTCCCCAGCTCCCTGATCATTCCTCCCAGCCCCCACGGCTTCTCCCGGGGCTGCCAGCATTGCCTGCCTCGCCCTGGCAGGGGGGGGCAGCTGGGGAAGCAGTTGGATGAGCCGTATCTTGAGCCGGCAGCCCCAGGAGAAGCTGCAGGGGCTGGGAGGAATGATCAGAAAGCTCGGGGATTGAATCGGGAGCTGGGGGATCAAACCAGGAGCTGGGGGGAATGATCGGGGGCTTGGGGAACAAACAGGGGCTTCCCTTGAGCTCCTGGTTCAATTCCCCAGCTCCCTGATCATTCCCCCCAGCCCCTGCGGCTTCTCCCAGAGCTGCCAGCACTGCCTGCCTTGCCCCGGCAGAGGGGCAGCCAGGGGAGGAGCTGGAGAAGCTGCAGCTTCTCCTGGGGCTGCTGGCTCATGCCAGGGCTCATCCAGCAGCTCCCCCAGCTGCTCCCACTGGTATTGCCTGTCTGTATAGTCTATGACCAAAATAAGTTTTGGTGCCAAATATTTTTGGATTTGGCCAAATCAAATCTGGACAGTCATGAACGCTGCGTGCCTCCGGAGGCTGTGGGGGGCACAGCAAACTCTCACAGGCAGCAGCAGCCCTGTTGGCAGTGGGAGCATGGTGGCAGCAAGTAGTGAGCTTCCGCAGGCAGCTGTGGTCCCATCAGCGGCGAGAGTGCGGGGTGGTGACTGCCCACGGGTGGTCAGCAACCACCCACAGATGCCACTGGTAGCATAGGTGGTGGCCAGTGGCAATTGGGGACCACCAGCAGACGCCACCAGCAGTGTCAGGGGGAGGGGGGAATGGTGAGCTGTGACCACCCACAGGCACCGCCGGCAGTGTTAGCAGTACCTTTTTGCAGGGGTTGCACCACCAAGCTCAGGGGGTGCATGTGCACCCGTGTGCCCCCCGTACGCGTCCCCAATGGGGGCAATGATTCAAATCACCAGATCGAATCACTGTCCCTCCGAATCCAAAGTGAATACTTTCTGCTTCGCACAGGAATAATAAGTATGCTGCAGGTATAGCAAAGCCGCTCCAACTACCCCTGCTTCATTTGGGATCAAAGTCACAGGTTCATGTATTTGTAACAGTGAGATCGTAGCAGCCAATATATGCACCCAGATGGCAGCTCATCTACCTCTTTTAAAGCATCTAAAACCTTTATTTGTCCACTCCCTAGGTGACATCTGTCTTTGCTGGCTTTGATTTGAAAAATTATCTACTGTAACCTATTAACCCTATAAACCAACACTAGTATTGCTCTGATGTGTTTACGGTCTCTTAGGAGCTTCAGAAAATATTTTTGGTGTTTTAGGTATTGCACATTTTGTATGTTCATTTTTAAAGTAAAATTCCAGTGCATCATACTACTGTCATGTAAAAGAAAGACTATATTTAATGCACCATTTCTATTGTACTACAGGAGATTTATTTTTAACTGGTTTCATGCTCTAAATGCTCTCATCATAAAGGTTCTGGCTGGTAAGTTGATGTTTTAATATTTTAAATGTGCTTATAACACTATGGTCTCTCCTTTGGTGTTTCCATAATGGTAACTAAAATGAATTTTAACATTATTGAATTGAAGTTATCCTTTTTAATATTATTCATCCTACTGATTAAATTGTCAGATGAGACAGGAAGCAGAATCAGGGTTTTACCTAAACTAATTATTTTGCAAAAAGTATATGTGCTTTCTACAGAACATTCTGACTTCATTTTAAAAAAACTTGAATACCCAACAGCTGGAATATCTGGGGTGTATACTGAAGTTAGCACAAT
>NW_005841832.1:5240760-5241943 GCF_000455745.1 Alligator sinensis | reverse complement strand
CTGCTGTGTGTATCAGTTTATTGGTGTCATGCCCCAACTTTCTTTTAGTAGTCATGTTTCCCACTTGATTAGAACCTGACATTCCAATAATGCACCAAGAGGAGAGGTCCTAGTGCTGCATTATGAAAATTGTAGTCTGATCTTGATCTATAGAGCAGACGGGGGGCTTGAGGACCCTAGATACAACTCTGGTGCCTCAGCATCCTGGATGCTGAACAATTTCCCTTGCTTCTTTCCTTGAATAGTTTACTAAAAACTCAGATATTTTTTATAGTTTCATATTTTCATAGTTGGTAGGGTTAGAAGGGACCTGAGGAGATCATCTAGTCTGACCCCCTGCCATGGCAGGAAAGAGTACTGGGGTCAAACGACCCCGGCCAGATGTTTGTCCAGCCTCCTTTTAAAGAACCCCAGGGTAGTAACCAGCACCACTTCTTTTGGAAGTTGGTTCCAGGTCCTAGCCGCCCTGACAGTGAAATAGCGCTTCCTGATGTCTAGCCTGAAACTACCCTCCGCTAGCTTGTGTCCATTGTTTCTTGTAACTCCCGGGAGTGCTCAGGGGAACAGGGACTCTCCCAATGCCTGCTGGTCCCCCTTTACTAGTTTGTAGACTGCTACTAGATCCCCTCTCAGCCTTCTCTTTTGGAGGCTGAACAGGTTCAGGGTCCTTTAGCCTCTCCTCGTAGGGCCTGCCCTGCTGACCCCTGATCATGCGGGTGGCCCTCCTTTGGACCCTCTCCATATTGGCCACATCCCTCCTGAAGTGCAGCGCCCAGAACTGGACGCAGTACTCCAGCTGCGGCCTGACCAGTGTTGCATAGAGGGGGAGGATCACTTCCTTGGACCTGCTTGAGATGCATCTGTGGATGCACGACAAGGTATGGTTGGCCTTCCTGACCGCGTCTCCACACTGTCGGCCCATGTTCAATGATGACTCCAAGATCCTTTTCTGTCTCAACACTGGCGAGAAGGGAGTTCCCCAGCCTGTAGGTGTGCCGCTCGTTCTTCCTCCCCAGGTGCATTACCCTGCACGTGTCAGTGTTGAACCCCATCCTGTTCTCTTCAGCCCACCCCTGTAACCTGTCTAGATCCACTTGCAGCCTGTTCCTTCCTACTAGCATACCCCCTTCACCCCACATCTTAGTGTCATCTGCGAACTTGAACAGGGTGCTTTCTACCCCCT
>NW_005841832.1:5233171-5239816 GCF_000455745.1 Alligator sinensis | reverse complement strand
CCCTCTTGCCCCCTTTGATTCATGTAGGGATTACTTCCCTTTGAGCTTGGAGGATCGTCTCCTTAAGGAGTGACCACTCCTCCTGGACACTCGACTCCCTCCACCTCTGGGACCTCAGTGCTTCCCCCGCTAGTTTTCTTACCTCATTAAAGTCCACCCTCCTGAAGTCAAGGGCTGCTGCCTTGCTGGAGGCTTTTGCCACCTTGCACTGGATGGTGAATTCCAGCAGATGATGATCGCTATCACATAGGTGGTCGAGCACCTGCAGACCCCGTACCAGGTCGTCGCCCATGGCCAGGACCAAATCCAACAAGGCATCTCTCCTGGTGGGGCTGTGTACCTCCTGGGTTAGATGGAGGTCCTGTATGTCAGTTAAGAACCTGCGTGAGCGGTCAGACCTGGCTGTCTGCTCCTCCCAGCAGATATCTGGCAAGCTTAGGTCACCCATGATGACCACATCCTTGGACCTAACTATCTCCATGAGCTGACTTAAGAATTCCTGGTCTCGATCTTCTCCTTGATGGGTGGTCTGTAGTAGACCCCCACCATTAAGTCCCTTTCTCCCCGACCCCCTTGTACTCTAACCCAGAGCACTTCTGTTTGCTCCTCCTCTGACCCAGTGATACACATTGGGGATGTGTGTTGCTCCTTGACATAGAGCGCCACACCCCCACCCTTCCTACCTGTCCGATCTTTCCAGTAGAGCCTGTAGCCCTTGATATTCACTGCCCAGTCATGCATTGGGTACCACCACATTTCGGTGAGCCCCGCTATGTCTGGGTTGGTGCTGGGTAGCAGGAGGACTAGTTCCTCCTCCTTGTTCCCCATGCTGTGGGCATTAGTATAGAGGCATTTGAGGCCTCCTGAGGATGAATGGACCACCCCCCTAATCCCAGCGGTACCCAGGCCCATGTCACTTACTTGATTACCTGTTTCTCTTGTCGGTTTAGGCTGGGCTGATCCTGCAGGTGATGCTTGGCTTGCTTGTCTGAGGCTTCCTCCGCCCACGTCATCCCCTTCCCCTTATGTAAAATAATAGTGGAAACATTTTGTTTTTGTTCACAGCAATTTTCCCAGAACACCATTTTTCACACAGTTTCATTTGGAAGTCTTGGGTTCTTTCCCAGCTCTCCAACCAGTATGGTGTGCTACTTTGAGCAGGTATTTTAGGGCACAGACAAAAGTGCAGCTGCTGGGTCTAACGCATGGTGATTCACAGAAATAGCCACGAGTTAGAACAATCCAACAGAAATTAGTTGTTGGATCAGGAGAGCGGAGAATCAGTTCCAATTTGGAGGCAATCCGGGGAGAAAAGCTTCATCATCCTCTGACTCCACACCCCACCGCCCGCCAGCTCCATTATTGTTTCTGGATGGTGTGGGAAGAAAGCAGGGAGGGAGGGAAGTTGTTCTGGGGTTTTCTCGGTCCTGCTGGATTGTGGGGAGGAGGTGTAGATTGGAGCCGCCCCACCAAGGTGAGGGGCCTCCAATCTACCCCCCCACAACTCCAGCAGGGCTGAGAGAACCCCAGAAAGGACCTCTCTCCCCTGCCTTCTCTCCCTCTCATATAGAGACAGCAGCTGTAGCTTACTGTGCTACAGCTGGAGCTGACAAATTAAGTCATTCCACTTAGGAGTGGCTTCATTTGAAACCTCATACAATGAGAGTTAATTTGGGCTCTATAGACCTGCTTTTCTTTTTGGGCACAGCTTTAGAGTGATTTCAAGGGGCCGATGATACAACAAATGTCACTTCTGTCTGCACCCTTAATTTCTCCATCCTTCAAGTTTTTTTCATCTGCAAAATGCTTAAAAGTAATGCTTGCTCTGAACTACTACCCAGGGACATCAATGGAAAGACAATGAGTGCTATAGCAAGCCCTTATTTTCATAGTGTTTAAATACAATTAGCAAGTACAAAATACTATAGTTTATAATAATAATCAATAATCACTGCACATTCTCTTGGCATGTAATATTCTTAGAATTCGCTATTGTATTTGTCTTTCAACTATTCTTTTATATACAGGTGATAATGTATTGATTAAACAAGCTTTTAAATGCATGCAAGAAAGGAAAAGTAAATGGTATATTAACAACTTAAACTTCTTTCAGAATCAGGTTAGTGCTTTACTAAACATTGTATTTTACTAAATCATAGCCATATAACTGGGCCATCTGGATGTTTTTTAAATATGGACAGAACAGAGATATAGCCATGATGATCCAAGAAATAGGTGAGAAGCAAGATTTGTTTATTAATAGCTTTTATGATACCAGGAATTCTCAACCAGAGTGTTGTGGTACTACGCAGCATTAGCCCAGTTACTATGAAAATACCTACATATGGTTCACAAGATACCCACACGGCATGTCCCCACAAGCACGTACATGCGGTTTGTGGCATCTCAAAATCATTTGAGGCACTGCAAACTACTTGTGCACAGGCACTCATGTACTGCCCTGCTAATTTGCAGTACAACAGCTTTTTTGACATTGGGAGATCTCAGTGTAAAAAAAAACCACCGCTAAAAATAGCAGCACCGTGCACGTGGCCACAGCGTGCACCACCAGAAACTTGCTTGGTTTATTCCACAGAAAGAATATCATGTCTGGTAAATTTTGCAACCCCTTCACCTCTATGCGTATAGTGGTATCTAGCCACTGTACTTTAGCTTGCCTATCACCAACCTCACAGACCTATGTATAGCCTTGCTCATCTCTAACTGCTAACAATCCCTTGTGCTCCATTCCTGACACAACTGAAAAAGTGCTGCCCTGAAATGAGACAAAGTAGATCTCCCAAAGTCCACATCAAGCTCTTCAGGCCAGGGTAGGCAAAGAAATTTACTCCTTCCACTTCCTTCCAAGTTGTTTCATATTGGCCACCCAGACCATTTCATAGATCCCTCAGAGCTCTGTCTCACTAACCCAACTAATTCCTCTATAGTTCAGTGCAACTGCACTTAGTACAGTGAATGCCGCTTGAAGTGCTTGCAGATAATTCAGATTGGTTGTTGTCAGTTTCTGAGAAAAAGGAGGCAGAGAGCTATGGTTGTATGGATATGTATGTATTTTAACTCTTCATTTCTTGCATTACAGAAATCTGGGGTTTGGTTTGGTTTTTTGTTTTGTTTTGTTTTTTTGCTGAGCTTGATTTTCTGGAAAGGCATCTGGATACCTTAAGTATTCATTAACAAAGAGATTTCTTTGGTTATTGAATTCTTTGCAGGTTGCTCAAAGAGGAAGCTCTGTAACACTCATTCACCAATAGGTTGCATCACCACTGTTTCTCAATGGAATTTGCAAATCCAGTAATAGCACTTAAAAACAAAATTAAAATATCCACTAAAATGTTGGAGAGAATCCTAAATGTTCAGTAATGGTCTTATGCCTAGTGTGTGCTTTGCCTTGTTTTATTTTTCTCTCCTTTAGTTGCTGCCATATTTTTGGGCCTACAGATGCTTGACAATTCTCCCAATCAGTGGATGATTGGAACTATGGGAGGATTTGTAGGATGGGAGGCATTAATACACATTATGTTTGAAGGCTTGCACAAACAAGGTAAAGACTCAGTTTTCACATTGTGAAATTTTTGACTTTCAATGAAGGAAAAGAGGTAAAAACTGAAACTGATAATTTTCATGTTTATATTTTTCAGTTAAGTTTGAAGATTCACATGGCGAGGTAATACTGATACCACACTTTACATAGTAATCTAAAATGCAAATGATTTATTTTTCATATGTTTTGAAATGTGTTTGGCATTACTTTGGGCTGTGTTCTTATGGTCTCATGAATTAAATAGGATTCTGCTGAGAGCTCTGAGAAAAATGCAGATGGTGCACAAAGAGATTCACAAATTAAGACCAGAATGCACTAATTATGATCACTTAGAGCTGCATACCCAAGTGATCTGAGAGAATTCTCCCAGGTTTGTTTTCCTGATAGAAAAACTTACCTGGAGATGCCTGAACAGACATTGGGATACTGAACACTTGAAGGGTGGAGAGCTTGCAGTGCTGATGTTGCAGAGCCAGGGGGTCCTTGTGCATAATATATCTTAGTGTGCTCTGTAGGCTCCCTTTGGCTGCTTAGAGACATATGGAAGCAGTGGAAAGAGCAGCTCTGATTGGCTGACCCACACTGCTCAGGATCTGCCTGTGTCTCCCTGGAGCAGTAGAATCCAGCCTGAGGGGAGATGGGGACAGGAGCAACTGGGATGCTAGAGGACTGTACTCTGGCTTCTCTCAGAAAAGATTGTGTCCAGACATTCACTCTCCCAGATGAAATTCTTGAACATCTGGACATTTGCAGTTTCTCGTGGGAGAGCAGCAGCTGAATGTCTGCATGCAGCCTTATTAGTCTGACCTCCTATAGAATTTAACTCTATAACTCTTATATTGCATCCATAGGTGCTTCTTGAGCATAAGTTTTGAAAGACCTCTGGTCCTGATTTAAATGCTGCTAAGATCCACAACACTCCCTAGTGTAAAATGTTCCAATTGCACTTTATTTCCAGTCTGAATGTGATTAATTTCACCTGCCAACCACTGTATCTTAGTGTACCTTGTTTGCTAGACTGAAGAGCTCCGTGCAGTAAGAGATTTTTTCCTCACGTAGGCATTCATAGACTGATTAGATTATCTCCTTGGGCCGAGTTTTCAAGATGTGGCATTTTTTTTGCATAATTGACAGTAATGAGTGTAGGGGACCCACTGTTTTACTGGAGGTGCGTTCTTTCAGGTGAGGCAAATTGATAAGATCACAATATCCTCTGAAACTTTTACACAGATATGAAGGCCATAACCTTAGTAGCCTAATCAAATACTATTTTAGAAAATTACATTCTTGTTACTTAAAATTGACAGGCATTTTCAACAAATATGCAGTTTCCACTAATTGTTCTTTCCTCAGCCATTTTCACAATGACTCTTTCCTAAGCTTCCTCTGGCACTAAGTCTGTAGCATACTTACACCTGTTTTACTTGATCAATTGATAAAATGGTGTTGTGGCTTCAAAGTTTCTTTGAATGCAACTAAGCTGTTTCTGAAACTAATGTTAAAATTAATTTTAATGGTTGAATAACCTTTTTTATTTTTTTTTCTTTTCTAGATAAAAAGTGAAATTATTATATTTTTAACATTTGTGTGTGGAAACCTGGCATTCTTAGTAGCATTGCTTGTGGGAATTGCAGAATCCTAAAATTGGCTGGATTCGTCTTGAAGCAATAATGATTACTACTATGTTAAGACTACAGTGGAGAAAATATCATTAATACATAGTGAATACAAGTTTTTTCCAGCTTTAAATTTTTTAATGTAGAAACATTTTTATGCTTTCTAATTAATATATTAATCACTTTTTTTGCAAACTGAGATAACATTTTGTCTATGAATGATTATTTGTGTATGACATCTCCATCTAGTACTATGTAGATAGTAATATGATATATATTAAGAAAGCAATATCTAAAAGTTGAAATTTGATATTTATTTTATCTGATGCTCCCATTTAATCCTTTGGATGTTTCTGTCTTTAACATGAGAAGTTTCATTTGTATAAAAACAAAAGGAAGGATGCAGACATTTTTGTCATGTGACTAATTTAGGCCACCACTCTTCATTAAGAACCACATAGACAAATCTTTCTGTGCCTTCCTGGAGTTCCATGTATTTCTGCTATAGTGATTTCACTGAGGCTCTGTTTAGACTTTGTGTCTCTACTTGCATGACTCAGTGTAAGATCAGAGCCTACTTCATATTTTGAGATCAATCGTCCTAAGCTACAACTACAAAATACCAACTTGATTGCATTTTTATCCTCACAAAGTAGGAGAAAGGATGAGAAAATGCCGATGAGAGGACCAGAGCCAAGTTACCTGTGCACCATCCCAAATCTGAACTTCAGTGCAACTGATCCCAAATTATAGAATACATGAACATTTTCATCAACATCTCTGACCAGAGATATAGAATTATGTTAATCTTTCTTTTTCTCTTCTGCTCTTCCACGTTTTTGTCTTCCTCTCTCCTTTTCTCCCTTTTTCCATCTTTTTTCATCTTCGCGTTGTTTAGGTCCTAGTATAAATAAGCCAGCAGTGCATCCGTGTTGCCAAGAAAGCTAACAGCATACTGGGCTGCATTGGTAGGCGTGTTGCCACTATGTCAAGGGAAGTGATTATTCCCCTCTATTCAGCACTGATAACACCATATCTGGAGTACTGTGTTCAGTTTTGGGCACCCCATTACAGAAAGGATGTGAACAAATTGGGGAGAGTCTAGCAAAGGGCAGCAAAAATGGTGAGGGGGCTGGAGCACATGTCTTCTGAGGAGAGGCTGAGGGAACTGGGCTTATTTAGTCTAGAGGAGAGGAGACTGAAAGGGGATTTAATAGCAGTCTTCAACTAATTGAAGAGGGATTTGAAAGAGGATGGAGCTAGCCCAGGGGTTATCAACCCCGGGGGGTACATGTAGCCCTCTTTGGAGAGGCCCCAGGGGGTACGCATCGGTGGGCGGGGAGCTTACACGCAGTAGCAGCCACCATCCACCACCCTGTGCCACTGCCATGCACTGCTTCCACCCCGGCCTGCTCCATGTTCGCCCGCTGACATCCCCCCAGCTCCGCGTCCAGCTCCAACCACCCC
>NW_005841832.1:5225776-5233124 GCF_000455745.1 Alligator sinensis | reverse complement strand
GTACAGCCAAAGGGGTACACGCCTTAAAAAAGGTTGAAAACCCCTGAGCTAGACTATTCTCAGTGTTGGCAGATGGCCGAACAAAGAGCAGCGGTCTCAAGTTGCAGCAAGGGAAGTTTAGGTTAGATATGAGGAAGAATTTTCTCACTAGGAGGGTAGTAAAAAACTGGAACAGGTTACCCAGAGAGGTGGTGGAAGCTCCATCCTTGTAGTTTTTCAAAACCCGGCTAGACAAAGCTTTGGCTGTGATGATCTAGTTGGGACTGGTCCTGTTTTGAGCAAGGGGTTGGACTAGATGACCTCCTGAGGTCTTTTTCAACTCCAACTTTCTATGATTCTATGAAATCCATTTCTCTTCCATGGATCCATTTCTAGGGCCCTATTCTTAGGCCTTACAGCTACAGCAGTGGAAGCTTTTGTGGTTTTCTTACAAATATTTGAATTAATGTCCCATGCTTCATCCAGCTTTAAGTTTTATATTAGTACACAGTGAGCGAATCTATATAAGAAGCTCAATGCTTAGTAGCCCAATAACACTGCACAGTAGCGTGCTGGGCAAAAACCATGCTGATACGCTACTGCACAGTAGTATTAGGCTACTGTGCAGTAAGTGTCACTAAGAAACCATTCACCAGCACTACCGCACAGTAACTGTAGTTACTGTGCATTTAGTTAGTACTTCATTAAGCAAGTACTAAACTAAATGTGCAGTTACTATTGTGCATTAAAAAACGTATAGGCGTGCCTAGTAATTATGACGCAGATTGTCCATGTCACCATCATCTGAACCTTTTAAAATACAAGTATAGAAAATGAGGTAGCATACATTTAAGGATAGGCAGTGTGAACAATACTGCATTTGAGTTATGGCAAAATGTGGTAATGGAATGAGTTGTCTTGAGTTATTGCAGAAATTCTCAATCTATGAATCTGTGGGCAGGGTTCACTTGCAGATCATCTTATGTTAACTAGCAAGTCATTTTGTAGTTAATCTACACCTTGTTTTTAGTTTCTGAATCTAATTAAAAGATGCAATAAACATTTCCCTACTATTGTTTCTCCATATCATAATTGCTGTAGTTACCACAGGGATATTACATAGTCATGAATGAGAGGGAGGTGTCCATGAACAATCTCTCTTTCATAGTGTGGATCACATCATACTAATATTGGAAGCCACAAATTAATGGATTGTTTTAGATGAGTAGCTAGTATAAAATTTTCCATAAAGGGATATATACGTATGCCTCAGAGTCAGGGTGAGCTGGCCAGTGTAGTTGTTAGAAGGGTCATTAAGGTTATTGAGTGGAGAGTTTACCAATGTATTCATGGCCCTATCTAAACCTCTTGGCAAAAATGCATGAGGGCCTTTCACAGTATAAGGATTGAACTACTTATACATTTCTTTTGCAATAAGAACTCCATCTTTGCTACCATCTTTTAGCTCTTTTTTAATGGGAGAACCCAAGTACATATGGCACAAGGGCTGCCAGAACTTCAGCCTTGTCATCCAGAACTGTTCTGGACTGTGTTAGTTGAGATTCTAGGATACTGCTGATCCAACTGTTGCTATCACTGTGGGAAGTCTACTGGTAGTAGCAACAGCAGCAAATTTGCAGGTTTGGGGTAGGTGGGGCTTGTTCAGACAGTGCCTTAAAGATTCCTAGTTAGCAAAGGAACTCCAGAAAGAATTGGGCAAATCAGCTCACTCAGAATGCCTGTGCCATTGGATAAAAGTACATGCTAGACCAGACACTCAGGCCAGGTACAGACATTATACTTTTACATGGATAAGTTTTCAGAAACTGGTCTATACCCATAACAGAACAGAAGTCCAACACACATAGACTAATTTAAAAATGGTGGAACCTGGTTTAAGATTTCCCCACCCCCTCACCAAGGGGCAAATGTCTGTTCTGCTCACTACTGATCTAAACACTGCTTACAGAAAATCACATAACTTAGATTGATTCCACCTCATGCTTTTTGAATGTCTGTACCTAGCTTCAAAGGTTTCCTCAGAATATATATGTTTAGAGCTAGTGCTAAAATAAATCAGACAAGTAACATGCAGGGGAAAGAACACAGGAAGAAGGACTCAGTGATTGAGCCAAGCTGCTAGCAAAGGGGCAGGGATGCAGGTATGTTAGACCAGCCTCTATATAGTTTCACTGCTGTTTTCCATCCTTGTTCAGCATGTCTGTGCCTACTCTTGTTAATACAGTAGCATCTTGTCTCTGCATCATTTTTCTCTCTCCCATTACAGAACAAGTCCTCTCTAAAGTAGTACCCTGTATCCACAACTGCTCAGAAGAAATATATATATAAAATGTTGTTTTACTTGAATAACTAGCGTTTCTAATTTATGTAAAACTGTATCACCAGTTTACATAGATATCATCGTGTAGCTAGAGTATTGGCTTCCTTCTGGGAGAGGAGTCAATGAGTAAGAGTTTTTAATTATCAGTCAAGTACATAGCCTCCAACACTGAGTCTACAAATAATGCTTGGAAAAACTCAAAAAGGTTTTTGTTAGCTAGTTAATGTTGAATAATATTTCTGAGAATGTCTTGAGTTCACTGCCCCAGAGGAACACAGATCTGACCATAGATTCAAGCTTATTATAGGATTCTTTTGTGCCATCAGCCTTTATCAAGTCTTTGCTGTGTTTAGCAGGACTTTCACATCTCACCTCACCGCCTCCTCTTCCACGTCACCAATGGAAGGATTTTCTTTGTCCAGGTCAGGAGTTAGCAGCAGCTGACTGCCTCTTTCCTCTTCCACTAAGAACCTACAGCTTGACTGTCTCTGCTTGCCTCTGCTGAGGATAACACCAGCACTGAGGTTCCTCCTCCTGTTCCTCCATCTCATCTGGCTAAAGAGTAGAGGTGGAGAGGGGTTATTACCTGTGGAATGCAACATTTCCAACCTATCCAGCATAGGTGATAATTGCAGCATTCCAGTGTGGTTAGCACAGCAGTGACGCAACTGCAGTAGAGCAGTAGAAGCAGAGCAAAGCTTCACTTTCAGGGTTTGTTGAATCTGTCCTGTAAACTACATTTCACAGGCAACTGGTAGGCGAGGCACATGCACCCCCCCCACCCCCCCGAGATTGGTCCCTGACTTAGCACTGCTCAGGACAGGGCAGTTTTTTTGCTGCATGGGCCGGCGGTGTGTTGGGGGAGGGGGGGAGACGGTCACTGAGCCATGGCACAGAAGTATAGGAGTGGATTATGGGGCTTTTGGCCCACCCACAAATTGTACCCCCCCACAGCCTCAGGAGGCACCAGTCACCCCTGCTATGTTTTAATTATGTTTCATATATTTTAAGCTTGGTCACTACAACTTTCTGTTGAAAATCAGAATGGGCTAGATATCTGCTCCCTGCTTTAGACAGCTCCTCATTCTGCTTCTGTTAGGTGAATATGAAATAATTATTCAACACTTCTGCCCTTCTTCCCTGCTTCCTATTTTCCATTAGCCGCATATAATTGTTATTTATTACATCTTATTAAGGTACATTGTGCTTTGCAGACATAAAACATGGTTCTTGTCCCCAAAAACGTATAGTTCTCAGATGTAACACGAGTGACAGCAACAGAAAAAGATTTAAAAACTTAAGAAAGGACGTAGGTGACCACTTAAAGGCTTCTTGGCTCAGACAACTAATCAGGTATGTTAATTGAAATAATTTAAAATGTGAGAAGTATTCACAATAAGAACAGGAAAGTGCCAGGGAATATACTGTTTGGGGGCATGGTCTTATCTATTTAGTTCAGGTAAATGTGGTATATTCTCAAGGGCTGTTTCTCATCTGGTATAGGCCTGCATGCTTCATAATTTCTGTAAGCCAATTTTCCTTGCATTCGTCCCTTCCATCTTAAATACTGCCTGTGTGCCACTGTTCAGCCCTGTGCTTTAGGGACTCCCCACGTATACCCCCATCAGCTCTGTCCTGCCACATCTGCTGTATGCCCTCTCATGTCATGGTCCTCTGTCCTGCTAACAACAGTGTATCTCTACTGGCTTCCTTGACATGGCCATGGCTTTCCAGGCCCCCTTCTTTCCTCCAGTATTTCTCCACCAGAGTTCTGATTTGCCATCCCTTTTTTTTTCCCTCCTCTCATGTCAGTGTACTCCACCCCCACCCCACCCCACATACCAGGGTCCACCATTCTCCTTGTCGGGGTCTATATTCATTCCCTTCCCCATCTGTCCCTTACCACTCTGGGGGCTCTCCACACACTTTCTCTTATCCGAGTCTCCCATTTCTCTTCACTCAGGGTGTGTCCCATTCCCCTTTTCCCCATTTCAGGAGTTTTGTGGCTGCCCTTATTCACCCCTCATGTCTCCGCCCTCGCACCACATTCAGATTGTCAGTGTCAGCATGCTAAACTTCATTGAGCAGAGACTGAAATATGGATGTTGTCATGCTGGAAAGCATTAATGGAAGTTATTACAAGTAATTTAATGAATATCCCTGAAACTATGGCTATGCTAAATGGATAGTAGGGCCTCCGTGTATCACCCATTTTGCCCCTTCTGGTTTGGTGATTTTCTCCAAAAATCTTTGGGGATCTACTGATGTCTAGAATATTCCCTAGGATTAATCAGATACAGTATTTTTGAAGATGCAAAATTATTCCATTAAAAACAAGAAAAAATGCTATCTTTTTGAGTATTTACTTGACCAGAGAGCTTGGGTATTTTAAAAGGTAAATACTACATTATCGATGAAACATGCTGCATTGTAAACAGATAAACAACTAGATTTCAAGTCACCTAATAGAAGCTTGTAGAATAGATTAATTAATCTGAATCCAAAAACCAGAGCTGGGCTGTAGTGATACCTTTATGAAGAGCTTTGCATGAAACTGTCTTCTCCAAATGATGTAATCACATTGAACAACAACCCAACTTTTCATGCAATATTTACCCCAAGCAAAATACATCAGATATCAACAAAACATAGAGACAGACATGGATAAAAAGAAATAGGCTATCAGCCTAGCAAATTAAATGTGTGTCTTTAGTCTGGTTAATTAAAATCTAATGAAAGCTTCTGCTTTGATGTAGATATAAGAAAGGTGTTCTAATGTGAAGTAATTCTTTATTTTTTATGTTTACAAATGGGGCTCAATACAATGGGTCCAACTTGTCTCTTGGGTTATCCTCTTTCACTCATGCAACTGTGGGTATGAATGCCAAGTGGTAGAAAATCCATACTTCCACCAAGGCATTCTTAGCCAGTCCCCAGCTGGGTAACATTCCCCAGGTGTTGTGAAAACAGACCCAGCCTATTCTTGGTCTCACTAAAATAAATGTGCTTCAAAGATGTATGCATGGCTGATTTTGAGTAGGGACCTACTTAAATTACAGTTTCTCAGTTTTCATGGAACTGTGAAAAATGGTGATTTCCATAACCACTGTGAAAAATGGCATTTCCTGAGATTTTGCATGGAATCGCTACTGAACTACTCAGAGGCTGAGCTAGTGATGTAGACTCAGTGAAGGCACTGTCAGGAAAGTGAAAGGGTTTTGGTGCCATCTTCTAAGAAGCCAGATGAAATACTACAGCAATGATGCAGTCTGAAGATGAGTGATTGGCCTCAGCACTGAAGGGGCTCACCATTAAAAGACTGCAAAATCAACTCTGCAAAAAAAAATCCATTCATCTTACCACGATTTAGGTAGGTCCCTAATTATGATAGAAAATAGGTATTGTAGTTATTGTCTCTCTCTAGTTATTGTAGCCCACTAGTTATTGTATTGTGTTACATGAACAGAGGGATACCAGAAGATAGTAAAAGTTGAGCCAAATCCAAACTTTCCTAAAGTTTGTGGTACTTGTCTCCATTATTATACATCCTCTCCATTGCTATAACTGATGCATTAAAAACAAATATTGTTACTAACAACCTATTAGTTAGACCATATCTTGTCTATAATATCATTGAGTATGGGAAGGATGTTATTGCCCAGTACAGCAGGCACTATGGGACTCTCTACATTATAGCAAGTCAAAAGTATCTGCTATGCAGTTAAATTGTTGTTGTGATTTATTAATTTGTTTCCTGTAGCACTCCCAGGCTGTTCAGTGTTTTAAAACTGAGAGAAAGGTGCAGTCCCTGCCCTGGAGAGCTCACCATCTATAAAGCAATTTGAAAAGAGAAGTTCTCAAACTAAACTGAACTCTTAAAGATTAGGCTTATGAAAATAGTTTGCTTTGGTAAATCATCTTTTTATCTTACTTCCCTGATCACATTCCCTGCTGTTTTAACACCCTCTTAAATCTCCTGCCATATGTTGCCATATTACGAGTGGCTATTATTAAGTTATATGTAATGGCATATACCCAAAACAGAGGCCCCATTCTTGGTGACTGTTCACAAAACCAAAGGTAGACATAGCACCTGCTCCACAGAGCTTGCAATTTAGAAAGGTAAATGCTAAGTTTGATTTATTTATATCCAAATATTAAAATTAAAATTGTGAAAATATACCTATCCATATTTCTCAATAGCATTCGTATTAATGGCATGCTTAATGAAATTCCACCAACTTTAGAGTGCTCATTCTGACAGGAAGCTGGTTGGATATCTACAGAGATTCCATTCCTTTTATTGCTATAGGAAGCCTGCCCTCAGCCTTTTCCAAAAACTAATCTGGCACATGTCTTTTTTGCACCATACTGGAAAGATATCACATTCAGGCTATTTCAGAACAAGGGCTAGAAGAACATCCAGTCTAAGGGCTCTCACTCAAGGATCTAAGGAGTTGTTTACACTTCATCAGACTTCCAAGTCTAGCATTTTTAGCAGATTTTTAGTAGGCAAAAGAGAAAGATGCCTTAAAGGAGGAAAAGATCATAGTCTTGGTCCATGGAGAGATGCTGTAGGAAAACATGTGGAGACAGGTGGGTCCAAGCTGGCATTGGCAGGGTGGAGTATGATGCGCTTAAGCGTCTTTGAATATCTAGTTATATTTGAATATGTATTGAAGAACAGGGCTGTAGATGACCTAAGTATGGGCACATCTACACATGCTATTAATACACTGTAAACTTACTGTGCAGTAGGGCTGTGCGAAGCTTCAGGTGGTGACTTGATTTGGAGGAGATTCAGCCTGATTCGGTGGCCCCAAATCCGAATCGAATCAGGGGACCAATAAAAAGGTCTGAATCAATTTGAAGCTCTCTGAATCTTCAGAAAAGATTCGGAGAGCTTTGATTGGGGCAATCTCCACCTGCTGCAGCACAGAGCTTGAGCCGGACTCGGAGCTGGTAAATGGGGGCGGGGGAGGGTGGGCGGGAGGAGGGGGGCCCATGGGGAGACCCCTCCCAGGCCCC
>NW_005841832.1:5217939-5225392 GCF_000455745.1 Alligator sinensis | reverse complement strand
CGGGGTGGGGGTTTTTTTTTTTTTTTTTCAAAGTGCCAGGAGCTGGGGCGGGCAGGGCAGCCATTGCCAGGATGGGAGAACAGGCAGGGGATGGGCCTGTGTGATCCAGAAATTCAGAGATTCAGCAGCAGCTAAATCTCCAAATCGGATTCGGCCGAATCGATTTGGGACAGTGATTCAGAACACTGAATAAAATCGCTGTCCCCTGAATCAGCCAAATCCAAATCTGAAGTGAATACTAGCCGCTTTGCACAGGCCTACTGTCCAGTAAGCTTTCCCGATGTGGTGGGAGAAAACTCCCTGGGGTTCATTGTCTAGCTGCATAGGAACCAGACAACCACGGGTAAAGGTTTACTGCAGTATATTTGCTCGAGCAATGACCATTAAACCAGCAAAGAGGCAAAATGGCCTCCCCTCAAGGGTGAGGCGATCTTTTATACTTTTTACAACAAGGCAAGACTATAGGGTTAACAAAAGCAATACTTGGGATATTTCTTTTAAGCTGAACTAGCACTCTTTTTAAAAGCTAAAAGTTAAGTAACAGTAACATTATGATATGTTAGCAAGAACTTGCAGTAGTAGATACTTCTTAAGGACACGATCACTGTACTTAGAACAATGGCTTCTTTGTGTTATCTTGTTCCTTCTGTAGCTGATTTTACAGCACACAGACACAGATTCACTTGCTGCATTTTACTCAGAAAATGCTTAACACAGTTAAAATGATTACTTGACACAAGCAAAGGCTTAGCTATCATTCTGCCTTGTGGTTAGCGGCATTGCTAGGCCACAGGTCATGCCTTGTATTCAGCTGCAAAGCTAATACTTCTTAATAATCCAAATTATTGTTAACTTAACAGTATGCTATCAGAAAACTATTCTATTTCAGGGTAATAACAAACATGCTCACTACACCGAGGAGCACATCTGCACAAGATGAGGGGGCTCCATTCTACTGCATGCCCCCCACAGCTCTGGCCATTCAAAGCAGCGGGCAACTCTCTGCTGCCAGTATCGAGAGGCCTGGATACAGGGTGGGAGAAGGGAGACACCCCTCGCCTTGCAGGCCCATATCCCCCCAGTATCCCAGTTGAGATAGCTGGGGGGGGCATGAGGGGAGGGGCTCTCTTCCCCCAACCCCCGCCCAGGCCTCTTGACAGCAGCAGCGTAGCCAGAGGTGTGGTGGGGGCAGGGTAGAATGGAGCCCCCTCAGCTTGAGGGCCTGGCTTAGCTCGTGAGGCAAGGGGGCTCCATTCTACCATGTCCCCCTTTCCACCCCCCGCCCTGCATTCAAAGCAACTGGCTCCATGCTGGTTGTTCCTTCCCCTCCCTCCCCAGCTGACAGCTCTGGGGATGGGGCTGAGCTGCTGTTCATTGCCATAAGCACCAGTCCAGCCCTGCAAAGCTTCAAAAATTAACCCAGGAGGGAACACATGTTCCCTAAGGTGCTTGGCTTTAGAGCACCTTCATTTGTTACCTCATTTGACCATGGTTAATTTTTCATGCAGTCGGCCATTTTAAAAGTACTCTGTATCCGTGCCTGTGTGTTAAGTCATGGTTGTAGTGCATTTTCAGGGGCCCGATTGCCTGAAAAATATAATTTGTGTAAGCACCCAGATCAAGCTATATAGTGCAATATGCCTTATTCATTCATTATTCCTCCTTGAAGCATTTACTATATGGTGTAAGAGTTGGCTCATATTCAATAAACTCTGGAGTCTCTAAGTATTTAACCATACAGTGTGACTTGCAGTTTTTCTTTGCCACATGAACACGCATACCGCCTGTTTGGCTTTACTAAGCCAACTTTTTTGCCTTTTTAAGTGGTGACAGAAGAATATAAGAGATTCCTTGTGTAATGGCTGGTAACTTCACATAATACCTCTCTTTAAGTATTTTTACCAAACTGTTTTTACCATGTCCTCCCTCCCTTAAATCAATGGGCTATTCTTGGAAAGGATACTGATCTGTGTGAAAAAGATGGTGGAATCTTTCCCAGTGTTTTTTTAACAAATAATCATGGCATGCTTATGCAGAATCATATGGCTATAGAAAAAATGGTCTTTCTACTTTCTAGTTAAAGCAAATTTGTAATTTAAAACATGTCAGATACCAATCTTAATAAATTATAATGTTTCTTGACAGCTTGTAAATCATGTACCATCAATTTTATTTTGCAGAGACAGGAAGCATATATGTCTTCCAAAGGATATTGCTATAGGTTATCCATCCTATTTAACAATAGGAGGAAGATACAATCCTGAGTGACAAGGATTTATTTTCAGACACCTTAGCATGTCAAGCAGCAAACTCCCATTGATTTCAAGTGAATAGCAGGCTCAACGTGCTTAAATGATTTTGAAAATTCGAGTGGGTGCCTCTAAATCTTTAGGTGCTGAAATTCCTTTTAATATCTCTGGAGTTAATTTATCTTGAATACAATAATTTTGAATATCAGTCATTAATGCTTAAAGATGCATGGACTTACTCCTCTGACTTTTAGCGAATGCTCCTTATTTGAGAATTCATTATGTTGTTGTCAAACTTCCAAACATTTTATTGTCTTTTTCTTGACTTCTTACCTAGTTTGTCATTTTTATTATGACTATTGGCATAGGATGATACCTAAGGGCTAAGCACTGAATAAATACTTCAAGGATGGTTTATGTACTTACTCCCATTTCTTACTAATTGACAGCATTTGAACCTTAAGGAACATTGTTTGCTTTAGCTAATGGCCGTAATTCTCTTTGCATGTTTTGTTTTGGTGATGCACATTCTTTACTAGTCCAGCTTCTTAAGGGTGGGGCAGGCAGATGAGGGCTGAAATCTAAAGCAAATTAAATTGTATTGTATGACATTAATTAACTATGATTAATCGATCTCTGAAGTGTAGCAATCAGCTGTAAATAAACAAGTATTACCAAGTTCAGTTACATTTTAGGTCATTTGGTATGGAAGGGAGTAAATCAAATAGATCAAGCCTTCCAGCTCTTAGCTAGATCCTCAGTTGAAACAAATTGCTGTCATTTATTTTAGAGACAAGGTTTTTCATGGTCAATTTTGTTACCTAATGGCTCCCCATTACTATTTCTCTTGCATTGTATTTCACAGAAGTATGTTCAGAACAGTTCATAGGTTCCTTATGAAATATAAAGACTAGGTTCTGCTTTGAACTCTCCAAATTACAGAACTGTTTAGGAGGCAAACAATAGAGATGGATCAGTGACTATGTAATAAAATATTTGAAGGGAAAGTACTCTAGCAATAGACAGGGATATTTCACTCCAGTTTGATATTCCTAGAAGAAACATAATTGCAAATGGTTTATCAGGCCATGGGTTATGATGATTTGCACAAATAAATCAGTGTCTGGTACTATAAAGATATTGGGGGAATGAAGCCAATAAAAAGAGCATGTTTGAAGGTAGACAAATATATGGCTCCTAAAGGATACCTTTCTACCAGTCCTGTGGGCTCTTCCATCTCTGTTAATAATTAATTCTTCTGGGAGGATTTATAATACAGCGGGTGAAAGGTGCTAAGTATGGTCAGATTAAATCTCATTACAAATTTTGAGCATCAAAGATTCAAGGGGTAATCCAATAATAATCTTAAACCATTCATAATGTTCTTATATATTCATGAATTGCCATGTACTCAAAATTCTTTTTTACTGCTGTCCCTGGTGGGATGGATATTTATGATTTTTATTCAGGTTACTAATTGGCATGATTTGTTATATAATATAGAATCATTTATATGTATTGGACTTCTTGGTATTTTTCAAGAGAGAATAAATGCATCATAGGTTGTAATATTTCACTACCTTCTAAAATCCTGCCTTTTCCTCCCATGAAACTTTCCAAATCCTCAGGCCTTATCTCAAAAGTATAGTTCCAGTCATTGTGTACCTGACAAACTGTTTGAGGTGAACCACTTTTGGACACAACCAATTGTAATTGTAGTATAAGACAGAAACTAGAACCAAGAATGATACTCCTACGTCAAGCCTTGGGAAATAATGAGTTAGTATTACAGAAGTGATTGTAGAGTGGGTTAGACACCTGCTGAGTAGATGATAGGCATTTGTGGGGCTGCCACACCCAACTTTTCATTTCCCAGGTCAGGAAAATAAGATTATTTTTGCACGTGTATGTATATCTACACCTCTACTGCTGTTCTGAACTTATCCAAGCTACCTGTTGGCTATAGAGCCTGTACATGGAAACTGACATATGACTAGTTGTTGAGATATGTTCATAGGGTAAGCGGGTAATTTACCTGATTGCTGGTGCTGTTAATAATGTTTTTGATTCTAAACTCCATTTTTAAGGACCTGACCTTAGATGGTCCCAGAGAAAAGCACTGCCTCAAACTTCAACTAAGCTCATTATGTATGTGTTCTCACATTCTGATGAGATTTGCTGAAATGTGATTCTGCTCACATTCACAGAGATTTGATCTCCAGCTAGTGTCAGATTAGCAGTCTCTGTGACAGAAGATTTATCCTAGACCATTTGATAGCGTGTAGGTTGTGCTTTCAGTCCTCAGTTCCCTGTGGTAAGTTAACATTTGAAAATCCATTTGCTCTTTGTCTGGCAGATAATGCTTGTTAGAATCCTACACTCTTTGTGCTAAGTTTCAAAATAAAACCAGCAGTAAATGTTTTCAGTAGTAACAAGGAGCCCCAAGGTAGAACCAAGTGTATAACTTGGGGCCTAAACAAACACCATGCTCCCACTGATTTCATTGTATATCATTTTTTTTATGCTAGTATATCTTACACCAGGATTGAACCTGGACATACTAGCAACCCTCTGGGGCTAGCTGCATACCATTGTTACCATGATTTGCAGCTAGGTGATTGAGCTAGTAAACACCTGTTTTGCTTAAACAAATAGCGACCTAGGATGGAAGTGGACAGGCAACACCTTTACCAATATAGTTTCCCCCTGATCCTTTTAGAATCAGTTCAGTGCTGAACTGAGCATATTTTCCCTTGGCATAGTAATTTATATCATCCATCCATTCCTTTTTCTTACACTAGTATAAAGGCTGATGGCACTAGTGCAAAGTTCCTCCAGCCTAATGCTTTACTCTGTGGCTTGGGAATACTACAGAATACCTCAAAGCTGCCCAAGGGTCAGAAAAACGAGTAGACAGCAAATGTTGGGCACTCTGGCTAGAACTGTTGACTTAATATAATGCTCTTTATTCTTATAGTTCTTATAGTTGGTAGGGTCAGAAGGCACCTGAGCAGATCATCAAGTCTGACCCCCTGCCATGGCAGGAAAGAGTACTGGTGTCAAACGACCCCGGCAAGGTGTTCATTTAGCCTCCTCTTAAAGACCCCCAGAGTAAGAGCCAGCACCACTTCTCTTAGAAGTTGGTTCCAGATCCTAGCTGCCCTGACAGTGAAGTAGCACCTCCTGATGTCTAGTCTGAATCTATTCTCTGCCAGCTTGTGACCGTTATTTCTAGTCATTCCTGGTAGCGCTCAGGGGAACAGGGACTCCCCCAATGCCTGCTGGTCCCCCCTGACTAGTTTGTAAACAGCCACTAGATCCCCCCTCAGCCTTCTCTTATGGAGGCTGAACAGGTTCAGGTCCCTTAGCCTCTCCTCGTAGGGCCTGCCATGCTGACCCCTGATCATGTGGGTGGCCCTCCTCTAGACCCTCTCCATGTTGTCTGCATACCTCCCGAAGTGCGGCGCCCAGAACTGGATGCAGTACTCCAACTTTTCTAGAGAGTAAAGAAAAGAAAGAGCTTATATCTTTGGGTGCTGGCAGATCTACTCCTAAAAAAATGTAGGTTAATCCTAAAGAAATTTCAAAACAGGATGTTGCCTGGTGCATCCTCCACACCCTTCCTGTGCATGTACATAGGTGAATTAAGACAAATAACTGTAGCTGGTTGCACTAATGCAGCACTCTCCTCTTTTAGTGTCTGAGTTATGATTGATAAGTGTGGAATGCTAAGATTTACTATAATTCGTTTTTGTTCCATCACTACCATTCTCTATCCCCTGGTTCAGTGATGCAATTAATACATTAGTTGTTTCCACAGCTCCCACTCACTTCCACAGAAATTGCACTTATAAAGCTGTTAATACAGTGAGATCCCATGAGTTTATTGTTCCACGTTGAGGCTTTTTTAAAATAATTGTTTTGTTATTGCTGTTTTATCTACTAAGAGCACAAGTAAGCAACAATATTTTATTGAGGTTATTGTTGCACTCACATCACTTGCTTTTAGGAGTATGAAGGTAGTTACCATCCCGTGGCACAATATGAAGAGTTTGTCTGTCATTCCATTATAGTGCCAGGAAATTCCAGGCCAAAAGATACCATACTTGTTCAAGAGATACTGCGTGCAGCTCTGGAAACAGCGTAGCTGCTTCAGTGTACTGCTGGGTATATGCCAATAAGCTTTGCTTTAGCTGAGTTTGAAGCTGTAGCAGTGGAGCCTGTTGCATCCTTAAAGTTCAAAGACACCTTGAATTTTCTCAACGGGATGTTATATACAGAATTGATTTTACTTTCAGAATTAATATGAGGCTTTAGGAGAAAAATCATCTCGCTATCAACTCTGGTTCAATTAGTTGGTTTTTTGGCCTTCCAGGTTCCATTAAACCATTTTACAAGACTCTAGAGGAACACAGAGGGTAAGTATCTTTCCACATCTAGTTCTTACTAACCAAGAGATCTCTGAACAGACTTTCTCTTAATGAACTGTTGTATGTTGAAAGGAAAGAGGCCACTGGAGTAGTTTAGAAATAGATGGGAGGGCACTGGATTAATGGATATGCAAGTGGCAGGACCTTACCTGAACTAATGTCTTGAGTCAACCCAAGCAGACCTGATATGATCAGCTGCCCAGGGGCAGCAGGACTGGCCACACATACTACGGCTGAGGGATCTGCTGCAGGCTGGATAGAGTCCCTTGGTGGATTGGGAAGGAAAATGTAAACATGTATGTATGGAGTGTTTAAGGGAGTGTTTACAAGCCATCCCCCACCCCCTCCCTTCGGGGCCGATCATGTAAACAGTCCCTCCACTGCCACCACCGCCCCCGGCCGCAGCTCCCTCCCCCCTTCCACCTCCACCTCCTCCCATGGAGCAGCGGGGCTTCCCTCTGCCTGAGGTGGTGGCTGTGGCTCCTTCTGCCCTGCCTGCCTGCCTCTGCCTCCCATGGAGCAGCAGGGCTTCCTTCCACCTGAGGAGGCAGCAGCTGCTTCCTCCCCCCGCCCGCCCTTTTCCACCTCTGCCTCCTCCTGCAGGGCTTACCTCTGCCTGAGGCGGCAGCAGCAGCTCCCCCCCACCACCACCCCGGCAGGCTTGTTATGGCAGCATGGGACTTCCAGCAGTGGCATCAAGCCTCCTCCCCTGCTCTGCCATGTTGTGCTGGGCCCCAGAGGCCCCGGGAGGAGGACAGCAGGGTGGGGAGCCCA
>NW_005841832.1:5196807-5217910 GCF_000455745.1 Alligator sinensis | reverse complement strand
CCTGTAGCCCTGGCAGCTGGAGGCCCTCTCTGGCAGGGCTGGGGAGGGCTGTGGGTGGGGAGTGAGGGGCAATGACTTGGGCAGAGCACAGGCATATTAGTGCTGCTCAGCACCACAAAGCAGAAACAGGACAGCCACAGCTGGACCCGCGTCCTGATGAGCAAAGTGGGCAACCGGAACCCCGATTTTCCATGATAAAAAACCCAAAGTCAAACATCAAAATTTCTAGGTATTTAGAATGTATTTTATTACAGTGACTGAGGCACTGGTAGGCTTCAAAATTACTTTAAAATTGGAAATATCTCAATAAAACTTTGGCATTTATACACACAATTTTTTGTCTCGTGATGCGCCGGAGATCTACTGCTTCGGACTCGATTAATCAAGTCTGCTCTGCATGTGAGCTGAGGCAAACTGTGCTGCACTGTGTGCAGTTGTATAAGTGGTGAAATGCATATGAGCGCACAGAAAATGGCAGCAGTGCTCTTTTGAACTAAAGCACCTCGGATGTGTTTTAGTTAAAAAAAACGCACCACTGCCATTTTCTCAGCACTGATGTGCATTTCACCACTTATACAACTACGTGCAGTGCAGTGCTGGGCACTTGTCAAAGCGCCCAGCACTATGGCACTTAAATGTGTAAAAATGCCCATTGTGCTCAACTGATACCTATATAGTGGTGTTTCATTTTAAATCACAGAAAAACATGGATCTTGGGGTTTTTAATCAAAGAATTTGTGGCTTTTATCGGAGAATCTGTGATTTTTAAACCAAGAAAACCAGGATCTCTGATTATAACCTACAGTAAGATCACTAGTGAGCTCTATTACCACTTTTCTGATTAATATAAGGAGGAAGAAAATGCCCCAGTTTGGATGCAAGGACAAAAATGAGAAAGCATTTGATATACTAAAGCAGTGATTATTAATCAAGGTGCTGCAGCACCCTGGGGTGCCTTGAGTACCTCTCAATGGTGTTGTGGGGTACCACACAATGTTAGCACTGTTAGGTGTGCAAACATGATTCGCAGGGCAAACCCGGAGATTCCAAATAGGAATCCGTAGTGTCAGAAACATTCTGACCTGTTGTGGTCTTTCTGAGTTCTTTTATTTTTCTGCAGTCAAAACAAGTGAAAACTAAGAGCTGGCATTTTCTGAGGGGCGCCTTGAGTCTAAAAAGTTTAGAACTTCTGTGCTAAAGGAAGGATTTGCAGATTACTAATAGCTGCCCTCCAAGAAATCAACCCAGGCAACTCATTCTCAGACAGATTCTCCAGGCGGATTCCTGTCTCCCAGCCCAGTTTGCACTGTAGTGGAACTTGAGATAACAGAGCACCCATGTGATGCATGGTATCATGTCCCTAGGTACTTGTAACAGGGAGCCTTCTTGGGGCCGATCTCACTGTGACCCGCCCAACTGTTTCTGGGCTAACCGCCTGCCTTCTTGCCCACCATGCCTTGTTGGTAATTAATTAATAGATGTCAATTAAGCAGGAGGCTGCCCATTTCTTGCCCCGATGCCAGGGGGCAAGATCTGCGGCTCCATTCCTCCCCTATACCGCAGCCCACGCCTCACAGATGGCATCCAGATGTTCTCACAATCACCAGCCCCACGCTGGGCCCCATAATCCTAGTGTTGAACCCCTCTATGATCCCTCCATTCTGGCGGCCTAACCCGCCTTCATCCTGGGCAGCATCGCTCCCCGAACTGCTTCCTCTTCGCGTGTGGTCCCCCTGAGACCTTTGGCTACTGGCCCTGGCCCACCTCCAGGCGAGTCGGAGCCCCAGGCCCTCAGCTCTGGGCATCCCTCGCAGTGGGCCCCTGGCCCTTCCAGTCCTGGCCCCAGCATGGACCAGTCAGGGGAAGTCCAGACAGGCGCGAGTCTTATGACCTCACTCTCTTTCTCTGGGGGTCCACCCTCCAGACCCTACAAAGGGGTAACCCACCCGGTTGTGGGGGCTAGGGGTTAAGGCACCCTGACCCACCTTTCACTGGGGTGGTAACTGGCCTGGCATTTCCTGGGGGCTCCCGTGCCACTGAGAGCCCCACCAGGCCACACACTCCCGGTAGGGTGCAGTTTTAGGTCATGCCTAGGACCAGGAGCCTCCTGACCATCCCCTACAGCTCCTCCCTTACCTCCAGATGATACCAGCAGCCCTGCGGCCAGGCAATGTTGCCTGGCCTCCAGCAGCAAAAGTGCCCTGTTTATATGGGCAGCCCCAGATTCAAAATGGCTGCCCTTATCAGGCACCTGGCAGCTGCCAGCTCCAGGCCCTTAAAAGTGGCAGGCACAAACAGTGCTCTGCCACAGGACTACAGGCCCAGAGCTAACCTAAGCAAGTTCTAAGTCTGCTAAAGAAAGTGGGATAAATGCTGGTTTAGGTAGGGCAGCTCCCTAAGGCCCAGGGGAAAAGGAGCTATGGGCATTATGGGAATACTAAACCACTGTTTGCCAATGCAGAGCCCCCAAGGGACTGTAGACTAGGCCCCAGTAAATTGCAGAAATGAGAAAAATAGCCATTGTTCCCAATGGTTTTGCTTATGGAGATGTAGGTGAAGCAGTGTACAGCTTCTTGGAAGATACCTGCCTTCCATTTTTGTTCCTACAGAAGACCTTAAAGCAGCTAGCCAAGAAATTTGCTTGTAGGTTTTGCGTAGTGCAGCAGCCTCAGTCCAAATCTGCTATCATCTGCTCCTGTAGCACTAAACTCAGCTACCTCTGCACATGTGACCCAAACCAATACAGCCACCAACGGACATTTCACCTAAGCTGTACTTAACTTGTTGCTAAAAGGAACATAAGGTGGCATAAAATGAAGCTGCAAAACAACACTTTTCCCCCTCTAAGTCAGTGTTCTTTGCCTACTAGATTCCTTTTTCTCCCTCAAGTTCCCTTCCCCTGTTCAGCATTGGCAGTCCCTTAGTACAGGGATGACAGCATTCCAGTAAATAGAGAAGTCATCGGTGAGTCCAGAGATGCCAGAGGCAACCAATCTGAGATCCACATATTTGACTGAAGACGTGGCAAATAGTTCTGGGAGGAAGGGCTGGATCCTGTTGATATCAGGTCACAGCTTTTTCCCTTTGTCTTTCTTGTCTATCCACTTTCACAGTGAGGTCAGTTTGCTCAAAATGATTGATGTACATCATGGCACCACTGGAGACAATTCAATGCTTGAGTCTCCCAAGTATTGATGTTAGTATCATGTTTCTTCAATCTGGCCTTCAAGATGTGCTTGGATCTGTTCTTTGCCTACCTCTAGAGTAGTGACCATTGACGACTTGGAAGTGTGGGGCCTGTTTTGAGAGCCACTTGTTGGACATCCTTATGACATGTCCTGCCCAATGGAGCTGGTGCCATATACATGTAACTTTAATGCTGATGGTGGTTGCTTGAGTCAGAACACTGGCATTTGTTCTTCTGTCCTTCCAATTGATATGGAGGTTTTTCTGAAGTCATTGCTGATTGAAATGTTCCAAAGCTTTCAGGTGTTTCTGGTAGGTCATCCAAGTTTCACACCCATACAACAGAGTAGGAATGACAACAGCTTGGTAGATTACAAGTTTTGTTTAGGTTGTGATGTCATGATCATCAAAAACATGATTTTGAAGACATCCAAAAGCAGCATTGGCAGATTTTATCTGATTTTGATTATCATTGTTTATGTTTTTGGGAAAGGTGACTACTCAGGTAGGGGGAATGGTTAGCATTCTCCAGGAATAGCTTTCTGATTTTAATATGTGGAGGAACAGGTGCTTGGTTTGGGGTGGATTGATAAAGTATCTTGGTTTTCATGAAGTTGAGTGAGTCTAAGCATTTCATACACTTTGCAGAAGCAATCAGGAGTGACCTAGAGCTGTTCAGTTGAGTGGACTCATGACACAATTGTCAGCATATTGAAGATCAGTAATGGAAGTGTTGGTTTTCTTGAATTTGGAATGTAACCAGTTGATGTTAAAGAGATTCCCAACCTTGCAATACTGGATGCTGACTCCAGATGGAAGTCTATCAGCAATGAGATGTGGAATAAGTGTGATAGAGATGGGAAAGATTGTTGGTACAATCACATATCCTTGCTTGACTCCTCTGTTCATGCTCCCTGTGATAAACATAATTACTATAGGCCCTGTAATGCATTTATGAACCAGTGACTACCTTAGGAGAGAGGGAAGAGTTGTGACTAATGCACAGACTTTAAGCTCTGCATACCTTATAGGCCCACAGAGTCCTATTGAGCTCTGTTCCCATACATTTTAGTGGAGAAAAGGAGTAATGTGTGTACACCTTTGTGTGCAGGCAGAAGTTGAAGAGGTCAACAAGATTGCCAGGAACTGTGAGAAAGTCCTTAACTCTTCATGACAAGGAAAACTGATAGGAAGAGAACAACAGCTGGGAAATGTCCTGTGGAGATGCAGAGTTCCACAGCATATTTTAGGGGTGTTGGTTGTAGCTGTGTTTCTCTAAGGGCATAAACAGACAAGGTTCTTTGGGCAAATCTGATATCTTTTATTAAACTAAAATAGTTAGAAAAATTCTTCTTTACAAGCTTTCAGGTACAAACGCCTATCTTCAGGCAGAGGAAGAACACAAAACAACTGTGGATGCTTCCTCTGCCTGTAGAAGGGTTTTTGTACCCAAAAACTCACAAAGCAGAATTTTTCCAACTATTTTAGTTGGTCTAATAAAAGATACAGGGTATTTAGGTGTTCCAGGAAGCTGCAAGTCCAGCCTAAATTCTGAGAACCACAAGTTCTTGGACCTTTCAGTCATCTGCAGCCTGAAGTTCTGCAAGGGGGCACATACAGTTTGACGTGCTTACCATCCTTTGTTCTCTTTATTCAATGGACACAGCACCATATGAAGCCAGAGCATCAGAGCTGAGGGGAAGCATGTTTAAAGGACTGCAGAGGCCAGCAGGACTGTTCAAGTCATGTGGTCAAACAAAGCCCAGCTCTGTAGAACAGTAGAAAGAGGCACCAAAGGAGTCATATGATTTGGACAGCAACAGGGAAAAGTAGAGTTCCAAGTGCCAAATACAGCTTATATGTTCCCATGATCCTCTTGGCTTCAAGTGCCCCCTTTGATATCTACTTTTTAAAAAAAGGCAGGGGGAATATGTTGCCAACATTTTCAATTTAAAGTGAAATTTGCAATGTAATATGAACATTAGAGTTACTAAAATCTAGTTATTGAAAATTAAAGAAATAAGGCAATATACAAAAAGCAACAGATACTCAACTCACGTAAATCAGCCAAGCTTCATCAAAGATGATGGAGTGGTTTTATATTATTACTGCTAATAGTGAGCAGCTTGTCTCAAAAAATCTACTTCAAATGTCTTCTAATTTCAGTAGGAAAATATGGTTTAATATGTGTTAGTATGAAAAACTTGTCAGGGTTTCATAATGTGTGAGTAGCTTGATAATTGAAATGTTAGTGCTCTTTGCTTTATAATTCATATGTGGAATAAACCACAAAGGTAATATCCATGTTGTTAGGTGCTAAGTGATTAGAGTTTTGTACTTGCTAATTTATACTTTGTAAGACATTTAAGTTCCATTTAATTGCCTTTTTAAATGGAAGGGTGACCTGTTGTGGCCTGTCAGTCAGTTATGATTGTTTGGGACATGACTTGTATCAAATTTTTGGACATACAGATATTTTTTTTTAATTTATGAAATGTTGGTCAGACCCTAATGGCCTAAATTTACAGTTTGTGTAATATGGCAGAGATCCATTTACTTCTATTTATAACTGTCCCAGCAGTTATAGGAGTGAAAGGAAACAGACTGATGTGATTACTCTTGCTATGTAATACTGTAATTGCATGCAGGTTTCAGGGTAATAATGCCTATCTGTGGTTATTTTACACTAATGAAATGCAAATTAACTTAGTGGAAAAAAGAAGCTAGTAAATTGGTTTCTGAAATTAATTACCACCTCCATTCTTAAAAAAAGAATTTGGGTCGGTAGGAGATCACAGAATCATAGGAAAGCAGGGCTAGAAGGGGCCTCATTAGGTCATCTAATCCAGCCCCCTACTCAAGGCAGGATCATCCTTGAATAAACTATCCTAACCAAGTACCTGTCCAGCCTGCTCTTGAAAATTTTCAGGGATGAAGATTCTACAGCAGCCTTCTCTAGGCAGCCTGTTCCAATGCTTGACTAGCCTCATAATAAGAAAGTTCCTCCTAATCTACAACCACAATTTCTCCTGCTTCAGCTTAAATCCATTGCTCCTCGTTTTGTCCCTTATGATCGCAGAAAACAGCTCATCTCTATTCTAATTGCCCTCTCAGGTATTTGAATTCTGTTATCAAATTGTCCCTCAGTCTTCTCTTCTCAATACTAAATAATAGCTCTATCAACCTTTCCTCATAAGTCTTGATTCCCAGGCCTCTAACCATTTTTGTTACTCTCTACTGGCCTCTTTCCAGTCTGTCCACATCTTTCTTGAAGTGTTGGAACACAGTACTCTAGGTGGGACATCACCAGTGCTGAATAGGGCAAAAGAATCACTTCCCTTGATTTTGAAGTGACACTCCTATTAATGCAACTTAGAATACTCTTGGTCTTTTCTGCAACAAGAGCACACTTTTGGCTCATATTCAACTTATGGTCTACTGTAAGTCCCAGATATTTCTCTGCAGTACTGTAGCTTAGCCAGTCATTCCCCAGTCTGTATTTGTACATGCAGGTATTCCATCCCAAGTGCAGAACTTGTTGAATTTCATTTGGTTGATTGTAGACTGTTTTTCCAGTCTATCCAGGTCACTCTGGATCCAAGCCCTACCCTCCAGAATGTCTACATCTCCACCCAACTTGACGTCATCCACAAATTTGCTAGGTGTGCACTCAATCCCATTGTCCAAATCATTAACAAAGGTATTAAACAATGCCAAAACCCAGGACCAGACCCCTGAGGAACCCCACTTGGTACCTTCTCCAAACTAGACATTGAGCCACTGATTGAGCATGATGATCCAATCAGTTGTGTATCCACCTTTACGGTACTTTTGTCTAGTTAGTATTTCCATAGCTTGTTAATGAGAATGTTGTGGGAGATGATGTCCAAAAGCCTTGCTAAAGTCAAGGTATGTCATATCCAATGCTCTCTCCCCATTCTCAGAGCCTGTGACCTTATCATAGAAGGAAATTTGGTTGGTCAGGCATGACTTGCTCTTGGTTATCCATGCTGGCTGTTCCTGGTCACCTTGTTCTCCTCTAGATGCTTCACAGTTTATTCTTTGAAGACCTGCTCTGCAATCTTTCCAAGTATCAAGGTCAGGCTGACTGGTCTGCAGTCCCCTGCATACTCCTTTTTCTTAAAGATGGGCACTATATTTGTCCTTTTCCAGTCATCTGGGATTTCACCCAGCTTCCACAAGTTCTCAAAGCTAATGGCTCTGAAATTACCTCAGCCAATTCCTTCAGTGCCCTATGGTACAGTCCATCTAACCCTGCTGACTTAAAAGTATCTAGCTTCTTTAAGTACTCCCTAAGCCATTCTGTCATTACTCTAGGCTGTTTGACTCCTTCCCTATCTTTACTTCCAACTGCACTCATCTTCTGGTAGCTGCCTTTTTTGTAAAGACTGAAGTAAAATAAATAAATGCTTTAGCTTCTCTGCATCATCCATAACTAAATTGCCTTCTGCATTCCATAAGGAACCTATAGTATCTTTGGTCATCCTCTTATTTTTTACATACTTATAGAATTAATCCCTTTTTATTGCCTTTTATGTCCCTTGCCAGTTGTATCTGAGATCATGCCTTTATCTCCCAAATTTTATCCTTGTACACCCATGCAATGACCTTATATTCTTCCATAGTAATATTACCAAATTTCAACTTTTTGCAGGATTCATATTTGTTCCCGCTCTTTAAAAAAGCTTGCTGTCTAGCCAAGTTGGTCTCCTGTTGGCCTTACCATTCTTCTGTAGTATCAAATAATATAAATAATTAGATTTTCTTTGTATATTAGTAGTAGAGGTGTGTGTATGCAATATGTATATTACACACATCCATATGGTCACTGGAATACTGAATCTTATGTATATTTAATTATTATTAACGTTGGGCTTAGTATGTCCCATTTCTTAAATATTTACTCCCAAGTAATTTGAAAAATAGGACCAGAATTATTTAAAGGGTTAAAACAAATATTGTTTTCATCAGGGAGCTGACAGTAAGCAATATGACCTCGAAAAACATTACAAATATCAACTTCCCATATATGGACTGGGGCTTACAATCAGAAGCAAGTCTAGGCAAAGACTATACAAGGCAATTGCACCAATTTAAATGGATTTCTAAATCAACTTATTTAAAACAGTACCACCTTGATTTATAGGCATATTTAAATCAGGTATCCAAAGCTGGTTAAAAAATGCAGGTATATTTTGTGAAAATTTTCAGTTGTTTTGGCTGAAATTTATGATATTTTTCCAAAAACCCACATATAAGCCACAGAAAAAATCAAAACATATTTGCAAACATTTTAATCTAGCTTCTCTACTATAAGTTTGGTTTAATTTAATTCAGTAACAGATATTAAACTTTATAGTTCTTTTACTTAGAAACAGTTTAGTTGATGCAAGTCAAGAATGGGTCTAAATTATGCCCGTTCACACAGCATATACCATTAACTTTATTTCCTTCCTACTTATGATCCCTTTTAAATTCCCTAACTACAACCTTAGGGTTACTTGGTCATATTTTATTTCTTAGAATGAAATGTTTGTCTGATTGTGCCTCTTGAAAACCCATGTACTTCAATGGGATTACATAAGTAATAAAACAAAAGAGTTTGTGGTCCTTAAAGTCACACTAACTGACATAAAACTTGTACTCACTTAAGCTTAGTGTGATGGATAGAGAAGAGCATGTAAGGAAGTCTAAATGGGTTGAGGTTGGTGCAATCACATGCCAGAGGCCAAAATGATAGTTTGTGGGCTTTGTTGCATAGGGCACTTGGGATGTGTCAATTGCACATGAAATGTGTGCGTCTAATGTGCATGTTAAAGTACAATCATATAGCAGCAAAGTTAGAATTTTTTGTGAAAGAAATATGTCCAGTTCATATTAAGTAATGCACATTTAGCTATCATCAGACTTCTCCACAGAGATGTCACCCTGCCGTAACATCTGCCAAGGACTCCTCTGATGTATTCCATTCTTGGTCAGTTTCAAGAGTCCAGTTTGGTGTGGAGGCTGGGACCAATAATCAACTGATTGTTACCAGGCTTTAATTTTGGGGAAAGGACAGTTGTAAGATCTAGGCTCAGTTAAAGTTGTGTGCACTGCAACCAAGGACTTTCTCAATCCTGACCATCAGTATCATGATCACTGGCCTGTATGCTGTAGTCATAGTCCCGACTCTCGCCTGACACATCTTGATCTTTAAAGACGATCTCAATTGAGAGGTGGTAATTCTAATGCCACTGGGCAATGATATCTCAATGTAGGTTTCTTCTGGAGCTCCGACCTCCCCCACGCCCCAGCCTAGCACCACCCAGATGTTACGCTGCCATTCATTTGCATTGGTCTTAGCTTGCAAATTTTTTTTTCTATTTTAGGCTCATGCATGTCTCGACAACCATCTCGATGGAATAGAAGCAATGTGGATTACCGGACTACTTCTTCAGTCCCAGGTGAGTACTATGGTTGGTATCTCTCAAGGGTTAAGCCCTCTAACAGAGCAATCGCATCAAAGAAATAACGCAATGAAAAAGAAATAAAGCCCGCCTGGGCTGATGTCCCTGCTCTGCCCTTGGTCCCAGTCAAGGGATTTTCCCCTTTATGTTCATCAGGTAGGGTTGCTGGCTACTTGATGCAGCACGCTGCTGGCCTGTAGAGGCGAAGGTGTGGCAGACTAAACTAACAAAAAGAAAAAAGGGTAACAAGATCAGTAACCTTATAACAGGGCTCACCCACTCTCTTTCTGGCTGGCCCTTTCACTGCAGCAGTTTACCCCGCTCCAGCCGGCATCTCCCAGCTTAACTGAGCTCTTCAGAGCTCCGCAGCCAGCTGGCCACTGGTTCTCCACCGTTGAGGCTGTCCCACTCATCCTCCTGGGTCTTGGGACACAAATCTCCACTCCTCAGCTCACTGCACTCCCCACACTCCCTCACTTCCACTTTTCCATGTTCCTTTTTCTCCCTTCAGGGCTGCTCTAGCCTCACAGAGCAGCTGCTGCAGAATCGTGGCTCCCAGGGGACTCCTCTCCTTCACCAGCTCCTGCTAGTTCTCAGTAAGTATCTTCCTTGTTTCCTCTTCTTCACAACAGTGTTTCTAGATAAAACAATTTATTTACTGTAAAACATAAACATGCCTTTATTTTTGCCTGGGTGAATAACCTGATTAGCCAGCATTCCCTGTATTGTGCATATGTGCTGTGAGGGTGATGTCACAATGGATCCTCAATAACATTCCTGGCAAACATAATAATCATGCATGTTATTGTGCACTTATTCAAAACTTTCCACCTGCGGGGAGCTTAGCACAACCATTAATTGAGCATCCTGACAATGTGGTAAAGTAGGTAAATATCATTATTCCATTTTCCAGATGAGGAAATTGAGGCTCAGAATGCTTAAATGGATTGACATAAGACTCACAGGAAGCTTGGGGCAGAGCAGAGACTAGAACCCAGGTCCTGTGAATCCTAGGGTTGTGCCTTAACCACACACCTATCTTGTTTGCCATCTCTATAAATGCCGCTGTTACCTGAACATTACTACTGAGGTTTGGTACTGAAGGCTTGGGAGGGAGGAACTTAGAGAATAGATTCTGGGGACTGTGGAATCCACCATGACACTACTGGGCTTTTAGGGTGCCTATACACGTGCTTCAGGGTGGGGGTTGTTTTAATTAGGGCGGATCTCAGGAACCATTCTAATTAAAATGCTGCAGTCTCAAGTGTTCAGCATCCTGGATTTCAAAATGGCAATGGGGGTGCTTTAACTAAAGCTCATTCTACGAGCTTTAGTTAAAGCGCCTCTGCCACCATTTTAAAATGCAGGACACTGAATACATGAGACACTGCAGCATGCTGGAGCATTCTGATTAGAGCACTACAGCAGATTAATCAAGTCTTCTCCAATGCATTCTAATCAGAACGTGTAAGAGCACATATAAAAGTACCCTTATTGGCCAGAAATGTCCTGTTCAGATAATGCCAGAGATATGGACCTAAATGACACTGATACCTCCATCAGCTTCAGCTAAGACCTGGGCAAAGACTCAGAATCCATGAAACTGTATTTGGTAGGTCCCTACCCATTACTTATTATCTTTATTTCCTTTCTCTTTTGTTTTCTATTTCTGACTTAGTTAGACAAGGCTTCATTTTTTTCCCCATTGCTGCTATGATTCCATGATTATAGAAGCAGCTAAAAGTGATATATTAAACAGCCCAACACTGGTGTAAGATGCTGATAGGCACAGCACTATTTCTTAGCACTGAGGATGCAAGGAAAAGCCAGCACCAAAAAGGTAAGGTATATTTTCTATCTTTTCTTTTCTCTCCCATTGTGTGTTTGTTTTGTCCTACCTTCAAAGAAGCAAAATGGTATTCTAACAAGAACAGCAAATGCTCTAGTCCATATCAACTAACTTTTTCCCTCCCCAAGAGAGGTGGGAAGTGACAGCTTTAAAAGATTTTTAAAGGGATTTGCTTGCTATCAAGCCAAGCAGGCCAAGGTCTCTGTACTCAAAATCCAGAGCCACATTTAACTGTCTAATGTCTGCATAGGAAGAGCATACGATTTAATACTTGATTCTCTCAACCTATTTATTCCATCAAAATTAAGACAACCTATCCCAATCTCTAATATACATTCCTTTCCTGATTTGTGATTGCTTTCTTAATTCCTGACACTAGCAGTTTTGCTGTTTCAAAATACTACTCTTTTAATTACCTGACTGGACTGACAGGAGTTGAGGGACTCAGCATGAGTCAGCTAATGACACTACAAAAGCCTTTAAATCCAAACTTAGAGCAAGTTTCTTTTTAAGTGACTCAGAACACATTTTTACATTTGTCATGTTAGTGGTCCTGCCTAAAGTGTTTGATATTACTTTGTGGGCACGTCTACATGAGATGTTTACTGCAGAGCTGACTAATCAGCTCTTCAGTAAATGTTTCAGTGTCTGCATGTGCGCCCCTATTGGGGGTGCAAGAAACTAATAAACTCTGCAGCAGGATAATACTTGTAAATACAAGTACTACCCTGCTGTGGAGCTTCTTCATGCGCAGCAGAACACATGTAGACACTGACTCGGCTGGCTAGGACATAAGGGTACTTCAGTGCAGGGGCTGCCTGCCAGCTAATCCCTGCACTGAAACTCCCTTATGCCCGTCCTTCTACAGCACACAGAGCCAGGGGAAGCAACCCCAGGCTGGCAGGCTGACCCCTGGAAACCCCTGCCCACTGGGGCTGCTCTGACCAGACTCCATGTGCTACACATGAATAAACTCTAGAGCTGGTTGCCCTGGATTAATTGCTCCTAGGTGCACATTCAAACAGAATGCCCGGGAGCAAAAAACTCCAGAGCAGTAAGCTCCGGAGTTTATTCATGTGCACTAATGGCATGTGTAAATGTGCCCAGCATCTGCTGGTTTGCTATTTAATTTTTTGTTATTGTAAGGTGATTTGGGACTTAAGAAGGTGTTATTAAAATTGATAAATAGTAAGTATTCTTCATCTTGATGATAGTAATCCACATTGTTCTGTCTTCTCACTCTGAGTGATTGCTACCATAATAGTATGTACTGAAACAACAATATTATATCAACTTAAGATTCTTGCTCACTGATCAAGATAAACAAACTGGAACCATTAAAGCAACTTAAGCTTCTTGCTCACTTATCAGGATAAACAAACTGGAACCATTAAAGCAAGTATGGACCATAAATCCGCTTATGTTCATATTAAATGCGCTTGTCGTTTGGTTCATTGATTTAAACATTTAAACCTGCTCATTGACAACCATCACAGGCTTTGTCACAGTAGAACTTCCCTACAGCCTTTCAGATTTAGGCCTGTCCCTGAAATTGCTAATGAACAGGTGAATTAGAGGTAGCATTTAACCAACAAAGCAGAAGTACTTATTCTTTCAGGGAGTATTTCTTCCTCCTAATACCTCAAAGAATCAGAACACATATGCTCCCTTGTACAGCACATGATTTTCTGCACTGGGAAGCTTGCAGTTGACTCAATAGTTAATGTCATAGAAGAGTTAATGATGATGACCATTGGGTCAGTGAAATGAAATCTCCTAAGGGGCGCATTCTTTTAACTGAGTGGAGTGATTTGAACCAATATTTGGTATAAAGGCAGACAAGGTTCTTTGGGTGAATCTGATATCTTTTATTAGACCAACTTAAATAGCTGGAAAACAATTATTAAGCAAGCTTTCGGGTTCAAAAACCCTTCGTCAGGCTGAGGAAGTTTCAGCAGTTGGTGTGTGCTCTTCCTGGATGGAATGAAAAGTAAAGAAGCCAGAGGCTGGTCTGGTATGCATACAAGACAGGCAGTCAGTGAAAATGTAGACTGAGGAGTCAATGGGTTAGAGACAGGCTTGGGTGGTGGGGGAACAGGCCTGATGGGCAGATGCAGGATTTTGAAAAGGGGAGTGGAGATGGTATGGTGTGTCATCACATATAACAGAATGTATATTTTTCTTCAGGTAAAAGAAACTAGAAGCATGGGACCCAAGAATACATTATGCAATTTAAGATGGAAGCAAAAGAAAAAACTTTATTGGAATGTGCACTAATTTGCTTCAACATATATAATGTTTAACAACACAACAAGGAAAAAATAATTAAAAGGTATGATTTCATTAGGCATGCAGTTACTAGAATTAAATGTACAACTCTTTTTCAGATTCATAAAACGAAATCTAACCTTCTTGAACAGCTTGACAGTGCTTACAGTGTTTCACTGAAAGTTATTTCCGCACCTGCGTCAATATTTTTAGCTAGAGTTAAAAACAGTCCGCAGGGCTGTGAAATAGAAGCTACATTACCAAGAGAAACTAGGAGATAGTGGAATAGCAGAAGAAAGGACAGTTTGATTAGAAGAACTATTAAAGGACATTCAGAAGGAGAGAGGGCCGCTAACACTTGTGGACTGAATAATTTAGAAAATTCAGCAAGATGACAATGAGGCAAAAAGTTAATTAATGCTCTCAGCACTGCCTGAATAGAAATGCTACTGCCCCTCCCAGGCAGTTGGTTTTAAACTTTGTGTGGAGCAGGAATCAAAGGGGGTGCAACTAGATTTGCCCCTAGAAGCAGTTGCTCATACTATAGGTTTTGTGTGTCAATAATGAGCAAGCTGATCAAATCTTGGTGTTATTTCCTTGTGCCTGATCCTGGTCCTTGTATACAAACTGAGTTGTGCTCAGGGACCTATGTGTGACTTGATGGAGATTACAATCTTTCTCCTCTCTGGTGTGGTGGAAGAGCATGGATAACCCTGCAGTCCATCCAAAGATTTTGCTAGCATCTACTACGTAGCCCCTCACCTTTAGGGTGTGGCCAGTGGATTTATGTGCCTGCTCCCAAACCCCCACACTGTACACCTGATGCAGATAAAAGAGTAGAAAGGCTTTCTTCCTGTCCATCTTGACACAGAAGAACCTCACTCATTAAATCAGGGGTGCTCAACCTCCAGCCTGGGGGCCAAATCCAGCCCACAGAGCCATAATATCTGGTCCGTTGGGTTCCCCCACAGGTTAGAAACTTGACATTAGGGAGCAGTGGAAGTTTCATGCAGCCAGTTCCACCCTCGCCCAGGACATTGCCCATGAAGTAGGATCAGGGTAAGGTTACCCCCTGTGCATCCAGACTGGGACAGACTGTTCCTTCACTACAACCCACATGCCCAGGTTGAGGTCGCTTCACCCTGCTATCCCCACACATTAGGATGGGGATTGGGCAGCATCTAGATCAGGGCTGGGCTGCTTTCCTTCCCCCTCCTCTGCCCTGCTCTGCCCTGTCCCTACACCATGCATCCAGACTGAGACTGTGACCAGGACCAGGCTGTTCCCCCAGCATGTATTCAGATTGGGGCTGCTCCACCCAGCCTGTGCTCTGGGTGGCAGGGATCAAGGTTAAGCTGCATGATCCCCACAGCTGGATCAGACCCGTCAACCAGATCCAGTGTGCAGAGGGACCTGGCACCACCCATCCAGCCCACAAGGCAAAAAGGTTGGGCACCACTACATTAAATGATCATAATATAACACTGAAGTTATAACACAAAGCCCCTGGCTTCCCATGGAGGCTGCCTGGCATGGATGCAGGCAACTGGGTCTGGGAGCACTGACACCTCCCCTTGTGAGATTTGGTCAACAGCGGAGGCCCTGGAGTGCCTGAGTAGGGAACTCTAGGCAACGGTGCAATGGCTGTGAACCATTAGAGATGCAGAGCAGGAACTGGACACCTACTTCCAGGCACTCCACCTGACGGCTGACGATGCCTTGGTGGAAACAAAGAACCACCATGAGGTCCAGCCAGGGGTTGCCTGGAAAGAGGTAGTCTGCAGCCCTAGGAGACACTGCACCAGACTGACCGTTCCCCTGGAGCTGCACAACCATTTTGTACCCCTCACAGCAGCTGAGCCAGCTGAACTCCCAGCCCCAACGTGTGAGGAAGGACAGCCATCAACAACTGTGCCCAGAACACACAAAGTAATCGTGGTGGGCAATTCCCTCCTGAGGGGCACAGAGGATGTGATCTGTTGCCTCGACCCCATAGCCCATGAGGTTTGCTGTCTCCCTGGGGCTCATGTCTGTGATGTGACTGAGAGGATCCCCAAACTCATTTGGCCCTTGGACCACCATCCCATTCTACTTATCCATGTGGGCACAAATGACATGGCTCGAAGCAATCCCAGTTGGGTCATGCGTGACTACAGGGCTCTAGGGGCTGGGCTCAAGGGGCTGGGGGCTCAGGTAGTTTTTTCCTTGATCCTCCCAGTCATGGGTCACAGGCCCCAGGGGAATTAGTGCATCAGTGAGGTGAACAGAAGACTCTGGCGATGGTTCCATCATAAGGGGTGTGGCTTCTTTGACCACACTCCACACTTCAGTGAGAGAGGTAGTAGACTGTTGGGAAGGGATGGCCTCCAACTCACCTGGAAAGGGAAGAAGCTTTTCTCAGCCAAAATGGATGACCTACCTGGGCTTTAAACTAAGATTGCTGAGGGACAGAGAGAAAATCAACAGTTCTAGGCCAGGTTATGCCAATCACAGTAGTAACAGCATAGGTAGCCCAAGGGAACCCACTCTGAGAGCCCAAGGAAAGGTTGTGTCCCATCACATAAGGAAGCCTAGGGCTTCTCATGGCAGACTCAACTGCCTGTAGACAAATGCCAGGAGCTTGGCTAACAAGCAGGAGGAGCTGACCTTCCTCCTGACTGATAAAGATTATGATCTTGTAGGGATAATGGAGACCTGGTGGGACTCTTATGACTGACTGGTAGGTATAGAAGGCTATACCCTCTACAGGAGAGATCGTGTTGGGAAGAGGGATGGGTGTGTAGCTCTCTACGTCAAGGAGCAGTACACTTCCCTTCAAACTGAGTTCATTAACTATGGAGGGCATCTTGAGACCCTCTGGGTTAAAATATGTGGGGAGCATGGGGAAGAGGATATACTTGTAGGAGTATATATGTCCTTCCAGACATCTTGTGGAAGAGCACACAGCCAAGTCTGACTGGTCGCGTAACTTTCTCACCTGCATTGACAACTTGTACCTGATGAAAGAAGTCTACAGGCCAACTAGGGGGGAGGCACTGCTGGATTTCATTCTGGCCAAAGGAGATGATCTGGTGAGTGATGTGAGAATTGAGGGCAAGCTTTGTGACAGTGACCATGAACTGATTACTTTCTCTGCCCAATGCAGGGTGGGCAAATCCCTCAGTAAAACAGAAATCCTCAACTTTGGAAAGGCTGACTTTCACAAACTCAGCACACTGGTCAGTCAGGCACTAAGGGACCATGGCCCCCTAGGAAGGGGAGTCCATGAGAAATGGTTGTTCCTAAAGAACTGAGACCTCAAAGCACAAGGGAAGTCTATCCCGTCCCACAGGAAATGCAGTCAGAGAGCAGAGAAGTCCCCGTGGCTCAACAGGGAACTTCTGGGTCTCCTGAAACTTAAAAGAGAAGCCTATACCAGATGGAAAACTGGAATCATCACCAAGGAGGACTATTCAGCACTAGTCTGTACCTGTAGGGAGCAGTCCAGAAAAGCCAAAGCAGTAACCTAACTCTGGATAGCCACTGGAAACAAGGATAACAAAATGTCGTTCTTCAGATATGTGGGAAGTCAGAGGAAGAACAAAAGCAACATTGGCACCCTGTGAAAATAAATGGGGTAGCTGATGTCTGATGCCCAAGGCCAATCCCCTAAATGATTACTTTGCATCAGTTTTCCACCTGCCCAAAGGGGTCACACTGTTAGGATGCAAAGCATCCAGATCTTGGGAAATAGGCCCACAGTTGAAGTAGATCAAGTGAGAGAACACCTCAAGAGGCTTGACATCCATAAGTCTGCGGGCCCAGACAGATTGCACCTGAGAGTCTTAAAAGAGCTGGCAGACATCATAGCATGCCCTATGGCCAAGATATTTGAAAGCTCATGGTGTTTGGGTGATGTAGCGGAAGCCTGGAAAAGAGCCAACGTGGTCCCAGTCTTCAAGAAAGGGAGGAAGGAAGATCCAGGGAATTACAGACCTATCTGTCTGATGTTCATCCCTGGAAAGATCTTGGAGAAAACTATCAAGAGATCCATCTGCAACAGGCTAATGGAAGGCAATCTACTGAATGCCAGCCAACATGGTTTTATTACTGGAAGGTCTTGCCTGACCAACCTCATCTCCTTCTATGACCAGATGACTCATTGCCTAGAGAAGGGAGATGGGGTTGCTGTCATTTATCTGGATTTCAAGAAAGTCTTTGACTTGGTTTCCTATGATGTCCTCATGACCAAGCTGAGGAACCGTGGCCTCAACCATCTCATGGGCTGATGGCTGGGGAACTGGCTCTGGGGTTGGATCCAAAGGGTAGTAGTTGATGGGAACAAATCAATGTGGCACAAGGTTACCAGTGGAGTCCCCCAGGGCTCAGTGCTCGGGCCAGTACTCTTCAATATTTTCATTAATGATCTGGATTTGGGAGTCAGACGTGGACTGGCAAAGCTCGCGGATGATGATAAACTATGGAGGAAGGTGGTCACACTGGAGGCAGGCTGGAGATACAGGCCGACTTGGACATGCTTGCAAAGTGGGTGGACCAAAACCTGATGACTTTCAACGTAGATAAATGCAGGGTACTCCACCTTGGGAGAAAAAACCAGCATAATACATATAGACTTGGCAGTGCTACGCTTGCTAATACTGGAACCAAAAGAGACTTGGGGGTCTTGACTGACCGCAAGATGAACATAAGCCGCTAATGCTATGCTGTGGTCAGCAAAGCAAAGCAAACTCTGGCATGTGTCCACCTATGCATCTCAAGCAAAACCAGGGATGCCATCCTCCCAATTTACTCGGCCATAGTGAGGCTGCAGCTGGAGTACTGCATCCAGTTTTGGCCCCCCCACTTCAGGCAAGATGTGGACAAGCTCGAGAGAGTCCAGAGGAGAGCCACCCATATGATCAAAGGCCAAGAGAGCAAACCTTAAGGGGAGAGGCTGAGGGACATGGAACTCTTCAGCCTGGTGAAGAGAAGGCTCAGGGGGGACTTGGTAGCTGACTATAAGTGTATAAGGGGGCTGCATCAGGATCTGGGAGAACAATTGTTCACGAGGGCTCCCCAAGGGATAACTAGGTCTAACGGCCACAAACTTCTAGAAGGCCGATTCAGACGATGTAAGGAAAAACTTATTTACAGTCCAAGTGTCCAAGGTCTGGAACAGACTCCCCCCAGAGGTGGTGCAAGCACCTACTCTGGACTCATTCAAAAGGTGTTTGGATGCTTATCTTGCTGGGATTATTTGATTCCTGCAGACTCCCTGCCTCTGGCAGGGGCCTGGACTCAAAGATCTCACGAGGTCCCTTTGAATTCTCCAGGCTTTGGATTAGGAAATTTATTAAATTGTATTTAGTAAAAGATATTTGCACTAACTTTTTAGGTAATGCATACTTGTATGCTTTTGAACAGTGAGCACTGGAATGTTCCATCATTATGCACACTGTATACATTTTGGGAGAAGAACATTTGCTTAAGCTCAGAAGGAGAGCAACTGAACATGAGGAAGTTATAAAGAAATTTCTCAGTCAAGCAAGTGTTCCAGCTGAGCAAAAATGTATTGCAAAATGTTCCATAGCTGCTCAGCTGCCTAGAGAACAGAGGATGCATGTTGAGGTTGGAACATTGTGCGTAGAAAATGTGGAAACCCATCTGATAGCAAAACCAATAAATGCAATTGTGTACCTCATTGGATTAACTTTTTCATATTAAGGATGAAGTTAAGTACACAGACATAGAGCATAATTAGTCAAATTTTCTGATTTGTATTATGCAGAAGATTAGATGGTCATAGCTGTCCCTTGTAGCAAATCTATGAATGCAACCTGCAGCCTATCTGAGAAGATAATGTGGCAGATATATAAGCTTGGTTTGTGTATGGGTACACACATACCTATTTTTGTAAAGCACTTGGAAGATCTTTGCAGTGAAAAGCACTGTAATAGTACCAAAAATAGTATTAGAATTTAAGCTCTAGGCTTTAGCATTAACATGTATTCTTGACTATGAAAGTTATGCAGTTAAAGATTTATATTGATAGTATAAGAATGACTGTACTTGAGTAACTGTGATGTTTATTGGCCAATATGTAGTTACAGTGAAGGCTATCGATCATACAAAGCTTTCTATGGTTAGAGTGTGTAATACAGAGAGGGAAGGAGTATCTTTTAGGTACAGGGCAGGGCTGAAAATCAGGTTTGGAGTCTCTCTATATTTTCACATAGTTATCATGTGTACCTTGTTTTGTTTATGTGATATTATCCTGCCTTGTGCATAAATTAAATTTAAGGAGGTTGCCTGGGGAAAAACAACAGAAAACAAAACAACGACAAGATACGGTGCTGCCCAGAAAATAGCAGTACCCTCTATGAAAAGAGGAAGCCGTTAATTGGGGTAAGTCTCCAGACTGATTCCAGGTAGGGGGGTTACTAATAAAACAATGTAACACCCAGTCAATTATCCTCTGGAAAATACATTATTAACCCAATGTTGCATGTTGGGGAGTTGATATTGTCAGAAAGCTCCTAAATCCAGCATATCCTTTCTGACTCATTTATTGTCTGTCTGCTCTTTTTTCTATTATAAGTCATTTATAAGTCATTGGCAAACCAGGGCAACTTCTCTGCAAATTTTCCTTTATTTCTGTTTCTGTGTGTGCGGGCCAGGTGTGAGCCGGGCCCTTTTTTGTGCTCTGCGTGGGCTGTGGCCAGCAGCCCGGGCACACGGGGTTGGAGAGAACGGGCGACACGCTAGAATTAGGCACGGACTCGTAATGGTAGATTTAAAGATTGTTTACTTACACCGGAGATGGTTGCGGTGCAGGCTGGAAAACTTGCTTGAGTTGCAGTTACAAACAAAACAACACGAACAATCACGTGGAGTTTGCTAGGCTCCACGGAAACAGAGCTCCGGATGCCCTGGACAAGCGCGCCACCAAAATAGAAACCTCGTAGATACGTCTTAAAAAAAAATTATCGCTCGAAGACGGAAAGAGGTGGGCAATGGATCAGGTCGCCAAACTCCTCTGAATCTCACACAGGGTTTCTATTACCCTGCCGTGTACCCAGAGTCCCCACGAGATGGATGTGGAGTCCTCTTCGGCTTGGGCGGAAACCGCTCAAGCCTCTTATACGGCTAGCAGGCCAATCATTAGCCGCCACGTGGGAATAATTTAGAACTAGCCAATAGCGGAGAACAAATTTGCATGCGGGTGGAGGGAACTCCTTTGCACCGTGCATTTCTCTTGCAACTTGAGAAATGCACCCTGCAAATAAAGCTACAAATTGGCGGGAAATTCTCCCTTGCACCGGGGTTCTCCTCTGCAGCAGAAAACTCCACC
>NW_005841832.1:5177832-5196580 GCF_000455745.1 Alligator sinensis | reverse complement strand
GGTGATGTTGTCCTTCTCGGGGCTTTTCTCCACCACGCACTCTGAATTCCAGATCTGCAAAAGAACTTTCTTAAAACAGTTATTTCACTAATATTTACAAAACTTACACGGAACCGCATGATAAAGTGGTCAATCAAACTCACTATCACTATTAAACATATAATACAGGTGTTTAAACACGATTCTAATCTAGACAGCCTTTTTTGTACACTCAACTCGACGAAATCGTCGAGGAGTCATCATCAAATTCCTCCAGGTAATGAAAACCTAACTCGTAGGCCAGTTGCCATTGTCCCGCGTCCCCCAAAATCTGAAGTTGCCGCTTATTAAGTCCAGAATGCTGTAGGAGAAATCCAAACATGTATCGCTCCTCTGGTGTTCTCTGGGGTAACACTGGACATTCGGATTCACGGCGTCTTGTGTTTTGAACCTCAGTTGGGCATTGATGTTCCTGATCACTGGACAGTTTTGGCTCCATCAGGATACGCAGTTTTGGCAACTGACGAAGGAGACTACTCACAGGGTGGTCAACCATTGGGTTAAGCAGAATCCGTAAAACAACGATGTTCTTTCGCCCATAAACCTCAAGACTATTTATGCTGTGGATGGTTACTGGAACAGTTCCAGGGTTCTGCAGGTGACGGTGAGGCCATGGTCGTATTCGCTGGAGTGATGTTAATCCCAGTGCACATGCTCTGGGGTTCCAGGCACAATATGAGACTCCGATGATGGCTAGCATAAGCTGTTCTGCACCGGTATGCTCTGGCTGTCCGTCATGCCATGCGTGGACACTGTGGTGATGCCTGCCTCTTGGTTGTCATTGTGGGACGCTTCATCCATCCCAGCATTGCAGCATTCATGAGCTACTCTGGTACCTCAAGGTGTGTAGAAAAAGCATTTAAAGCTATGCCTATGGCCGAATTGCTGATTCTCTGAATCAGCATTGAATCTTCAGATTCTGATTCAGCTGAATCGAATCAGGGACAGTGATCCGAATCAATTAATCGAATTGCTGTCTCCGATTTGGGCCGAATCTGAATTGAATACAGTCCATTTTGCACACCCTTACAAAGTGTACTTTGGCTGGACTTTGGAGAGTGTCTCAGGTGCACCAAAGATTTCGCACCATGCGAGTGTCCACTCTGGAAAGTAGTTTACAGCAAATGACCCATCCCTTTTTTCTTATACTCTCATGAAATTCGCACTGGACCTTCAGGATGTGTCCCATTAGCTCTTATATAGTGCAATAGATGTAATGCATTTCTGTTTAGAGGTAAAATAAGACAGGAAAAAATCTAATGATATGAAAACAAGGAAGAAATTGCAATAGGAAGGGGCCTGATGAGATGAAAAAAAGATGATGTGAAATGGCTTGGGAAAGCAGCCAGCACATGAAAGTGAACAAGGCAGTGGTCTTAAAACAAGGAGCAGTCATTTTCCCTGACAAGCCATCAGATAATACAGTAATAAGAAAAGATAGGAAAAAATCTCTCTCCTGTTCTATTCTGTTTTGTTTGTTTCATAAGGTGCCAATGAAAGCTATGTATGAGTGTAACATCATCACTTCAGACAAACAGTTTAAACAGTTTAAACTGGTATGAAAATATACATACCTATATTCATTACTTCTTCCTCATCTATTCTTCTCTTCCCAAGTGATAATATACAGTCAACTTTTGAGTATAATTACAATAACTTTAAATATAAAAATCGGAGGTGTTGCTTGTCACTCGCAGCACAGCTCTGGTAACACTGGTATGTATATATTTCAGAATAATTTTTGCATAATTAAAAGAGCATATTGATACAACTGATCACAGGTGTCTCAAAATACTGCTTGTGATCACTGACAGTGAAATATCAGGAATTAGATATCACTTGTTATCTAAAGTCATCTTGAAGAAGTGGTATGTGTCTTCAGTTAGCAGCCTTTCTGGAAACTTGAACAGCTAGTAGATAGCAATTCCAAAGACAGCTCAAAGATTTCATTAGTAGCTAGTACCTTCTTGTTATGCAGAACATGCAGTTCACCCTGGTCACTCATGTATTAAAGTGGAAGTCTCCTGAAACCAGGACCAGTAATGGCTTGATGTATTCTTTGTTGTTGCTCTTGCAATATTACACATTAGTCTCATGATTTTGGAAGAAAGACCAGGATCCTTCAATAGGTCAACCAGTATTATCTGCACAAAATTGTGACATCTCTGAAGTATTATCAAAAAATACTTCAGTTTAGTTTTGCTTAAAGAATGATCTTATAATTGAGCCCATGTGTTCCATATCAAGCACAACCTAATCATTGCTGCAAGGTCCAGATTTTGTGATGCTTCTGTTCTGTGGAGTGGAAACTCAGCAGCACCTTCATATTTGTGTATTTGGACACTCATTGCATCTATTTAATTTAATTTAATTTCATTTTTAATATGCCAAAGGTGATTTTTTAATGGATGATACATGATGGTTTCATGCAAGCTGGTAGAATAAAGCTTGTAGTTTTGGAAGCTCTGTAGGGGACAGCTGTGATGTGTGGCACCAATAGAAACATGGGAGACAGTTTGAGAAAACAAGGTAAGGATACTAGCTGAATGGTTCTGCTATAATGATCAGAAATAAATCAGTGAAGTAGTTAAAATGTTAACAGACAATTGTCATATTTAATAACCTTACAAAACTATTGTTTCAGATGGTTTGCAGACTCAAGAAGACAGCACTGTAAGTTTACATGGAATGTATGTTGTCTTTACAACCATAAGATCAGAAGTACACTTTAAGAAACCCATCTAAAATGGAATACATGGTAGTTCTACAGTCAGATGTGGATGAATGCAATACATGGGACTTTGTATATGACACAGATGAGGTAATGTTCTGTATCTGGCCAAAGCACTAAGCTTATAGCCACAGCTGATGACTTACTGGCTTAAGTCTCATTCAGCTGCCTCAGTTTTATCAAAATTTTAGCAAATACAGGCATATAACTTAACTATCCTTATCACTATGTCTTTGTAACTGTAATCTTGCACTGCATTGACACTGCCAGTATGATAACAGTGCCTATCAGTGAAGCCAGGCATTCACAGAGTACTTGGTGCTGTTGTAGAGATCACATTCTGATATTCCCATTAGCAGTGTATTCAGTCTAAGGTGTTTGAGTTCAGTGAGAATTATGTTATTTCTGCCATTGACCCAAATGGAACTATTGATCGAGTAAGATAGTCAGTTGCAGTCGGGGTATTAGACTCTGCCTCTTGGATATCTAATTTTATAAATATTACTAACTTTACTCACATACCACATGCACCTTCTCCCCTAAAATCAGCCCCTCCCCCCAAAAATCGGGTTGCATATCTTAAGTAGGGAAGCTGATTTTTTAAAAAATTGGAATACATGCATGGAGGAGTAGAAGCATGGAGAGACTGTGAAATAGAATGTTTGCCCGTTCTCTCTGGGAGAGCAAACAAGAAGGGGCAGAGTCCAGTCTTAACCCTGGCACAGATGTGACTGAATTGGCAGTTTGGAAAACAGTTTAGAAAACACAGAATTGTTTTATATATAAAAGCAAAGGTTTTTCTAAGGTCCCAGGTTTCTATATCTGTTACTAATGCAATCAATTCTTTACCCATTTTGGTTGATACTTTGACTACTACCAATAGGACTGAACTTACAGTACATAGCACCACATAAATTAAATAAAAACATTGCACATGGTGCCGTACAGTACAGAGAAGAAGATAGGATCTCTGCTACAAGGGGCTTCCTATCTCACCATGATCTGACATGTGCATGGTTCATGATTAAATAATGTAAATATTGTACTATTCACATAATTAATTAAAGGCAGTTACCATGTCTTCCCTTTTGAATGGCCCCCAAGGAGGAAAAAATAACTTACCTTCAAGTATGAATAAATAACTGAGGTCTGGGGTCTCTGGGTCCAGGTCCACATGCTGGGTCCAGCCACAGACTAACCCTAGGCATCTTCCCAATCCAGCGTGCTGTGCCGTGTCAGGTAGCCAAGCCAACGATGGACAGCATCAATTGTTGGGACTCCTCCACCTCCAGAGAGCTGCTCAGGAAGCAGCCACAATTACTGCTGCAACTGCCCCTGCCACCAAATCTCTGGACCCCTAAGGATCTATGTTTTTTGCATATAATGCACATCTGAATTTCCCTCAGCTGATTTGGAGAGAAATGCACATATTTTAAGTGAGAAAATACGGTAATTGAAAGAAAATGTAATTAATAAAAATACATCCAAAGCATGTTTTTAAAATGCCATTATAAAGAAGTTTTTGATGCGATTAAGATGCATTTCAATCAAGAATTTAGAGGGAGTTGTACACTGGGGAGTTACTGAGAAGCCCAGAGTAAAGTTCTATCCCCATGCGGGATGGTTTGTTACACCTGGTATTCTGAAACTGATCCCATATGTGGGTGATGCTGAATTAGTCCTGCTAGAGATTATCCCCAGGGCTCATAAAATACTTCTGATGGGAAATAGCTTTGCTTCAAGTCCAGGCTAGATAATGCTAAAGAGACATGCATTCTCCCAGTGTTCCCCAGAAAAGAACAGTCTGTTACCTTTCTTCTTTCCAGGTTTCACCCCAGCTTCAGTATTACATAATGTGCATGCTGTGGTAAGTGTTTGTTGTGTTTGATTTACTTTTATATACAATGTATATGCAGCAAAGCTTGTTGACCCAGTGCTGCTGACTTCTTTGGTTATCAGACAACTGCTCATCATGCTGACCACTATTGGCCCGTTGTTTCTATGACCCTCTCCACCATCTTTTTGTCTGTATTCATCTGTTGGGTCTTGTCTTATACTAATATTGTAAGCTGTTTGGGGCTGGGCCCATCTTTTATACAATATATACCACAGTAGGATTCTGGTCCTGAACTGGGGCTCCTAAGTGCTACCACAATGTGAATAATAAATAAAATAATATGAGGAAAGGATTTTCTTAAATGGAAATACAAATAGACCTTTTCTCTATACTGGCACATATCTCCTGGTACATAGCATGTAAGTCTATAGTGGACAATTTTTTATCAGAGTCCCAATTTACCATATTGGCAATATATTGCCCTTGTATATGTCTCACATCATAAAGGTATGGAAAACTGGAATTATTTTTTCAGTGGATCCAGTGTTGCAAACCAATCTCATTTAATTCTTGTAGGGTAAAAATGACATTTATGGATTTTGAAATTATATTTCATAGCCTTTACTAGATTTGAAAGCTGCTTATTCCTTCCCTCAAAACATGCAGTTTTTCAAAAATTTGCCAAATGACACAAACCAACTTTCTTTGGCTCTTTGAGAATGGAAGCATGTAGGTATTTCCAACCATCACCATTATTTTAATGTTCTGAGATCCTTCCAGTTGTAATATTGGGGTGAAGAAGTAAAAAGGTAGAGCCAAAAGGCATGAAGTAACAGTTAAAAATATTTTTTCATGTTAACTCTTCATGAAGTATTAAAAAGTTTTTTTGGTATGCCATGGCCCTATAGCATACAGGTTGAACTATTACCCTTCGAAGTCCTACATGCCTCCGTAGCTGCAGTTTAAGGTCAGGGAAGGTATGATCCAGTTGTTAACAGTGTAAGTAGTTATTGCAACACCTGGATAAGAGAATTGCAATTTATGTCCTAATTTCCAAGGTGGAAATGCCAGTGTCACTGATTGGCTACTTTCCTTTCTCCACCCTGACTGTGATTGGTGGATCCTCCCATCTTATCTGTCTCATCTTGCCCAGACTGTTGCACTTCACAGTTCAACTGCTGAGCACTGACCACAGAGGGATCAGAGGTTGCTTGCGGATCAGGACTTGGCCAGTGAGGTGCGTTTCTGGGATTTTGGGGGGGAAGATGCTCTTTGACCAGATGTTCTTTATTCTCAAAGGCTATGGAGTATGTTTATGGATAATCAACAGGATTTAGGAATTTAAAAGGAAAGGAGAAAGGTGTGTTTACTTAAGGGCTGCAGAACTGAGCCCTAAATTGGAAGGACAGTAGGGCTTCTTGTGCTGTATTTCAGACTACTGGGAAATTATTATAATTTTAATTTTTTGTTTTGCTTTTCAAGTCTTTTTAACAACTTTTGTCTCTATTCATAAGTTTGCCAAATATCTTAGAGAGTGAAGTCATCAAATTGTCTTGAAGTTCATGAAATCTCAGAAGTGTATGCTGACCTGAAGTTATACTAAATTAACTGTGAAAGGAGGTTTTCAGGGCAAGATAATATTGTGAAGGGAACCATGTGGAACCTTAGAATTATAGAATCATAGGGTGCATGCAGATGAGTGTTCACATGTGTTTTCCTAGGGACAAATAGCAGCAACACATAGTTGTGCCACTGCTGCTTGTTCCCAGGGAATGCCTGTGCACACACGCTCTAGCACGCTGCAAGTTGCCCTGGGTGGGGAAGGGGAGGCTAGGGCCAGTACCTGGGCTGACCCCAGCAGCCTTACCTGAGGTCCTGGGGGCCTCCCAGGGCTCCAGCAGCGGCGATTCGGGCATGCAGAGCTTTGCCAGCAGCCAGAGTGGGGCTCCGGCCAGCCAGGCTATGGTTCTGAGTGGTGCACACTGCTGCCACATGCGCTACCCTGCTATTTTCTGCCTCAGGTTTTTTTGACACCAGGATCTTCCAGGTTGAAAAAAAACCACCGCATTGCAAATTAGCAGTATAGCAAATGCTTGCATGTGCCTCATGTGCAGTTTCCAATACCACAGATGTGTCTGCAGCACTACGAACTGCACATTGTCACTCATTTGGATGTTTCCATAAGAGGTGAAAGCACCCTCAGAGTCATCTACTGTAAATCCCTGCAAAGATGCAGGATTCACTATTCCTAAACCATGCCCAACTATTAAAGTGCATGCAGGCAGACAGGAGCGAATGTGTTCATTGTTGGATAAGAGAAGACTTCTGATTTCAGGTGTGTATGATATATAAACTACTATAATGTAGCAGATCTGACTGCATGGAGCAGTGAGGACCTTACTTTTTTAATTAGATTCTTTATTTCACTAGAAAGTCTACCTGTACCCATGTGAAATATTTATTTTTAGGCTTATAGCAAATATATGTTTTTATGAAGGTAGCCATAGCTTTGAGATCCTGATTGCATCAGACTCTCTTTTGGGATTCCTATTGGGACCTTTATGCTCCTACCTCTAGTCCAGCCTTGGAATTTAATAAAATGCTAAGATGTTCCGCTGTTATTATTCGTTTTTAAAGTCCGTTCTCTAAGGTGCCATGGCACAGCTTCATCTCCTGTCCAGAATAAAGGGACTTCTTTCAGATGTTCCCATCATTGATCTTCAAACTTTAACAAAGAGCTGATGCAAAAGGAAGATGGCATCAATCGTTTCTCCCGCTACCTTTGTACTTCCATCTCCCTAACAGTGGGCAAATGTGAGATTCAACATAGATTTTCCTTCAGGGCAGACCAAGGTATATCTAACTAAAGAACAACTCAACAACTCCAGAACAAAATTGTCAAGGTGGATTTTTTCTAGTGCCAGGTAAATTATTGCTATGGATGCTCTATAGATACAGAGTATCCAATTAGAAACAGAAACATTCCTCCCTGTGCCATTAGTCAGACAGAAGGATTTCAACAACATATAGGAGAGTGCATATTAACTCGCTGTTTATTACAGCTGTTGCAGTCATAACACCCACATACCATATTTAAATTTTAATTAGAGATAGACCAAGTCAAAACAGTCACAAGAAAGTGGCTTATCACACCCACCAAGCTGTTACCTGTGCACAACACTTACAAGGATTCTATTTAAATAGCATTGCTCTGAGAGCTTTGGGAGGGACAGTATCTCTCTCTTCCTGATTGCTCACCACAGTTAATGAGTCTGACACCTTACAAATCCTCAGAAGCTTCTCCCTACTAGTGAATTATGATTCAGATCTTTCAACATAGAACTCGCAACCACCTGGTTTTCTTAACCACTGACATGGTGACTTGTTGATAAGGCATTTAGTTTCAGTTCAAAGTCAGACCTATATAGCCTAGTCTCTTGCATCATTCTTTTGGTATCTTTTTCCTCATAGATAATTAAAAGGTAGTTTTGCTCACTAGTGAAAAATAGATATAGAGGTAGGTGAAAAAGAAAAAGGTACATCATGAGCTCTGTTAAAAGTCTTGAAAAATTTCTTCTTGTGGTCTTATTATAGCCATGCATGGCCCCATGAGACAAGCCAGCGACAGACAGACATGAGAAATAGGAAGGGTTATTAAATAATTCTTGGAATTTCACAGTGAATCAGTACTATCACTGGGACATTGTTAAATATTCATAATGGTTGATGGGTTTTGCAAATGATGTAGTAGTGAAGTTTATATAAAGATGATTTGATTATGAGCAATCAAATCTGGTTTTAAATGCATGAAAACTTCTGGAATGTTCTTCTTTGCAACAATATATCGTGGATGCTAACACTAGGGGTGAATTATAGGAATATATTTTTCTTCCCTGGCTGTCTCGCTTAAGTTCTCTTTTAGTTTTAATTCCCTCATTGTTTTTACATAAACTAGCATACTAATAAAACAACTCAAACTGAGAGTTCACCAGAAGATTTAATGAAAGATTTCTCAGCAGTCCCTTGGAAGCAGTGGCATTGGGAAATACCACACGGGTCCTGGTTCTAGTAACAAGCCCAAGCAATGTTCTGAGGCCCAGGGGTTTATCAATTGGACCCATCTTGATTAAAGACAGAGCTGAACCAAACCTCTGGATCCAGTTATGTGGAGGTTTGGGTCACGTCCATTTCCAGACTTATGAAGCTATCAAATAACCAGAGAGAACTGAGCATTCAACTAATGCCTCAATGCTTAGCAGGAAATATTAGCATACTTTACTGCAGTGTTGCATCAGTTATAGGTATTTTATTGTTACAGTTTTTCTGCAGAAAATACAAAATCAAGCTTTGTAGACTTGTCTTGGTTTTTGCTCTGTGGGAGAAGAGCTACATGTCAACTATGATAGCCACTGACAGAGAAGTTGCTATAACCTATATGTTCCTTTCTCCACAGATGGGGCAATATTACCCTTGTGTGCTTCTATTCTGTGGGGTATTTTTACCAAATATCCTTGCTTTTCCACATGTGAACACTTCAATAGATTGTGATTCTATGTTACCACACTATGAAGGTGAAGCACAAAAATCACCACCACCATACCTCATTACTACCGCTTTTGATAGCTATGACCCAGGAAATGAAATTGAAGGTAAACAACATGACTAATTTAAAAACTTTGTCTCCCTCTTGCAACATATTCCAGCTTCAGCAGAATTCCAGCTGACTTTCTCCTACAACATATTCTGAAGCAGATCCCTTTCCTTCTATTCCCACTTGCCTATACCTTGTCTCCTTCTGGGATGATGTTGTTTTTCTCAATCCCGCCCCCCCACCCCCTAACAAATATGACTGTGTCTCATTCCTCCTATATCTGTGATGAAAGCGAAGTCGTGTGTCAAAGCTGGCCCACATGAAATATTTGTTCTTTGGTTTCATTTCATTTGTTGAATATTAGCTGTGTGCCCGGCACTGAACAGAAAAAAGGTACTAACCTCAAGCAGTTTAAATGCTACCATCTCTCAGGGCAGTAAAATTTTCCTACAAAACTCAGCATATTAAAACTCAAATGGGTCTTTATGATGGGTTTTGACTTTAGCACAGAATTTCAGTCCAGGAGGAAGAAGAGCTACAGTGAACTTCCTATAAAATACTCTCAATTTTTTCCTTTAATGAAATCTGAAACTAACCTGTAGTCTCCTGAGTCCAGCAGAAAAACACCAATGATTGCAAGACTCACAAGACTCAAGGATTCACAGGACTTAAGTCTTTTTACATCCCTCCTTTCCCTAGCCTTAGTCTTGGCCCAGCCCCTATAGTGGGGGCTTAGAATTGGGTCCCCAGAAAGGGACTCTGCCCTTTATACCTGATGTAATTGGAGCAGAACAGGGGTAAGACTTATGCCCTCTGAAGCTACAAGGAACTCAAAACTCAAAATAATAGTAGTACCACTGGTCTGTGGGACCCTCTGCTTCTAAAGAAATCTTCCTCCTGAAGGCTTCTAAAATAATCCTATGACCCTTAGTTGCGCCAACCCCCAGTTTGTCATGTTACCACATTAAGACCATCAGTTTGTGTGGAGGGAAGTTACAATCTGTCCATTTTCCACTGTGCAACCCAAGCAACTCAAATGGAGCATTCTGCACAGAATAGCTTCTGTCCAGCTATGCACCTGGTATATTTCTTGATTCCCAAGGGACCAGTTGGGAGTTGAGACGAGAGCACTTTCATGAGAAACAGCATATGGGTGACAACATAGAAACAGAGGAATATATGGCCTTTTGTACCTGGAATCCATGGTGTTTTAATAAGGCTTGCTAATAGCTGCTCAAAGGTGACAGAAGTGCATGGATACTGAAAAGTGATTGTTAATTTTAAAGCAGTTCTAGCAACAAAATGACAAGCAGATTGTGAATGTTTGGAAGAATGTTTACAGCAAAATATGCAATGAAACTTTGCTGCTAGTAAAATCCCCTTCCTTTCTTATTCCTTTGGCCACACCCTTCCTGAATTCTTCTACTGACTCTCTCATTTCCACTGCCCCAAGCTTTGTGGGCTTGTCTTCAAGGCCTTAAAGAATTCTGTTCCTTGCTCCTCCTCTCTTCTTCTGTCCACCAACAGCATACCATTTATTACTTCTCCTGTAACTACTTTGCCATTCTCCTATACCATTCCTTTGCCTTCCTGAGCTGGGCTCAAAAGCCACTGCTCTTTCCTGACTCCTAAGTTCAAATTCCTCCTGAAATCTGTCTTCTACCAGGCAGACCTAACAGAAAGAAGAAGCAGAAAAGTTTTCTTATCAGTACAACTTGTAAGGCTGCAAACACTTGGAGCAGATCAAATGAATAGAAAGCTTCCAGTTGTACAGTCACTTTGGAGAAAAGAATAGAATTCTATTTTAAGGTTGTCTATAATCATCTGCTTTTTAATTACTTCACAAATATGCGTAGTAATGTGTCACATAAGTGCATATGCCTATGTTGCTTTGTTTCTTTTCTTCCTTGTCCTTCTCCCTGTAGCTAAGAAAAACTGTAATAAAAATGTGACATTTAAAAATAGTATAAAAGTGCATCGGGCATTACTGTACACGCAGATGGATGCTTTGAGGTTTGCGAAATGTATTAAATATTTTGTTTGCTTCCACAGTGTTTGAAACTTACATTTCTCCAAACATCTTTTCTCCCCAGTGACATTACATGGAAATGATAAGTCCGGTTTTCAAGGATTTCTTCTACAGGCTCGGGAAGTTGATGGAGATGCTCCTGTTGGCACTTTTAAAATTACAGATCTGAACACGCAAGGCCTTAGTTGTAATAATGTTTCGGTATGTGCTTGTTCTTTCAGAGGAGTGATTTTAGCTTAGTTAACCTTTACATTTTTTACTGATACCAGTAAAAAAGCAAGCATTTTTCTATGCTGAAGTGATAAAGTAACAATATCTACCAAAAGAAATGTACTTGTTTCCTTAACCAATACACGTGTCTTCTGATTGAGTCAAATCCAGAGTTTTGAACTTTGTCACGCAGTATCACATAACAGATGCAAATGCAAGGATGTTGTAGCCAAATTCCTTTGTTTATAGAAACAAATATATACAAGTCAAAATACTTTCAATTTTAATGTGAATTTTTTGTATTACAGAATTCAGCAGTAAGTCATATAAACTCAGATGTGAAGAACAAAGTTACAACAATTTGGGTTGCCCCTTCCAAAGCTAAGGATGTTCGCTTTAGGTATGTCTGATTTTTCTTTTCTATTTTATATTCATGGGACTTTTTAATACAGTTCCATTGACCTTTAAGACTTATATGACTAATATAAGCTCTCAAGCATGCACATGCTCGCTCTCGCATTTATGTGAGATATAGCTATATATCTCATATATGTATGTATATCATATTGATACAATCATAATCTATTGCAGGCTATGAAAGAAAAAAAATCCAGTGGCAGCGCACTACCTACCCAGATAGATACATAATAATAAATAATGTTACCACTGTGTTGTTTTTCTCCCATAGTTTGCTATAGATTACCACTGTATCTATATCGATCTATATGAGAGAGTATACACAATCGTACACATGAGAGAGAGAATATAAAATAGGCATATAAGACTGAAAAGTCAATGGAACCATACTGAAATGTCCCATGATTATACCATTGTATCAATGTGATAAAGCAATTAACATTTTAATTTAACTCTATGCAAAATGAGTGTTGTATATCAGTTCCAGTCATGCAGCTTTTTACATACACAAGTAGTCCCACTAAATCAATAGGACTGCTAGTGAACCTTTGCTCATAAACCAGCTTTTACACTTTAAGGCCCTATTCCTTATGAATATAAGCAACTATGCACATGTAAGTATTCTTGTGCATTAGTGAAGCGTTTTGGTTAACTGCAGTGGTCTTTGGCTCTGCTCCTAACACTAGAATGAAAATTATTACAGTTTAGTTATTTTTATCTTGAGCATGGGAAAATAAATTGAAATGGAAATCCTTGAAGACTAATTTTAAACATCACTTTACATCTTATAGGCTGGTGCAAAAGATGCACCAAAGTTTGTGCTGTTGTTTGGTATAATTTTAAAAACCTTTGATTGACAAACAAAACCCCAGCATCTCAGTTCTCTATATATGTGTCAAGAACTGGCCAGCAGTAATTTGAAATAGCTGAGATATTACATTTTTTTAAATCAGGAAAGCCACCTAAACTTTAACTCCCTTAAGTCCTTACATATACAGGAAGGGCAAAAATACACAGGTGGGTTGTACAGTATAGTAGTGCAAGTCAGACAAACTTGTTTGGGATGAGTCGGACAGAAATGATCCCGCCTTGAGCAGGGAGTTGGTTGGACTACCAGTAGATGACCTCCTGAGGTTTCTTCTAAACCTGTTTTTTATGAATCTGTGATTAGCTCCTCTACAAGCTTCCATAAAATCCATTTCCTCAGTCATGAAGTGATTCCCCATGAATGAGGAGAATTAGTTAAGTCACCTCCAAACATGATGGCTATTTGAGCAGATAGACCACAGGAGTCAATGTTTCTTCAAGCAGCTATCCTTCTGCTTCTTCTAAATGTCTATGTGGTTGAACTTTCAAATGATGTTAGAAGTTGCAATAGAAATCATAGAATAAAAGTGTTACCAAAAATAATGTAATCTTCTTCAAGCCTTATTCTGACATCTTTTCCTGAAAGCTGCTGTATGATTCCTATTTATACAAAGAATCTTACATTTTCAAACAGCCAAAACTGAATCCTATTTTCTTTGTTTAGAGATAATTTTATGAGTTTGTCCCTTATATGATAAGCTGAAATATATATTGCTAAATAGGTTAAATCATACTGGTTTTATTCTCTTTTCAGTGCAACTTTTGTAAAAGACCTTGAAAATTTTTGGACTGGAGTAGAGAGCAAAACTCTTACACCAAGGAATTCAGAGTCCCAGAATGTCACAAGAAGAAGTAAGAAGAAGGTATGTTTTAAGCATATCATGTTCTGAATATTAGATATGAATGTGATAAGTTAAATTATAATATGAGACTAGTCCCCATCTGAGGTCTTTTGGTTAGACACTTATCAACTGAGCGAGATGAAATCAATGAATGTTTTGGAAAATTTGACCCTATCTACTCAATCCTCATAATAATTGGAGGAATTTTGTATGATAAATACTAATATCCCATCCAACAGATGAGAAAAATGAGATTCAGAGGGTCTAATCATCCTAACCAATACACAGGATATAAGGTATAGTAGAGAGAGCAAATTTCAGTTAGGTGATCAAAGAGGCATAAAGCACATATAATCTTTGTCCTCCACTGCTACCCAGCCCATCAGGCTCAAGTGATGTTTTCAGGAATTAATATATTAGTACTAGCCAATTGCCTCACCTCCCCCAACCTCCTTCTAGTCCCCAGCATGGCTTTGGAATCATGGCAGCACTTCCCCACACTTGGAGCACTCTGATTGGCTGTTTCTGTCAGCCAATCAGAGTGTGAATAAAGCTCTATGGACAAACAGACAGGCAGACTTATGCTTTTATAGTATTAGAATGATGGAAATAATAGGTATTATCTTTTATTTTCAAAGAGCTCCTCTTATTAAACTTGGCCATAGTACAGGCAGGTAAAATGAGAAAAGAAAAAAAAAAAAGAGGACTGATATTGTAAATCAGTGTTGCTCCACTGAATTCAATGGAGCTATGCTAATTTGCATCAGATAATGATCTAACCAAGAATTAACATCTTTCTCTGGTCCCTTGCTTCACCAAATAAATGTGGGTTACTTCCTAAAAAATGATAGTGTTGAAATATAATCTTTAAGAAGACAATAACTAGTTTCTTCTTTTTCACAGTCCTCAAACACTGTGATAGTGGCATGTAAACAGGTGAGAACTGTTTTTCTACAATTTCCTAAAGTGCCTTTTAGTGTCTGAAAACTTTTTAAAAAACTGTACTTGATTTATTATTTTTGTTGTGGAAACATTTCAAGGAAAATCACACCCTGAGTATAAATGGTATGGGTATTTTTATCAATGTTGTTTGGTTTTTAATGTAGACTGCCCGCCCCAGTTGTCCAATCATCTCAAGTTTTTTAGAATCATCCTTTCCCTTAACTCCTCATAAATTGTAGTCCAGTCATTCTGGAGCCACAGTCAGGCTTTAATTTAAACTCTTTCACTAGAAAGATGTCATGCCCTCAGCTTTGTGCTCAAAACTAAGTACATCAGGATTGAGATACCGTTAAAGCTCTTCAGTCAGATCATTATTAAGCACAAAGTTTTGGAACAAGCACAGACTGGTTTGGTGTTTCCACAAGTCTTTTAATTGTATTTCTTTTTAACAGACTGGAGGGACTTACTCAAGCAGTGGTAAATGTATTCCGGTAAGCATACTTCCTTCAGAGCTCATTGATTCATTGCTTCCTATTCACAAATGTCAAAAAAATCATTCACAATTTTGAGTGTTATATCAAAAACATCCTGTATTGCATGCTTTATCCAGATTATTGTTCAGTTTATTCTTTCTACTTAGTAATTTACCTTGAAGTAAACAAAATTTATAAACTTCTTGGCTGGCTATTTGTCCTTGCTGTTGGTATACAATAGAGACGTTCCTGTGTTAGGTTAGGTAACCTAAACTAACTTTCTGCTGTTAACTTACTTTCTCTGCATTCATTTTCCAACCATAATGATTCCTTCACTACTTTTAATTCAACCAGGATCACTTTTCTAAAATACTCTGAATTCTTCCTTATATAGTAGTATACAATGATGTCTATATAAAACTAAATAAAATATTTGAATTTTATTAAGAAATTATCTGTTCCATCTTCATGAAAAAGTTTTCTCTTCCTTTTTCTGCCCCAGTAGCCATGCTATACTCTTCATATTTTCCAATGTTTGCATAATTGTATCACTAAGTAGCCATATACAGTAACTTTGAGGGGTGCTTAGTCTGGCACTCACAGAAGAATTTACAAGCTCAGTCTTGCTCCTAAATGCTGGTTATTAATATATGAGGCTGAATCCTCACCCAGTGTAAGGTGGCATAGCTCTATTGAGGTCAGTAGAGTTATGCTAATTTACACCAGTTTGTACTGTCTACATTGTGTGTTTTTTAAAATCTCTTTCACAAGCTTTTTAATAGTGTAGGTTGTGGGATGAAATAACCCCTCCCCCAAATTTCCTTAATTGGGGAAAGAGGCTCCCCTTAATAGGCTCCGTCTTCCCTCTTGTATCCTTCCATTCAGCCAAGTAGGGTTCTTTTCCTGAAACAATTAGTTATATAAAACTAGTACTCTAAAAAATAACCAGTTGGTTTGTCCCTTGTTTTTAGGGCGGATCCTCTGGCTCCTCTTCAAGTGGTAGCTCAGGCAGCCAGGTAAGTGCCATAACTGCCCTTTAGTTGTAATTATGCTCCAGGAAAACTAGTTAAAGGGTTTTTAAGTACCCAAAATTATAGAGGAAGAGTTATACCAACTTTAGTGAAACAATATGTCTCTGCCAATAAGTCCAGGAATACCATAGACTTACTGACTCACGGATGCCTGGCAATAGTAACCATACTGGATCTAAAACTTAACACTTTACTGCATACCCCATCCATACAATTAAAGTGAACTTTGCCACCTTAGTTTTTTTAAATCAAGCATTATGCTGACTCTTTCACAATGCTTTCTATTTGTGCTTTTCATGATATCTGGAATTATTAAAATTTAAATAATACTAAATATCTAACTAAACATCAAGACTATTCTGGTTGCTTTTATATTGCATTCAACATGGACCATAAAAATAGAAGTTTCACATGCGTTTCTAATCATTTTCACTTCTTTTCTATCATTTGCAAAACTCTGAAATTCACATAATACAATAATATTTCCAACATTATCCCCAGTGCACTAAATGTAGATTACTTTTATAATTTATTTCATTGCCTCTTCCTATTGGCCTTTTTAAACTGTCATCATAGTTGTATCTGAGTTATTAATCAATTTCTACCTCTAAATAATTTATACGTTCATGTGGGTTTTTGGTTTTGACACAATGACATTTGCTTTTAATTTCCTTACTAAATGAAGATAGCCCTTTTATATTTCTAGGGTCAAATACTTCTGTTTTAGTTATATTGGCTTCAACTGAGTTAAAGATAAACTTAATGTATTTATTATTATGTTATTTGAGAGCAGTTTTCACTTCTTATACTTCATTCCTGTTACTTCCAGTTTGCCCTTTAAAAAATAAACTTTATATTTATATTTGTATTTACATTTATATGTGTGTTTATATTTTGTTTTTATGCCTCCTTCTGAACAGGCATTTTTAGAACACCTCCATTATATAGAAAATACTGATTTTCTTAATTTTTAGTTCCAAGCAATAATGTTTCTATTTTACCTCTCTTTTTACCACACGTATAAACTGAAGTTTGGGTTAACAGTAGCATGGCTTGTGCATGAACGTTTTCCCTGGATTTTGACACAAAGAAATCTTAGTAGCTTACAAAGATACATAAAGAAATTAAAATGCTACAACCCTTTTTTCTTCCTTTGCCCAAGAAAACATGCTCTCTTGCTTTTCATGCTCTCTCATCTCCAGTCCTTTGCAGTATGCATAGCCATCTAAATTGCATGTGAAAAGATTGCTTTTATCTTGATTTTTCTCTTCTCTTGACATTTCTAGGAAATCTAATTATCTTAATCTTGATTCCTGGACTAGGGGCAGAAATTGCACATAAGCTGGTATAAGTGATTGGAAACCAGTTCAAATCTGTAACACAACAGAAGTTTGATGCACATAAACTGCTTTCAAAATGGCCAAAACCAGTTTAAGATAAACCTGGATGGATGTAGTATCAGCCTTAACTGATTTAGGTTAAATTGGTTTATTGAACTTCTGTCCCAGATTCCCTTCAGATTCAAATTAACTCATAGTCCCCCAGCATCCTGGAATGCTTTGCATCTCCCCAGTAAACCCCTTCTTGCGTGGTGGGCAGGCTAGTCTTACCCCAATCTGCTCCAGACAAGCAGGGAGACATACTGTAGCGGCCCCCCAGCTCTTGGTCTGGGCCACTACGCATGTGGCTGCAGTTCTGGAATCAAAAGTGAATGTCGGTTCACTTGCCTGAAGGGAGACTGTACAATTTCTATAACTATTTGGGTATCTTACCCTTCATAAGACTTCCTCTAGGTGATGCTTCCTCATGTTACTAGCATAGGTCACTATTACAAAACATGAGCTATTTTCCATTTTCAACCAAATTGTTTCCCCAGTAAAATTATACCTTCTATGTTGTGAGCTTAAAGTGTCACTTACATATTTATAGTTTATTTTTATTTTAAAAGATTCCCTTCAGACTCGAATTGAAGGAGGTGAATTGTTTCAGTGCTATAGGGCAAGAGAATCAAGAAGCACAGTGGAATGCAGAACCTTGTCTTGTCATTCACCCCTACAAAGATGTTTGTAATAGTAGCTAAGCTTAGAAATTCCTTTTACAAAGAAATAATTTATTTTTTATTTCTTTACAGACTATATATATTTCCTCACAGAGCAGTGGTAGTCATCCCCAAGTAAGTATTCTTTCTTCAAGGTGCTTAAATGTTTTCCCCTCCCACCATGCAACTTTGAGTTGCTGATCAAGTAGAAGATTAGTTCCCTACTTTTGTTGTAAGGTGTTTCTCAAAGGGCTACATCACCAATGATAAAATTATACTGAAACAGAAGGAAGACTAATGTCTTCCTACAGAGATGGAATTGTCCCACCCAATCATATCACATATATGTACCACAGACATGAAAATGTCCATACATATTTTCCCCAATCTATGTATATACATCTTGCCAGTTAGATAGTGGTTTAGATTGTGAGTCCTGTAAAAGGCAGATGTCTTTTCTTGTGTTTTACCAACCAGTTTTACATGACAATAATTGATTTATTTTTTCCTTTAGGGTGGAGTAGTTTATCCAGTAAGAGGAAGTGGATGTGGTCCAGTAAGCACTTTTCATATCTTTATATAGTTTAGTCCCAGGGTAAATCTTTTAATTCTGATGTTTATCACTAATGCAATTGGTTGGTAATGTAGCAGCTATTCTTCTATAGCAAATCATACAAATAGAAATAGAGTAGTCTCAGCAA
>NW_005841832.1:5164604-5177801 GCF_000455745.1 Alligator sinensis | reverse complement strand
GGAATGTAGCACAGTTAATTCCTAGAAATGTTGATAAACCCTGGCTTGGATTATACCAGTCTGTGTGCTCTGATTCCCTACTGCCTTCAGTATTCAGCTTCCATATCTCTATAACAAGTATGGCCACTTCAGTTTTCATTCCTTGCTGTAAAAGAGACACAGCTCAGTTAAAATCTTAGAAAGATAAATTCAGTTAACTAGAACTTTAGGGTATAGTCCTACAAGGTGCAGTAGAGCTGCACAAAATGTTTTAGGTGAAAAGCTTTCAGCAAAAGTCAATTCAATTTGATTAAAACATTTAGGGAATTCAAGTCAATTGTGACTTAACTTCTTGGGGTGGGAGAAGGAGAAATAGGGGCGAGTAGTCCAAAAAAGCCAACTTTTCATTTTTGACATTTTCAAAACAAATTTTTTTTTCATTTCAAAATCTATTTCAGTTTTATTTTTTAAAAATCAAGAAAAGACTTCAAAGTTAAGCAAAGCTTTTCATATCAAGTTGAAAGAAATGTTTTGCTCAACCTAATTTGTTTTGTTTTGTCAGTTTATCCACCAAAAAAATTTTTTAAAACCTTTTATTTGGATGAACTGCAGCTGACCTTTTCTCCAGTGCTGCAAGCAAACCAAAGTATCAGTTATTCCTATAGTTCTAGTGCTGACTAACCTCAGTTTCCACTTCAGTGTGGGAGTTACTGGGAAAGCTTAGCACCACAACGGTGAGCCTGGGAAATATGGGAACATCTGAAACATTCATTTGGTCAATATTTGGAATAAGTACAATTCATTTCTATGCACATTTTGGGTTAAGTGGAGAAAAAATAAAATTAGTTATCAAAATTTACCTTTGTTTTGAAAGAAGATTGTGGCTTTCATCGTTAATAACACACAAGGTTATGGGCTCTAAAATACAAGTCACTTATCATTAATGCACAATGAATCTTAATGTTTTCATTCACTTGAATATTGACAGTAGAGATCAGTTAAATTTCCATTTCTGTTCAGTTTCTACTTCGATCTGTATACCTTAGCAGATGATCATGATGTTTGCACTCCAAGTTTTCTGAAAATTAACTTCAATAAGAACATAAGAAGTGCCATGCTGGGTCAGACCAATGGTCCATCTATCTCAGTAGCCTGTCTCTGACAGTGGCAGAAGTGGGTGCTAGAAGGAGAACATTGAATTGGATAGATCTAGAGTGATCTGTCTCTATCCATTATCCTCCCTGGCATCTGCCATTATTGGTTTAGAGATGCCAGTGGAAAAATCTCCAACCATTCTGTTCAACAACTATTAGTAGACCTATCATCCATGAATTTGTCTAGTTCCTTTTTGAACCTGGCTATGCTGTGTGCTTCCACCCCCTCCTCTGGCAATGAATTCCACAAGTTAATTATGTGTTGTGTAAACAAATACTTTCCCTTGTTACTTTTTAACCTGTCTCCTACTAATTTCAGGAGGTGTCCCTATTCTGGGACTTGGTGAACAATAGTTCCCTGTTCACCTGGTCCACACCATTCATGGTTTTATAGACCTCGATCATATCCCCCTTAGCCTTCTCCTTTACAAACTGAAGAGTCTTGACATTTTTAGTCTCCTGATATGGCAACTGCTCCATACCACTGATCATTTTGGTTGCCTTTCTCTGTACCTTTTCTGATTCTGCTACATCGTCTTTGAGATATAGAAACCAGAACTGCCTACAGTTAAAAATGAGGGCACACCATAGCTTTGTATAATGGCATGATGGATGTTCTCCATTTTATTTTCTGTATTCTTCTTAATGATGCCCAACATTTGATTGATTTTTTTTGTTTGCTGCTGTGCATTGAGCTGACATCTTTAGAGAGCTATGTACAGTGACTCCAAGGTCTCTTTCCTGAGTCATAACAGCTGGTTCAGAACCCAGCATAGTGTATGTATAGCTGAGGTTATTTTTCCACAGGCACGTTACTTTTCATTTGTCAACACTGAAGTTCTTCTACAATTTTTTTTGCCCATTCACTTATAAATTCTATCAGAAATAAATCTGTCAGAAATATTTCTGTGACAGTTATGGATTAATTTGTAGGTTTAGGACCAAAATGTGTCTGACTTTCATGTGAATGTTCTGTACAGTGCTGGGAGGAGAATGCAAAGATTTTTTTCTATCCTTGTTCACTATAGAGCCTATATAGGGACAAGACACAAGTCAGGTTCTTTGTACTTCAGGCTACTCTCCTTAAATAATTAGTAATAAATTTTTACTGGCTTCTGTTCCTTTACAGGGTGGGGCTGCTGGTGTATATGGAATATATGGCTGTCGAGGGGTAAGTTTGGGGATTTGTTTGGGGTTTTTTTGGTTCTATGTTGTTCTTGTCCCCAGAGGTGAATTAACAACTCAGCACTTGGTTGTGAATTGTATTAGACTTGTTGCAGCAGTTATACTACAGGGCTGTGTTATCCCGGATAAATCTGTAAAGCTAGCCAATGCCTGGAATGAAATGATCTCAGCTAACAGTGTTGAAGGATGGTATGCTACTAATCACTAACCAGCCCACTCTGTCATCCCTTGATTTCTTAAAGCTCTAAAATGTTAACAACCTTTGGTGCCTATACACATGCTTCAATGCGTTCTGATTAGAATGCATCGGAGCAGACTCGATTAATCTAACTAGAATGCTCCAGCGTGCTGCAGTGTCTCATGTATTCAGCCTCCCACATTTCAAAATGACAGCTTTTTTAAATGTGGGATGCTGAATACATGTGACACTGGAGTGTTTTAATTAGAGTGTTTTAAAATGCCCCCGTCGCCCACCCCTGAGCACATGTATAGCCCCCTTATGGTTGCATTCATGTTTTAATCATAATATTAGATTCCATTCCCAGCTATACACCCTACATGCCCACTTCCTGCCTACCATCCAAGTACAACCTGCTTTAGATAATCATCTCAGTGTATCATGCCTATTTTTCAGTGTAATCCTTCTTTCCTTTGGGCAGTTCCTTTTGCATAGATGAATAATTTGCACGCTAGCATCCACTTATTGCTGTATTGATTTAGTGGTTATTTAAACAATCTAGAAAAAAACTTCTATTGTCAACTTTCATTTTTCCCCTCTATGTTGTAATTATTCATAAACATTACATAAGTTATTTTCTACTTTAAAACCTCTTGAAACAAGTGGGAAAAAACCACAAGAAAGGTGGCCTATTTTCTTGTGCTGTTGAAAATTAAAGCCCTGAGCTAGGAAAATATTTAAGTACATGTTTAATGTTGAACCTGTAGTTAGTTGCAATTAATCTACTTATTTATTGGCCTTCATGCTTAGGCATTTATTTAAGTGTAAATGTATATGAATGTATACTTGTAAATATATTATGTTCTTTTGTAGTTAAACTTACAAATATTGTAAGGTGGTGAAATGCTGGAAAATTTGGATTTCAGTTTTATCTTGGAGTAAATTCGGATGAACTTCACATAAATCAGAGGAATTAACCTGGATTTATTCTGATTTAATTGAAATCAGAATTTAATGTAGGCATTTTCTCTAATCATCCACTCCACAAAACAAAAATTCCAGATAGGGTTCATTTCCTAATGTGGCATCTTATTGAAACAAATCATCATATAAAGAAGTAATTGGTTTTGTCTTTTGTTAACAGGATGGATCTTCATTCAACAATGGCATTTCCTATGGTCAGGTAAGGACACTTTTTTCTTTATATTTAGGTTTCCAACGTGTGATACTCTTCAGAAAGTAACAGGTAGCCCCAAATTTTGCCACACAGAAAATTCATGGGAAGCCATGAGAATAAGAGGGTGTGAGAAGCCTCAAAGTATTACTAGCATGAAGTATAGCCTAATGAAGGGTATTTAAGTCCAAAAGCTGGCTAAGAGAATTTTTCCAACTATATGAGTTGGTCTAATAAAATATTTCAGATTTACCAAAAGAACCTTGTCTTACTAGCATGGATACATTTCAGCAAATGAGTGCTGTGGCTATGGGGCATTATATGGTTCCATCTTTGAATACCAAATTCCTTTCTTCTTTGTTAAACCAAGATCTAATATGTATTCTGCAAGTGGTTGCAATAGATATAGATATTTTCTATTTTGATCATCATTTTCACCAGAAAGACAGTGCTGCCTGTGGTGGTGCTGAGAATTAAAAGTAACATTTTCATATATGCTTGAACTAGTAAGGAGGGCATTTCCTATAAATTTATTTGAAACTCATAATAACATTTCTGTTCGTGTTGGGGATTTCATTACTTCCATCTGGTTCTCCTTCTATGGTATTTTATTGTTCTGTCCTTATTCTCTTCCATTTTTGATCAAAGGAATTATGATCAATTTCCTTTCAATATATTACTTTTATCTTCCATTTCAAGTAGTGATTTTGCTGTACCAGAAATTCCACCTTATATCTATTACTTCAACTATTAGAAATTTTCTTTTAACACTAAATTAGTTCTGTGTAAATACAAAATAATTAATTATGTTGAGGGAGGTGGGGAGGATTTCTTTTGCTCCCATTCACCTATTGCATGTGTTTTTCACAGATTTCATTTTCTTCAAATATTGCTTAGTTCAGCACTTTAGGCCCCTTTATTAGCTTTAAATCACTCCTATAAAATGGTGCTGAATTTAAGTTGGCGAACTCTTCCTAAGTAAATAAATGGTTCCTGTATTCTTTACAGTCTGTCCCTTCAGGCAGCAAAGAAACCTCTGTTAAGGTAAGTGCTTATTCTTTGTTGAATTTATGGAATCAGATCCTTAACAAAGGTACATTAGCACATCTCCTTTAATTTCAGTGGAATTGTACCAGTTCATACAGTTGAGGCACTGGATCAGATTTTATCCCATATTATAATGCAGTAACTGAATGCTTAGCTTACTAGTTTTCAAATGCATCAGGCTCAGTGGCTGTATGACGGAATTTTTTATGACTGGATTTTACTGTAAATAGAATAATATAATTACAAAGCTGCCTAAGGGCTTTCTAAGATGCTGATGGGCAGTATACAATTATTGATGTTAATAACAGATAGATTATATCATTATTGTTACAAAGAGAATGATTCATGATTCAGTGGTGCAAAGCCAATGAAATCAACAAAATTGTTATTACAGATGAATCTGGCCCTTGGTATTGCCCATAAGTAGTCAAAGCACAGGGAGGCTGCAGTGTGAATGGGTTACCATGCCTTGAAAATATTCAAACCCAGACTATTCACATGCTTGCTATCAAATGTATGAGTTATGTCAGACCTCATCAACCACACTTGCAAGAAATTTAGTTATCTCAATTTTCTGCTTCTTCCAGAAGTAAGGGGACCTTATTTTTAAAAACAAATGGCCCATTTCTGCCTCTCAATAATTCTTTTCCATATGTGATAAAATCTCAGTAATTACTCCTTCAAAGGATGTGGACTATTTTCAGTCAAAACAAACATACCTATTTTCCCCAGAAAAATAATGCTATGGAAAAAAACATTACTCTTCAGTTTATTTTCATTCTCAGGGCACTCTCATATAAACTTCACTATAGAATGAGAATGAATGAAGAGATGCAGAGTGGAGTGTGCACCTTCTTTTGGCTTTCCATGCCAAGAAGGCTGTATAAACCAGTGGGTATATCGGGAGGCATGGTTCTGCCACTGATTCATTATGTTGCCTTGTGCCAAGTTACTTACCTTGTTGTGCTTGAATTCCTATATGTAAAATTGAGATAATAATCCTTGCTCTTTTCTGTAGCATATTTTGAAATTAACATGTTAAAAATGAAGTGCTGTAGAATGCTAATAATTATTATTCCCCAGAGCTTGTAAGAACAGAGAGGTTTCTTTTTTTGAAACCATTTAAATATTTAAATAAACCCACTTGTGACAAAATTACTTATCTCTGGTTCTTTAACAGATAACATCCTATGCCGCAAGTGGTCCCTATCCAGCTGAGGTAAGCACAGTATTTCTTCAGCACTTAGAATTTTGCACCAAAGGCCTTCTGAACAACCATTTTGCTTAGCTGTTAAGACAGATATACTACTTTAGGGGTGCATGTACACGAGATACTTTACTGAGCAGTACAGCTAATTACTGTATAGTAAGCATCATCTTCTACACATACTGACCCTTACTGTACAGTAATTTCCTCTACTTGGTAATTAATTTACTAACTGCAAATGCAAATAGCAAATTAACTGTCAAGTAAGTACTGTACTGTACAGCATGTGTAGATGGCTGACCAGGAGCAAATTTACTTCTGGGCAGCAGGGAGTGGGAGATTTGCTCCCTGCCCCCAGGCACTGCCTGCTACTGAGGCAGGCTTTACCACCATAGCCCAGTCAGGGACAATGTCCCCCTGCCCCAGCAGCAAGGAGCTCCCAGCCCCTGGTCCATGATCACAGAGCAGGAGCTGGAAGCTTGATCCCAGCCCCAGCTCTGCAATTGCAATCTGGTAATGGAGCTAGGAGTTTGGACTGCTTGGGGAAGTCTGCATGTGCTGCCTGGAGTTGCCTGGGGGCTGTCCAATTTCAGAGACAGTGCAGCACAGGCTGGATCTCACCAGAAACTGTCCCAGTCAGGGGCAGGTCCTAGCCCTGCAGATTTTTCCCAACCCTGTGCCTCAACTGCAGGCCCCCTGCAGCCCTTGGGTTCTAGCCCAGGGGCTGGCAAGGAGCATGGGGCCAGGAGACAGCTGTCCCCTGACAGGGGGCTGGGAGATTGCTCCTTGCCCCTGGGAGCTATCTGCTGCTGGGGAGGCTCTATCACCTGAGCCTGGGCAAGGACAATGTCCCTGTGCCCCAGCAACGGGCGCTCCAAGCCCTGGCTCCCCAATCAGGGGCAAGAGGCTTGGAAAGAGCTGCAGGGGAATGGCAGGTCCCAGCCCCTTGCCCTGATCCACCAGCAGGGCAGTTAGCAGTGAGCCTCCGGCTGGGCAGAGAATACTCTAAAGTAAACCCACTGGGCAGCATTTGCACATGTAGACACGCCCTAGGAGTTGTGCAGGGAGGGTGGGGAGTTTATATTATTGACACAATTATGTACAGAGAAAGGGCATAGATAACGTAGATAAATGCAGGGTGCTGCACCTTGGGAGAAGGAATCCACAGCATACATACAGGCTGGGGAGTTCCCTTCTTGAAAGCACAGAGGTGGAACGGGATCTTGGAGTCATTATTGACTCCAAGATGAACATGAGCTGCCAATGCCAGACCGCAGCCAGCAAGGCCAGCCTTACCTTGTCACGCATCCAAAGGTGCACCTCAAGCCAGTCCAGAGAGGCGATACTCCCCCTCTATGCGACTTTGGTCAGGCCACAGTTGGAGTACTGCATCCAGTTCTGGGTGCGGCACTTCAAAAGGGATGTGGCCAGCCTGGAGAGGGTTCAGAGGAGGGCCACCCGCTTGGTGAGAGGGCAGCAGGACAGGCCCTATGAGGAGAGACTGAGGGACCTGAACCTGTTCAGCCTCAGCAAGAGGAGGCTGAGGGGGGACCTGGTGGCTGCCTACAAACTCATCAAGGGAGATCAACGGCAAATAGGTAGAGCCCTTTTCTCCACAGCACCACCTGGGGTGACAAAGAACAATGGTAATAAGCTGATGGAGAATAGGTTTAGGTTAGAGATCAGAAGGCAATATTTTACAGTTAGGGTGGCCAAAATCTGGAACCAACTTCCCAGGGAAGTGGTCCTCGCCCCTCCCTTGGGCAAATTCAAGAGGAGGTTGGACGATCACCTGTCTGGGGTCTTGTGAACCCAGCATTCATTCCTGCCTGTGGCAGGGAGTCAGGCTAGATGATCTGTTCAGGTCCCTCCTGACCCTAGCTACTATGATACTGTGAAATGTTCTCTTCCTCCTTCTGCAATTAGCTTATATGCAATGAAAGGACTCTCATAGACCCAAATGGGCTTTGGATCAGCCCTAATGTCCTCTTATAGTAGGATATGGGCTTCTATATTTCTAGTTGCCATTCAAATTAACATAATTTTTTTTCATTTGGAAAAAACAATTGGCAAGATATTTAGTGTGTCTCCAAGACTACCTGGAAAGGTATCCAGAATGCTTTAGTTTTCAAAATACCAACTTAAACCATTTCACAGTGTAGGGTGGTATAGTGAAGAGAGATAAAATGTGATATGCTCACTGTCTTGGTGGATCCATCCATCCAACAGGTATATGTTTCTTTTACTGAAACTATTTTCTATCTAAATTAGTCATTGTACTATATAATCAAAGCTTTCTGGTTTCATTTACAGCGTCAGACCTACCCACAGGTAAACACACTTTCACTTTTATGTTTTGTCCTAACAGTATTGCCATTGTAAGGACAAATCTTGTGCTTGCTTTTCCACACCTTACCCAATTCCTCCAGCTGTAATAGGCAGTCCCTGATAACAGCAGAACTAGTGTGAGTGATTTGCCTGAAAGTGGAATAGGTTTCCATGCCATCTAGAGGTGTTATGGAACTGCAACTGAAAATTGCACTGGGTACAATGGTCTCTGGTCAGCTTGTCCCCTTATGCAGATGTGCAGTAAAGGAAAGGGTGCCAGAAAGGCCCTCGCTAACCTTGTATTATTCACATCAAGGCAAGGCGGAGCTCTATGTTGTGCAGGATCTGCTCTGCTCTTATAGTCAGTCTAGATGCAGGGTGCCATAAAGCAGGTGAGGAGAGGTTGTGGCCGGAAAGAGGTGGCACCCTGGCTGTAGCTCACTATGTTCTGACAAGTAGGGGTGGCTGGCAGTAATAAGCTGTGCCCCAAAAATCAGCTTCTCTGCATTAAGCTGGGACCAGTTGATCCCAGGCAGTCTGCTTCCCCTCCCTTGTTGAGAATGTCAGCCGCAACTGAACATGCAGTCCACCAGTATATCCCTCACAAAAGCTTTTTCCCAACATTGGGTTCTAAAAGTAGCACAGAGTGCATGCCAACTCCTCCTTTACTCCCCCAAACAAGGAAATACCCATTGGTCCTTTCCTCCAAATGCCATAAACAGAGCATACTGAATGATTTTTTTATTTTACAGAGCTTGAGCGGTTCTGGATACAAAGTCTATGTCCAAGTAAGTTCTCTTTCTTCACTGTATTAGTGTTTTTATACCATCACCGGTGTCAGGGAATGTTTATTCATCACAGCTGGAATAGTTGAGTGTGTTTTCCCTGAAAAATGGGTGGTGTGTAAGGAGCTAGGAGATGTCTGTGGTTGTATGACACTAGTCTCTGCTCTCTAGTAAATTATACAAAATCATGCAGTTATGTTCAGTAGCCATAAACATGAAAACCTCTGCATCCCTATTCTTTAGTGTCCTCAACATGCTTTCTACCATTGAGGCCTGCTTCTGCTAACAGAACCAGTAAAGCTTGTTAGTCTAATTTATAGCAGCTGATGATTTGGCCTTTAGTGCTACACAGTGGGTGCATCTACAGGAGACATTTACTGTAGAGTTGATTAATTAGCTCCACGGTAAAATGTCAGCATCTACATATGGGATGTTATTAGGCCAGAGTAAACTAATTTACTTTGCCACAGGATAATACTTGTATATACGTGTACTATCTGCAGCAGAGGAAACTGCTCCACTGCAGCACATGGTTAGACAGGAACCAGGCTGGCTGGGTCACAAGGGTGCTTCAGTGAAGGACTACCTGCTGGCTAGTCCCACACTGGAGCACTCTCATGCCCAAGCTAGCCCTTCCACAGCATGTTGAGCTGGGTCACAGCAGCTCTGGGCTGGCAGGCTGACCCCCTGTGCCCTCTGCCAGCCAGGGCTGCTCCAACCTGGAGTCCTGGGCGCACATGTAAATACAGCGCTCTTGGGAGCAATAAACTCCAGTGCAATATGTGCCAGAGATTATTGCTTTGCACTAATAGCATGTTTAGACGCATCCAGTGGCCATGGCCGCACATTTGCTTAACTGCAGAGTAAACTAATTAGCTGTGGAGTACAGCTAATTAGTAAGTAAAGCATATGTGTAATGATATTAGGCCACAGTAAACTAATAAATACCACGGTAAGATAGTACTATTGGGGACAGTGCTATCTTACACTGTGGTCATTTACTGCAATTAAATATATATATAGATGCTGACTGTGGGTGTAAATTGCCCACAGTCAACTGATCCAACTGAGGGCCAGACTCCTGCCTGCCACCTGGCCACATGGCTCTGCACTTTTAGCACCCTTGTGCTCCAACCAGCCCCTCCACTGCCCAACAATGCCACTGGAAGCCTGGGTCTGAGCAGCCCTGGCATATAGTGCTCCAACCCAGGTCAAATTGCTGGTGTCCCAGGTGCACGTGTAGATACTGTGCCTGGGACTAGTTTACTCCAGCTCAAACTACCCTGGAGTTTATTGCTCAGAATTAATGGAACATGTAGATGCACCCACTATTTAGAAGATTTTTCAGATGACAAGTCAAGTAAGTGTGTGTGTGTGTGTGTGTGTGTGTGTGTGTGTGTGTGTGAGTTGATTTCAGTAGGTGCTGAAACAATGGGATTTTAGAACAAAGTGTGTCCCCTAGTGCTTTTTACTAGGGCTGTGCGAAGCTTTGGTTGCTGATTCAATTCAGTGGAGATTTGGTCCAATTCGGTGGCTGAATCTCCAAATCCAAATTGAATTGAATTTGGAGAGACCCTTTAATCTCTCCAAATTGAAACCCTCCAAATGGATTCACAGAGATTTGGAAAGATTTGACGATTCAGCCATAGACACAGCTTTAAATGTTTTTTCTATGTACCTCAAGGTATCAGGCAGCTCGTGAATGCTGTGATGCTGAGGTGGATGGAGCATCCCCCAGGAGCACAGGAGGGTCCCCAGTGCTCTCAGCAGCAGACTCGGAAGTGGACCAGAAGCACTTCCAGTCCACTTCTGGGTCCACCGGGGAGTGCGCTGGGGGACCTCCCCACACCTCTCTGGCTCGGCGACTGATGCCTTCTGGTTCTGGGGGGGCATCCAGGGTCTCCCCATGGCTGATTGCCAAACCAGGAGAGTGCAGGGGGCCCCCCAGCACACTCGGCGGCGGACCCAGAAGTGGACCAAAAGTACTCCCAGCCCACTTCTGGGTTTGCCACCAAGCATGCAGGGAGCGCCCTTGCATTCCTTGGTTCGCTCCGTCTGCCCCACCATCGCAGCATTCTTGAGCCGCACCTGGTACCTCAAGGTATGTAGAAAAAACATTTAAAGCTGTGTCTATGGCCAAATCGCTGATTCTCCGAATCAGCATCAAATCTTCAGATTTGAATTCGGCCAAATCGAATCGGGACAATGATCCGATCGATCAACGAATTGAATCACTGTCCCTGATTTGGGCTTAATCCTAATCGAATAGGACCCGTTTCGCACACATTTTACCCATTGTATGGCCACCCAGAGCAGTGTTAGAACACAATAGTTTCTTTCCTTGAAACAGCGTAGTCGGCATGTCATCCCCAATTGAAGTAACAGGTTCCTGGATTTTTTGTTTCTCCAGGGTGGACAAAGTTACCAAGGTGGCAGCATTTCCTATGGTCAGGTAAACTATCTTTATACCCAGTAGGTACTTTCTCCTTCACTTCAGTAGGCTCAGAGACAATGGAACTAGTTGTTTTGGAATGGGGGGAGGAGGTGGAACACCCCCATATTTTTTTCTCCAATTGTTGTGCCTCCCAGGATAGCATTAGAAGGCAATGTTTTCTGTCCTTGAAACAGCATAGTAGTCGGGTAGTCACCAATAAAAAAAGAAGTAATGGTTTTCTCTTTTTTTATAGGGTGGAAGCAGTGGTTCTTATAATCCGGTAAGCTATCTTTGTACCCAACAGAAGCTTTGCTTGATTTCACCATTGATTTCAATAGGTGCAGAAACAGTGAAATTTTAAAACAAATTGTTCCCCCGATAGTTTTTATTTATTGTGGTGCCTCCCAGAACAGTGTTAGAAAGCAATCGCTCCTGTTCATGAAACAGCATAGCAGTCAAGCCATTCGAGATTTAAAAAAAAAAAAAGAAATAACAACTTTGAGTTTTGTGTAATGGACAAAGTTACTGAGGCAGCAGTGATTCTTAAGGTCCACATGTATGCCTAATATGGGTTTTGCTGTTGACTTTGGTGGAAGTAAAGGCAGTATAATTTTGGAACAGATTATGCCCCCAGATTTTGTATCCATTGTTTAATTTCACAGTGTGAGTGCCAGAGATCTCTACAGCAGGGATTTTCAACCTTCTTTAATAAGTGTACCTCAGCGGCCCCCTTTTTAATAACTGTATCCCTGGGGGGACATGGTAAGCAGTGGTAGCACAACATCTGTGTAGCCCAGCTCTCACCCCACCCCAACCTTGCTCCTGTGAGGCAGTGGCGCAGGGTGGCAGCAGTGCATCCCCGCCCCCATGTGCCACTAGAACATTTCAAAGTGCCCCCAGGGGTATGCGTACCCCCGGTTGACAACCCCTGGTCTAGAGTCATTTATCATTTCCCTTCCTTAAAATCACCATCTTTATTTCCCCTAATGGATTCCTCTAAAATTTGTGGGGACCATTGGGAGGCCATTTGGAATAACAAGTATACTACTTTCTAGTGTGGACACAGGCTTTATGGGGTCTTGTTCCTCCTATGACCATTCCCACACATAGGCAAATAGCAGTAGAGGTCCTTTATGCAAACACTACAATATTCAGTTATAAACTCTCTTTCAAGGAAATAAATGTTTTCTTTACAGGGTTCATCTTTTGGTTTTCATGCTGAGTGCAGTGTTAGAATGCAAGGGGTTCTTTTTCTAGAAACAATGCTGTAATCACACAATTCTTTATGGAAAAAGAAAGTAGTAGTAACCAGTTTCTTGTTTTTTCACAGAACAGACAATGTTCCTCAGGTAGCAACAATACTTATAAATCTTTATGCCTGATATGGGCTTTGTTACTGATTTCAGTAAAGGTAGAAGCAGTGGAATTTTGAGACACATTGTGTCCCCCTCTCCCCTTGGCTTTTATCCATTATGGTGCCGCAAAGCTGTGTTAGAAGGCAATTGTTTCATTTCTTAACGCAGCGCAATAGGCAAAAAATCTCCAACAAAAAAGAAGTAATGTTTTTGGGTTTTTTTCTTTTATATAGGTTGGACAAGGATCCCCCAGTGTCAGCATTACCTACGGAAAGGTAAGCTCTCTTTGTACCCAATGTGGGTTTTGCTATTGATATCAGAAGCAGGGGAATTTTGAAATAAAATGTGCCCCCAATTTGGGGGATGGGGGG
>NW_005841832.1:5147333-5164573 GCF_000455745.1 Alligator sinensis | reverse complement strand
TGGAGGGGGGGGGGGGGGGGGGGGGGGGGGTTACCCGTTGTGGTACCTTCCAGACCAGTGTTAAGAGACAACATTTTCCTTCTTGAAACAGCATAAGTCATGCTGTTTTAAATACAAAAGAATTAATAGATTCCTGTTTCTTTACAGGGTGGACAGACTTACCCAGGCAGCAGTGGTTCTTATGGTCAGGTAAGCTATTTTTGTACCATATATGGGCTTTGCCATTGTAGGTGCTGAAACAGTGGAATTTTAGAACATAGTGTGCCCCCTAGTGCTTTTTACCCATTGTGTTCCCACCCAGAGCAGTGTTAGAACACAATACTTTATTTCCTTGAAACAGCATAGTAGTCATGCCATCCTCAATTGAAGTAACAGGTTCCTGGATTTTTGTTTCTCTTTTGGCTTTTATCCATTATAGTGCTGCAAAGTATGGTTTTATAAGGAAAGTGTTTCATTTCTTAAGACAGCACAGTAGGCAAATAATCTCCAACAAAAACCACCTTCCCAAAGTGGCCAGCCTTCTTTACCACAGTGTAGCAGTAGCTATGACCAAGTAAATGCTGTTCAATCAAACAGAGCTGTCTGACTGAAAATATTACCTTTCTCAGATATGAATGGGGGAGGGGAGAGGAGATAATGACAAATAAAATTGTATTTATTTTGAATTTTGAAGAACATCTCCCATTCTAAACCCAGCCATACTGTAAGGCTGTGGAATGAAGCTGCTCCTCCTATGGTTTCCTCACTCTATCAAGCAGTATATTATATGAAAGATTCATTTTTTTTTAGATAGCATTGTAGCTGAGCTATCTGTTTTACATAGGAATGACTAGTTTCTCAAGATAGACAAAGTTCCATGGGTGGCAGCAGTTCTTAGGGTCAGGTAAAACTATCTTTATTCAAATACACACTTTGCTGTTGACTTCAATAAGAGCAGAGGCACGGAGTCCACAACACGGTAGTTGATCAGTTAACAGGAGACTTCTTTGAGAGCCTAAATACCTGAATTGTGTGTGCAAGTAAATAACACAAATTTCCAGAGATTTAATTGCTAGGTTTATAATTTGTAATTGGGATTTTTTTTTTAATAGAGCAATAGAAATTTGCTTCTCTGCTTCATTTTGAAATATCACCTTCATGTTCAATCTTTCCTTAGCCTAGGATGACTGTGGAGAGAGAGAACATGAAGAACTGCTACCTTCAAACATATCTTTTATAGTTAATTTTTGGACCTGAAAATGGAAATAAGTTATTGGATTTTTTTTTTTTTCCCCAGCAGGGAGGATCTTCCTCAAGTGGTAGCAGTGGGTGTGGAAAGGTAAGAACTTTCCTTCTAGTATATTTGAAAATTCCTCCCAATTTCCTACTTTTGAAAAGAACAGTTTGCTATGAACTGTATAATGCCTAGTAACTGAAGTACTTTTTGTTTCCATTAGCATGGACAGAATTGTATAGTGCAGAGAACCAGATGTTTGCTATTACACTAAAAAACATTATACTAGTAAGAGGAAAAGAAATGGCCCGTTCCTGTGAGAATGGTCAATATACATATAACTTCAAGATCCTTGAATTCTATTTCTCTCTGACTCCAAATCCTATAACAAATACTTTTTTTATTATTAAATGTTAGCTCATTTAGCACAACTCTAATTAGAGAGAGTCTTATAAACTGATGCCTAAAGGATGAAAGATTAAGCAGTAGTTTAATTCACTTGAATTTCACTTTCCTGTGAAAGCGTATGTGATGAACTAAGATCCAGGGATTCTGTCATTTAATGGCAAAAGTCTGGATATGAAAGAAAGAGAAGGGACTCAAGGATGAAGCTAAAATAGGGTGAAGTAGCTATAGTGAAGCCAGTAATGAGGAAAAAAAGAGGAGATACAAGAAACTTCAGAAAGAAAAATAACTTGTTTGGAAGAAATTTTTTTCTTTTTTTTTTCAGGGTACTCCATATGACAGCAGTTCCTGTTATGAGGTAAACAACCTTTTCTGGTAGTACTAAGACCTGTCTCAAATTGGGTATTTGTAATGGTCTTTGGGTATGTCTATGTTGCATCCCTGTTGCCTTGGGGAAAAGGTATAGGCATGCCCATTTTTGCCCGTTGTGTTCTGTTCTACATGCTGTATCACAATGCTGCAATCAAAACTCATGACTTGATTCTCAAATAATTTGTGCAAGTTTCATGAAGTTTTCTGTTATTGCAAAATTTTGTTTGAAGAATTTCACATGCATTGTTGCATACCTCCTTTCAGTGACATCAACTCAGATTAACTAAAGCACCTAAACTACTTTGGAACCAAAATCCTTTTGACTTTCTGAGAGGCAAAGGGGCTTTCAAAATGTTACTCCAACTTAATTAGCAGTGTCTCTTTAACCTAATTACATTGTGGCTCCAGATCAGTCTGTCTCACCCTCAGAAGTGGCTCAGAAGGAGGAATATGCCTGCGGATTTCCTCTTTTTCCCCCCTGAGGACCTTCTCCCCCCACACCAAGATTGTCTCTTTGGAATAGCAAGGTTTACCCTCTGCAGTCCCAACCTGTAACTTCAGCAGTGATCCTAGTCCCCAGAGAGCACGCTGGCTTCTTGGCAGTGTGGCCACGCTGAAGCCATAATAAAAGTAATTTAGTGTTTGAAATTAATTTTAAAATGTGAGCTGTCTATTTCAAGCTCACAACGAGGTCCTTCACTGTGATGCTACAGTAACAGCTGCTCAGCAGCAGAGAATTGAAAGAAAAGTGAACAAACAATAGGACATTAGTGGTGGCAGAAATTTCCAGGGACCCCATCAATTTCCCCAATATCTCTTTACTGCTTGCATCCTATGAAATCTTTCCATAGCACAAGGGGGCAGAGTGGAGGGAACAAATGGAGAAAGTATACTCTTTATCTCCTTCATACCCCATGTGCATACCCCATATCTACATGCACATTTTGCAGGGAAATAACTGATTTATGGTTTCTTCACAGAGTCAGTCCACTTCCTCACAGGATTCTTCTAACCAGGTAAGAGTTCATTCTCCTGAGGAATGTATTTTTTCTCAGTCTTGATTCTAAACAACTCATTGCTCTGCACTTGATTGTGCCTCTTTTTGATTGAGCTTACTATGAGCACATGAATGACTTTCAAAATAAGTGAAGAAGTAATAACCTTGTAGCATAAGTGATGGGATCAGAAATTGCTTATGAATTAAGTGTAGACAGGAAAGAGGAGGCGATAACCTAGAAAGTACCATAAATGGCAAGAAAGATGAGAGAGAACAGGAAGGTTTCTTTATCTTTAGCTTCTGTGGCTAAGTTGATGATGAAGAGGTCCACAGCTTTCTGGTTTCTTTACGGGGTCCTCCTCTTACTCACCAGGTTCTAGTGGCCAGATAAGAGCCCTGTCTCACTGAGAGTGTTTTTTTTCACACCGTGATATGACCCCCACAGTGTATTCAGTGGGACATCATGAGCAGAATACTTGAATGAGAAACGTACTCTTTTTCTGAATTTATCTAATTCCCTTTATTTTTAAAATCACCCAGTATTTAATTATTCCATAATAAGCACTAGTGGAATGGAAAGAGAGCACCTATATAGTCTTTTAGTCCTTTTCAGTCCTTTTAGTCCTTAGATTCTTAGAGTTCTATGTGGTTTCCTAAAACTTCATAGGATTTATGTAAGTACATTTGAAAAGAATTAAATGTGTTAAGACTTATTTGTGTTGTTTTTTTTCCAGAGTGGTTCATCCTCTTCCCAAGGTAGCAGTGGCTGTCAAAATGTAGGTTCTTTTTCTTTACTTCCTTTAGAAATATAGCATGATTTGCTACTTAGTAATAGTACACTTTGATATAAATTAGAATCAGCCCATGTGGGAGCTTGATTTGAAGAATTGTGTTTCTGTTCATGAAATTATACAATTTAAAAAGTTGGAGGGTGAATTAAATTACTAGCTATTTATCCTAAGTACAGTAGTCTTATCCAAAGACCACAGGAATAATAGGTACCAGTATTTTCTCTACAGAGCTTGGGAGGAAGAGCACATAATTATCTTCTCAGATGAACAATTCTATCCTAGCATTCTGCCTAGAGTGGTGCATTCACATCCTGTACTTAGAAGGTGTAGTGATCATTGGATTTTATACATACATGCATATACTGAACAAAAAGAACTAACCAAAAACTTTAATTAAAGAGCACCAGGCAACCTCTGCAGACCCTTAGTCTTTCTTTCACTCATTAGATTCAGGGTCCATCTCCCAATTCTCAACCTTTCTAATCTTCTAAGAGAGTTTCTCTAAATTATAATGCCTATCACTACATAGAGGGGCTGAGTCTAAGTGCTTAGCTACATAGCTGTGATTAAGTAGGTTAGCACCTCAGAGTGCTAAGATGTTCTTTCACTAGTAGGGAGGGAAAGACTGCAGAAAGACCTGAATAGGTTGCAGGGGTGGGCTAACAAAAACAGGATGCATTTCAATACTGACAAGTGCAGGGTGCTGCACTTGGGCAATAGCAACCAGCAGTACACTTATAAGATGGGAAACTCCCTTCTTGAGAGCACAGAGGCAGAAAGGGATCTTGGAGTCGTCATTGACTCCAAGATGAACATGGGCCGACAATGCGAGGTCACGGTCGGCAGGGCAAACTGGACCTTATCGTGCATCCACAGGTGCATCTCAAGTAGGTCCAAGGAGGTGATCCTCCCCCTCTACGCAACACTGGTCAGGCCACAGCTGGAGTACTGTGTCCAGTTCTGGGCACCCCACTTCAAGAGGGATGTGGACAACATTGAGAGGGTCCAGAGGAGGGCCACACGCATGATCCGGGGACAGCAGGGCAGATCCTACAATGAGAGGCTACGGGACCTGAACCTGTTCAGCCTTCACAAGAGAAGGCTGAGGGGGGACCTGGTGACCGTCTATAAACTCACTAGCGGGGACCAGAAGGGTTTGGGGGAGACCTTGTTTCCCCTAGCGCCCCCCGGGATAACAAGGAATAACGGCCACAAGTTGTTGGAGAGTAGGTTTAGATTAGACATCCGTAAGAACTACTTCACAGTTAAGGCGGCTAGGATCTGGAACCGACTTCCAAGGGAAGTGGTGCTGGCTCCTACCCTGGAGGTCTTTAAGAAGTGGCTTGATGCCTACCTGGCTGGGGTCAATTGAGCCCAGTTTTCCTCCTGGCCAGGCAGGGGGTCAGACCTGAAGATCTATAAGGTCCCTTCTGACCCTACTTCTATGATTCTATGTTAAAATAGAGTTTCCACCCTCCTCAGGCCACTTATTTTCACTGAGGATATGGACAAATGTCCAGTTTAGGTACAATAAAAGAGAGGAAGAGCTGCTGCTGGGGAGCATGTAGTAACTATTATAATCAAAATGCTACATCTACATAGGGTTATAGGGATACTAGTGAGGTAAATTGCCCTAACTTTGACCCTGGATGAAATCAGGTTTAAAGTTGAAGTGGTTTTGCAAGTTGCACAGTAACAGTTTCCTTTGATAACAGTATAATTATTACATCTGTCTGTGCCCTGAGCCAATATGAATAAGCTGATGTCTTTCCTTGTAATATGACTACAGGTTATTTTATAGGAAAATTAACTTCTTGGGGTTTTTTTTCCAGGATGGAAATTCTGACTCGGACAGTAGCAACCGTTGTCCCCAGGTAATCATCCCATTCTCATTATTTTTATCCCAATGTGTCCCTTAGCACTAAGACATTTCCTCATCAGTCATGTTGTATCAATGAGTTGACATATGAACATTTTTATGAGTCAAATTATTTTTATGAAGTTATATAGAATATTAGAAGAATCATGTTTTTATAACCTATTATACAGAACTACTAATAGGGAATGCCCTCAGCCAGTTAGTGCATTCTACATAGTAACTCATAATGTGCAGTAATAAAATACAAGGTCTGATCCTGTAATAAGTGGAATTGTGGCATTATCTTTGATGGCAGCAGGTGCAGAAGATTCAAATCTGTTTCTCTGATTAGTTATGGGCATCAGCAATCTGATAAACATGATGATTTTACTGTATCTATAGTTTAACACTTGTGTCTAATCCAATTCATTTGTAGTTTTATTAGCATACAAAACTATTTTTTTTTCCTAAGGCTGGAGGAAATATTTTAATTTTGCATCTTAAAAATCTGATAAAATAATAAGTTTCATGATCTAATAAATAAACGTGACTCAGGATATGACCCAAGTAGAAGCAGTTATACATTATAATGGCATTCTAAGGACATATTTCTCTTCTAGTTGAGATTCCCTACTAAGGAATGAATATATTGGATCCTTTGTATCAGACCATTTCTTAAAATCCCCATCCTTAAACCTTACATAATTAATAATTCATGTCTATTAACTATATTAACGGCACAGGAGGACCTGTGCAGTGTTCCATTGTTAATACCATCCATGTAAGATGGATTTTCCCTGGAAAAAAATTATATTTTTCTTTAAAGGCTGTTCCAACCAGAACATACAATGTTCATCATTTAAAAATGAGCATTTGCTGCTCACCAGCATTTTGTTATCCAGTATTTTTACTAAGTCAAAAATCATATCTGGATGATTTAACCTCCAACTAGTCCATGTTTCCTATAACAAAGAATTTGCAGTCAAACAATCTTAAAATGAAGCTTTTCTCCCTTAATCTTTTTTACACGATGGATCATTATCCACACACAACTTTGGTTCTAACCAAGCAAGCACCTCTTTCTTACCATCTTACTTCACAGCAGATTAGAAAGTTAAAGCTATGCATGATGGCTGTTGCTTAGATATTCTTTACAACTCCAACATTTGACTCAGGCCCTCAAATATGAAGTTCTTCTTTATGCAAAAACAGTTCCTGCACCTGATTAAGCCAGCTGTATGGCCTCCAATCCAAGGCAGGTTGGCAGTGCTATAATTAAAATAATGTCTGGATTTTTTTGTTTTCTTAACAGGGTGAATCCTCACAAAACTCTGGTAACCAGGTAAGTGGCTTGTTCTTTCCCATTTTAAGGTATTATTTTACTTCTAGTCATGGTAGCCAGTTGCAGGGCTAGAACTTTGTCCATTGTATTTAATCCCTTTTATAGAATAAAATTAATGCAATAGTTATATAATAATCATTATGTAGCAAATAACTGATAGCTGACATCTTTCCAGGATTCACAGAGCAATTCAGGCAGCAGTAGCAGTTCTTGTGGTGAAGTGAGTACACTTTTTCCTGAGTTTTTGTGCCAGTTTGTCTCTTAGTAAATACATACTAACATATGTGTTATTCTAAAGGCTTATCTAATTTTTAGTTTTCATTCAGCTGTGGAAACTGCAGCCAACTTTTCTCTTTTCCATAAGTATTATCACTTTTGTTTTTCTTTCACCCTAGTAAGGTGCCACACTGTTGTCACTGATAACACTATAGGGAAAGCTTAAGTTCCAAGTAAAAACTGTTTTAAAACCTTCATGAAAATATTTTCATTTTTACTGGAATTTGTACCATATTTTACTTGAGGCAACACTTCTTTTGTAATCTTTTCCATTTATTTAACCTTGATCAAATAAAACCCCAATTAAAAAGAATGCAGTGGCACTGTATGTGCAAAGTGAGTAGACAATGCTGATCGAGTTTAATGCCTATTTTATCTTTACTGATATACTAAGATGAAAGCAGTGGAGAAGCACACCCTGAGTATACAGTCTCTTTGCTATTTACCTACATAAGTATAAGCAGATTTATGTAACTTCTATTAAAATAAGGCCTTTAAATTGGAAATATTTGACTTGTTTCCAGAGTGGCTCTACATCTGAGTCTAATGGTCAAGTCAGCATGCTTTCTTTTTTCTACAGCATTTAAATTCTTCTACTGAGGAACACTTAAATATCAGAACTAAGTCCTCTAATGGCATATAGGTTTTTTTCCAGTGCAATTGATAGTTATATGGAAGATTTAAATTTCAAATTATGTTGATTTCAATTGATATCCTTCAGTCAGCTGCTAAGGCTGCTGCGCAGATACTCATTACTGTACAATACTTTTATGGTACTACACATTAAGTACATACATAAATACGTAAACCCATGACCTCTGATCAAATATTTGTTTAGGAACTAATTAACCTTATGCCTACAGTATATAGCCACTACCAAGTTTTATGTCGGCCAGTATTCACATTAATTTAAATCCCCACATATGCCATTTTTGATGTGCTTTTAATTAGTAGTGCTTCTTTGGCCATATTTCTCCTAATGCTCATGGGATTCATAAATTGCACCTAGGGTAAATCTAGCAAGAATCTGCCCCCACACAATGTTTTTGTGTGAATTAAAGGAACATCTTATTAATTCTAGTTTGTGCTTTAGAATTTTTTTCATATTTGTTTATAGTTTCTGATGTTTTACTCTCACAGGTCTAGAGCAACTTTCTACCCTCAACTTGGGTTTTTTTAGCTTCAGTTTTTAGCACTACTAACCCTCTTACTTCATTAGTTCCACTGCTACCTTTTAATCTCAGTTACTTATATGTTGACCTAAGAAGTGAGATTTAGGAGTAGGAGGAGCAACAAACTGAAAAATGCTTTTTTTCATATGTATGTTTTTTTGCTGTGCCTTGTAGACATTTCTATGATAAGTGTAGGTGTTCTTTGGGTTTGTCTACATTACGTTCAAAAGTGTGGCTACAGCTCATATTCCAGTTACTTTTAAATGAAGTTGTTCTGGGGCCAGTAACAGTATTGCCACAGAAATGCAGACAGCAAACTGTAAACTGAAAACCCCATCTGGGATCCTGAGTATAGCTTTTTTGCCTAGCCTAAGCTGCTTTAAAGCCAGCTTGGGCATATCTGTCCTGAACTTCAGCCACGCCTTTAATACACTTATAATACAGACATGCCCCATAACTCAGCTTTTTGTGCTTCTACTATCTTGGACTGATTTGTAAAATAAATTGGCTTTGAAGAGGGGAGACTGTAGCCACCTCATCTTTCCTTAAAATCCCTTTTTAACAGGCTTTTACATATATGAAATGAACAGGTACAAACTTTGTATTCAATCCATAGGAGGAAATAGATTGTTTTGTATTTGAATTCCTGTTCAAACAAAGAGAACATTTTCAAGAGATAAATGTCACTTACTTCTCATGCTGTAAGCTCTGAACTGAACCTGTTCGTGTCCAGTTCCTTTTTTTACTGCCAAATAAACCTTCATATAACAGCTTTCCAAAGAGTGGTCTCATTAAATGTTCTCAAATAGAACAGTGTGTACTTTCCCATGGTCCCCACATTCCTTAGGGTAGCTAAGTCCAGATAGGCATATTTTCCTGAAAGTATTTTATTTGGACACGTGGTTCTACAATACAAGAACGGTTTTCTGATTCCTTTGCAGAGTTCCTCTGGTTGTGGAAACAGCAAGGTTGTTGCTCGCGTAAGTGCACTTTTTCTCCACCATATATAAGGGTTTGGCCCTAACAAGAAAATAAACATTTGTTTTACTCTCTGTAAAAAAAGGGCCTAACTTATATGGTGCTACAATCTTCCTGTGGAGTGTCAGATACCTTCAGCATCTATTCCTTGTCAGAGGTATCTTGTTGGATTTGGGGACGACACTGAAACGAACTGTCATCCTGTGAGCTGAATATAGGAACAGGGCATCACTGAAATCAGAATTTAGTGTGCTGACAGTTGGTGGCAGACATTAAGATGGGCTTTGACTGGTCTCTAATCAGTGCTTTAATGTATAAATATTGATGAACTAATTATCTCTTGTATTATAATCATGTATTAATTATTTTATTTATTTGTTTGTTAATTTATTCATTTATTTATTAATTTGTTCATATATTAATTATTTAATTCATGGGGCCAAAGAACTCTTGGTGTCATAAAGAAAAATATAATTCAAATAAATCCTCATTCCTGAGTATACATGTCAAACACTTCTTCCACTAATAGCTAATATTTTTTTCACAGGATCTATCCCATGTTCTGCACATTAGGAGTCTCAGTGAACAGGTAAGCAATGCCTATCATCCTTTCCAGAATTTTGCCCCTGAGTCAGCTACAATATTGCTAATATTAGAGGTAGGTGCTATGTTATTTGCAAAACTAAGAACTGTGTTCTTCACTTGAATGCTAAGTAGAGATATTCAAAAAGCCCCAGGCTGAATCGATTCAATCTTTGTAGGTTAGTTTAAGCTGTGTAGATTGAATCAATAAGCAAGTGAACAGACATTCACTTTTGATTCCAGAAGTGCAGCCACATGCCTGCAATGGCCCAGGCCAGACGCCAAGGGGTGCTAAAGCATCCCTCCATGCTCAGCTGGAACAGACAGGTTGGGCCAAGGCTAGCCTGCCCACCCTGTGAGAGGGGGATTTGTCAGGAATGTGCAAAGCATCCTTGGGATGCTGGGGGGCTGTGAGTTAAATTGAATCTGAAAGGGATCTGGGACAGAAGTTCAATCAACCGATTTAACCTAAATCAGTTAAGTCTGATGCTACATCCATCCAGATTTCTCTTAAACTGGTTTCAGGCATTTTGAAAGTGTTTTATGTGAACTGAGCTCTTTGGTAATGTGTAGGGGCATAGAGGGAGTGCACCCCTGAGATTGGCCGTGCACCCGCTGGAAGTGTCAGCCGCGAAACTGGAAGTGCACTTCCGGTTTAGCTGCTAGTTCGGTGATCAGCCACTGGGGGAACCCCCTCCCCTCCAGTTGATCGGCTGGGGGGGGACACAGCCGCGAAACTGGAAGTGCACTTCCGGTTTAGCTGCTAGTTCGGTGATCAGCCACTGGGGGAACCCCCTCCCCTCCAGTTGATCGGCTGGGGGGGGACACCCCCCCCCCAATCAGCAATCTGGTGCCCCCCCAGACTTGGGAGGCACCAGTCGCCCATGACTGAGCTTCTGTTGTGTTACAGATTTGAACCAGTTTCTGATCATTTATATCAGTTTATGTGTAATTTATGTCCCTAGCCTAAGAGGAGATAAGGCTTTTCAACTGACTGGGAAAGACTTCCTAAAAATAAATGCTATTGGTTATGGGGCTACTTGCCTCCTTGACTGGCAACCTCCCTGTTAAACCAAAGAAGATTCAGAAGATAGCATCTTATCAGTAGTAAAACTAGAGGTGGGCAAGAGGGGTACCAGTACCAGACACCAATTTAGGAGGGGTGCCAAAATCATCCCCATACAGAATCTGTGCCCCAGCAGCAAGAGCAGCACCACAGCATTGTTCTTAAGCTGGTTGCTGCTGTTTTAAGAGCAAGAGCCAGGGCAGGCAGAACAACAAAGCAGCAACAAAACTTGTCCAGTGCAATTTAATGGAGCATTTCCTGCTACAAGTTCTTTCTAGACTAAATATCTTGTGTGCATAAACATAGAGAAACAAGAGGTCCCTTTGCCTATGTGTACTCCTAGCCAACAAGAGTGATAATTTGGCTCTATCAGTACTCTATTTTCAGGGATATCTAACTCTATCCTGTAGAACTATATTATTTAATCTATTGCTATAAAAGAAAAATGGCTTATTTCTGGTTCCCTTACAGAATGAACCTGCTACATCAAACAGCCGCAATGAAAATACTCAGGTAATATGATTTCTACTGTAGTTAAGATCTCATCACCTAAAGATGTTCAGTAAATGGCCATTTAAATTTCACAAATTGGGTACACTTCTTGTTTTCTCTTTATTCAAAAGAAAAACAATATTTGTTCATAATCTAGAAAAAAAGTATCCATTTTCATTTCTTAAACTCTGGCAGTTGCACTTCACTGTTAAGATACCTGTTAATAGCAGAAGTTTTCAGAATGAAGTTACCTTCCAGAATATGTGTCATACTTTGGACCTATTCCAAACAGCTGTAAAAGACTGCTATTCTAGTCCAATAACATTTTCTACATACTGTACTCTTACTTTTTAGAGTTGTATATGACAGAGTTACAAAACAATGGAGAATCAAGCCTTATCTCTTGTGCTCCTTCACTGCCTTTGGCAGATATGTAGGGCAGGTTCATGAAACCTGGTGTTTTGAAAAAGCCTTTTTACAAGGAAACAATTGGCTTCTAGTGTTCTTTATAGAATGAATTCTCTTCTATAGTAGTGGCAAAGTCAGTGATCAGATAAGCACCTCTATTCCTCTGTAGTTAGGAGTTGCTCACAAGATTCATCTTTGTAAGTGAACACATGTGCATCAGAAAGTAAGTCCCTTAGTTGCGGCGGGTGGGTTTTTGCAATTTTATTAACATAATGATATAAAAACTGAAGTTATTTGAAATCATCTGACATGACGTGGCATGTTGATTTATTTCTGTTTCACATTGTTACAATGCCTGAAGGTCCCAGTCAAGGATCCAGGGCCCCTATGGACCAGATATTGTACACACGAAATAAAGATGGTCCCTGTCACAAAGAACTCGGTCTAGGTCAGTCTTGCCATCACATCTCTAGGCTCCTGTGAGCATCTCATTCCTCACTAAGGTTCCCCAAAACCATGTCTGCATGGATCATTTCCAGTCACTAAACTGACTTCATCAGAGTACATGACCCAATTTTGGCTGCCATTGAAACAAAGAGATATCTGCTGGTTTTGTTTGGTGGAGAGAAATAATACAGAGTCTGTGATACTTCATCAAGCAGTTACATATCATTTGGCATTTGAATAAGTCTTTTCATCATAAAAAATCTCTGCTTTCTTTATAGGATGGATCATTTATTGCACACAGTGACAGTTCCAGGGGCCAAGTAAGAACTTCCTCCATTATATCTAGTCTTCTCCCAAATGCTTTCTAGCCACTGAACACATAAGAATCAGAAATAAGGTTCACTAATTCTGGTATAGGGGTTTTGAAGCATTATGTACCAAATTATTCTTGAAGCAATGCTGTTTTATTATTTGTTTATCCAAAATGGCACCATTGGATCAGATCTCAAGGCTGCTACATTTATGTACAGAAGTACAGTTGTTTTAACTGATGGAACAAAATGTAATACCCTTTACTCTGATTCCCTGCTGCCCTAAGAATACATTATCCACGTAACCCTTATGTGTCCCCAAAATTAAACATTATCAGGTTGTGTTGCCTAATTAATGTGCTCTAACACAGAGGTCTCAGTCACTCTGGGATGTCGCAAACTTTCCCCAACCTCAGTTCTACCTCTGAGACAGCAGTGCACCTACACAGAACTTTTATACGATAATAGCTAGTTTCTTATTTGCAGGGAGACTGTGTTTGCCCTGGTGACAGTAGAAGCCCTGTCCAGGTAACCATTTCTTTCTTTTGTGTATTTAGTGTTAACTAAAAGTTCCTTTTAAGTGCATATGTGGACAAGATGCGCTAGTGAGGGATGAAAACTTGCTGAAAAGTAATATGACTCATTTCAGGGTCTTTCTATACATACAATTACATATAAAGCTATAAGATGACTGGTTTTGATTCCCCCATGAAATATTAGATATTCTGTAGTTTGGGGTACTGATATGGAAAGCTAAGTGGAATATACTATCTCATCTGTTGTCCTTCATTCCGTCAGGCAACTAAGAACAGGACAGTTTGTTTTCCTGAAAGATTACTGTATAGCAAGAAGTTCATATAAGAGTATAAAACCATTTTCCTGTTGTATACAGGCTGGAACTTCCACGTACAGCAGCAGTGGCTCTTCTGGCCAAGTGAATATGCCTTCTCAGAGTTAGATGCCCCCAGTATCCTAGTTACTGTGTCCACTGTATTAAAAGCAAGTGGGCAATACTAAATGGTGGCTATTATTGAATTTTGATCAGGAAAAATACATTTTCCCCATTGCACCAGCTTAATTTAAATACAGGATGCATCACCTTAATTAAAATGGTTTTAATAGTAATTTAAATTAATTAGTACAGCTTGGTGTCTAGACATGGCCCAAATATTCCATTCACTTTAGTTTCTGAATTTTTAATTTCATCTACAGAAAACCATGGGTTATTTTCATCTAGGAATACCATTCCGTAAAATGAAATTTTTCACAGAAAAATGACACTTACCCCTGTGTGTTCTGAAAACTGAATGCAAACACACCCTGATTCTAGGAGCCAAATTTTAATCTTTTCTTTTAGATTCATAGATTCATAGATGTTAGGGTCAGAAGGGACCTCAATAGATCATCGAGTCCGACCCCCTGCATAGGCAGAAAAGAGTGCTGGGTTCAGATGACCCCAGCCACATTGCCATCTAACCTTCTCTTGAAGACCCCCAGGGTAAGGGAGAGCACCACCTCCCTTGGGAGCCCGTTCCATTCTCTTTTTAAGTACAGAACAAATCTTCCACCAGTGAATCTTTTGGAAAGGTAAAAATACTTATGCTTCCTTTTTAAAAACTGACCCCCAATGAAACTGATCAGTAAAAGACAGGTATGAAGCTGCAGGTCAGTTTTCATGTACTGTGGCCCATTCTCTAGTCTGCTTTTCTACCTAGCAGCTTAGTGTAGGACCTATCCTGTTACAGTAGCTCAGCTGCAAAACTGTAACCGTTCTTTGTTTTCTCTTCAGGATGGACCTACCCCACAGAGCCCAAACCGGTCTGATGATGAGGTATGTGCCCTTTCTCCTCTGTATGAAGATCAGGTTTCTGCTTTCTGATTCTAGCCCTTATCTTCAAGTTCAGATCAAAATTAATCTGTTGTAATGTTAGAATGTTGTAATGGTCATTTTGTCTCAGTAGTAATCTTAGTTTTCTGTTACTAGATAAAATATTGGGGGGCCCCATGTTGCCTCCACCCATCCCACATTCCAGGATTGGACCCCAGGGAACCCACACTTCCTCCACCTCATCCTGCATGCTAAGATCAGGCTTTTGGGGCCCTGCACTGTCTCCTCCCAGTCCTGTGTGCCAGAATTGGGCTTCAGGGGCCATCCTCCATCCCCTCATGTCCAATCTAGCACACAGGGTCACAGCCCACAGGACTCCCCATGGACCTGTGACATGGTGGTGGTGGCTGGATCTGGCTCACAGCCTGAGGGTTGAGCACCCGTGGACTAGTAGTCACTCTAATCTATTCTTCCAAACAAAAAAAAACAAAACAAAAAAGCGTAGGTGTGTTATTTAAGCAGTCTTTGAATTAATTGGTTTACCTTTTTTTTTTTCAGGGTTCATCTTCCTCAGGAGGCACTCAATCTGTTGAAAGGGTAAGAACTGCTCATCTTGGGCACACATGTCCAACACCTGCTCCAGCGCAGTTTAGTTAGAACGCTCCAGTAGCCTCGGCATCCCGTGTATTCAGCATCCCTGCATTTCAAAATGGCACCGGGATGCTTTAACTAAAGCTTGTTGAATGAGCTTTAGTTAAAGCACCTGCGCCACCATTTTGAATCTCAGAACACTGAATACATAAGACGCTGCAGGCATTTTAATTAGAGCGGCTCCCAAGAGCCACTCTAATTAAAACACCCCTTCCCCCAGAGCATATGTAAAGATTTCCAATGATTTCAACCAATTAATATCTTTTCCCTGAAAAGAACAATGGTCAACTGTGTATAAAAATGGGTCATGTGTTTGGCTATTGTGTTAGAGTTCCACATTTATTTTTAATTTATATATACACTTTGGTTTCAAGATACCCTTTGATATAAAAGTAACTAGTTTCCCATCTTTTACAGAGTTCCTCTTCCTCTGAAGGCAGTCAGTCTGGTGGACAGGTAAGCACTAAATTTCCACCATATTGATCCAAAACTGGACTTTTCACTGAAATATAGAACTAAAGGAATATAGAGGTATCTAGCTTATATTTCTTTCAATAAACTTCACAGAATATCAATGTAGAATCAATGGAGACAATATAATATTAAATCTCCATCATTTTTAACACAGACAAATAAGTTTTAAAAAAAGGATAAAGAGTAGGGGCTCTTCCATCAAATAGGCCTTGATTTAAAGAAGACTAATGAAAAAGAAAGTAATTGTTTCCGTTATAGTTGCGGGGGTATGCGTAAGCAGTAAACTGAAGAAATGATTGCAATACAGGTAGGCAGAATTTTGTGATCTTTAGTCTTTAGTGGTGTTAGCACAAGTAAAGATAGCTGTGAAGCTGCAGCAGCACAGGCTTCAGCATATTTATGATGATCAAAGCACATGTCAGCATATATTTGCTTACTGATACTATAACCCCGCCTTTATTTTTGCTGTTGAAGCACGACTTTGATTTCAAAAAGTACTTTCACACTTAAGTAACTAGTTTCTCATCTTTTACAGGGTTCCTCAGGAGGTAGTCATTCTGCTGGGCAGGTAAGCATTCTTCATTCAGAGTGTTTCTTGTTTGGTTGGTTTTTTTCCCCCAAGGCTAGAAAATGAGACTTATCTTTTAGCTGGGTGTGGAAGAAAAAGAAAAAATATCCATGTTTAAATAATTCAGTTTAGATTCTCATTTTCAGGAGTATGGAAGGGCTAAAAAACATGGGTAAGCTTGAGAGCTGGTTCAGGTTTTGTTGGTCTTTCATTGCACAAAAGACAGTAAGAAAGTGTCTTCTCTTCCAACAGACAAGGTTCCTTGGGTGAATTTGATATCTTTTATTAGACCAACCCAAATAGTTGGAGAATAGGTATTAAGCAAGCTTTCGGGTTCAAAAACCCTTCGTCAGGCTAAGGAAGTTTCAGTAGTTGGTGTGTGCTCTTCCTGGATGGAATAAAAAGTAAGGAAGCCAGGGGCTGGGCTGGGGAGTCAGTTGCCAGGCAGATTATAATGTATTAAAAATCCAATGTCTATGTTTAGTCCATGATCTCTAGTATCCAGGAGGTTGATGAAATGGAGCTCATAGGCTTGTCTCTGAGAAGTGTTGTGTAAATTTCCCTTGAGGATCAGAACTGAGAGATTGGAGAGAGAGCGGCCCTCCTGTGAGAAATGTGCCCCCACCGGTAATTGGGTATTTCTGTCTTTGATGGATTTCCGGTGTGTGTTCATTCTGGTGCACAGTTGTTGTTTGGTCTCTCCTACATATTTTCCATCAGGGCATTTGGTGCATTGGATGAGGTATATTACATTTTTGGAGGTGCAGCTGTAAGATCCTGGGATGCTGATGGCTCTGTTGTGGGGTGTAGTAATAGTGGGGGTGGTGGAGATGTGTTGGCAGGTTTTGCATTTCTTGTCCTGGCACAGTCTGGATCCTTTTGGTGTGTTCTGGGCTTGAGGAAGTTTGCTTCTGGTGATGAGGTTGGCAAGGTTCGGTGCTTGTTTAAAGGCTAGGATGGGTGGCTCTGGGAAGATCTTTTTAAGAATAGGGTCTCTGTCTAGTATGGG
>NW_005841832.1:5119306-5146560 GCF_000455745.1 Alligator sinensis | reverse complement strand
ACAAAACTTGCTCTGTGGGTGACAAGCGGTTTTAGGATTGATTCAGTAAAACCTGATATTTCCTCAGTTAGGTTCCCATGGTTGGATATGATAGGTCTGCCAGGGTTCCTTTGTTTGTGGATTTTAGGGAGCATGTAAAAAGTCCCTGGGTTAGGTAGCGGGGGGATCAAGGTCTGTAGTTTTTCTTGTAGTCTTGATGGAAATGATTTGATGGTATTGTTGAGTTTTTTGGTGAAAAGGGGAGTAGGATCTTCTTGTAGTTCTTTGTAGTAGGTGGTGTCAGAGACCTGTCTCTTGGCTTCCTTTATGTAATCCTCACGGTTTAGAATGACTATGGCTCCTCCTGTATCTGCTGGTTTTATTACTATTTGGTGGTTAGATCTTAGAGATCCTATGGCCTTTTTCTCTGGTAGAGAGAGGTTGTTATGGTGGCGTGTGTTGCTGATTATTTCATTGTTCATTCTTTCCCTGAAGCAGTCAATGTAGCAGTCAAGGTTAGGGTTTTGTCCACTGCAAGGTGTCCAATCTGATGGTTTTTTGGGGCTTTTTGGCATTGATCCTTTCCTGTTGTCAGAGGATGAGTTGTTGTTGGGAGTGAGTTCAGTTTGGTCGTGGAAATATTCTTTGAGGCGCAGGCGTCGGAAGAATTCTTCTAGTTCTCCACAATGAAGTATTTTATTAAGGTATTTTTCTGGACGGAAAGAAACCCTCTGACACAGAAATAACTGATTTTGCTTCTTCTCTAGGCTTCCTCTGTTTCAGGAGACAGTCAGTCCAGTGATGAGGTAAGAATTCTTCCCACAAGGTTTGTGTTTAAAGTTCTTTCTTAGTATTCCCCTTAAAAGTAAATCTGACACTTCACTGGTTCTTGGAAGTAAAATGAACATCTAAATTTCCAACATAGTTTTATTTTTACAGAAATCGTCTTTGAAATTTTCCATAGAAAAAGATTATAAAATAAAGTGAACTAAAAACTAAACTTTTATTTTTAGCTTTGAGAAGGGTCCTTTCATCAAACTGTTCAGGAAATGGAACAGGATCCTTTAAATGGAAACGTGATTTCTCACTTTTTGGAAATTATACCTATCATAGTATCATCACCATTAAAAAACATTGCTTATTCCCAGGCAAACAGATCTTTTCCAAAGAAAGCATCTCTTGCTTTATTAATTAGTCATCGCTCCTGAATCTGTGTTTTGCTCTAAGACCTTTTATAATACATTTGGAGTTGGAAATTAGAAAAGGGATTCTAACCATCAGACAGGTGAAGTTCTGGAACAGCCTCCTAGCAGGAGTAATGGGATCCAGAAATCTAACTTCTGGTTTGATCGAGCTTCATCAGGTTGCATTTTAGTTATGATGATGTAGTTGTCAATATCAGGGATGTGGGCTCTGTTGGATAACTGAGGAGTACCCTCATTTGTAATTAAGACAATAACTCTTTTCTGTTTCCTTTACAGGAAGAATGTGAGTCCTCTAAAGAGAGTTCAGTAAGTGTTTTAGCTCCCTGCATGGACATATTTCCTTTTTTGTCAATTATTCGTGTTAATATGATCAGACCCATTTATTTTTGTACAATAGTCTTTTCAGCCTAAATGTCCCTGTGGCTAACTTTTATATTGCTTGAGATGAAAATAGATATTTCACATTATTAGGTGTTTGGAGAGAGATGTACCTTTGCTGATCCACACAGTAAGAGTTATGCTTAGTTTATCATGCAGCATAGCAGTCGATGGATTCTGGTTTTCATAAAATACTTGAGGAGCAGTGTCTTTCCCTGCAAGAACAGACCTGATTTCACCAAGTGCTTGGTTTTGCCAAAAAAATGTAACTCATGCCAAAGAATGTGCAGTGCCAACTCCGTGGCTTGCCCAAGCATGAAAATCTGTCCAGAAGCAGACTAATTTACCTCACCCCCCTTGCCATTTCTGCTGATAAAATACACCTGAACAAAGTGACTAAAGAAAAGATTGTAAAATAGGGCAATAAGTGCTGACCACTGGAAGTCTTTGGACAATCAGAACTGTAATGTAAAACAGGAAAAGTCCCCAGTTAGGGCCTTCCTTAAGTTTCTAATACTAATACCCTCTAATCAGCCATGGTTATATAGGTAATATATATAATACCTGTATATAATACAAGCAATATTCATGGACCTCATGCCAGTCTTGGCAAATGGAGCAGGTATTAAGTTAGAATCGTGGCATTTGTCTCTGAAAATATTAGAATGGGGAGTGGTGAGAAGTGGGAATTTTAGTTTTTTGTCTGGATGGAGGAGATGGTTACATTATTTTATCATATTTTTCTTTTTCAGCATGCATCTCATACTATACTCAGAAGTCGCCCCTCATCAGGGGTAAGCAATTTCCATATGTCTTTCTGTGTTTTGCCTCAGGCTGGCCTGTGTTAAAAAATTGCATTTTAAAGAGCTTCAGAAAGTAAAATAATGCTCAGTGAACCAGGTCTTCTAGAGTCTACTTCCATTTACAAAGAAAGAACTGCTTGGGATGAAGCTTGTGAGCTTCTGAACATTCAGTTCCCTCTTCTATTTGAAATACTGTCCATGTGAGAGGCAAGGATTCTTAGGATGATCTCTTTTATTGCACCACCAATGTACTTGGGATAAAGTTAAACAAACTTTCAAATGCAAGACCTAAAGAAGAATTTCTTGCATGCTAAAGCTTGTCTAACTTTAGCTGATCTACATACTTGCTCCAATAAAAGTTATCAACCTAAAAAATCTTTGCCTTTTCAATTAGTTTTGGACCATCAGAACTGCAATATCACTTTTACAGTACAAAATATTGTTCAATCATTCTTATGGATGCTAAGGTGTCCCATGACCTTGTTCTTAATCCCAACATTTGCCCTGTTAGTTTGCTTGCTAGAAAGTTCACACTCATTTTTAGCATAAAAGCAGCACCTACTGAATACAAAGAAAAAGTGTCAGGTGAATTTTCCTTCTTATTATTGCTTTCAGTAACTTCTGAAACTACCTCTACATCCTCCCTCGCCATGTAATTTATGCTTGCTAGATTAAAGCGATCATTGATGCATCTACCTATGCTGGAGTCCCATTTTATGTTGTAGTCCAGACACATTCCTTGGTTTCAAGAATCCCTTTAAGATGGAAGAAACCAACATGAAGTTCCTCTTCCTCTGGAGGCAGTCATTTTGGTGGATAGGTACAAACTGGTTTCCCATATTTTGACCCAACGGTTCCTTATTCTAGAATGGGACTTTTTACTAGACTATATAAATAAAGGAACATGCAAGAACATGGCCTAATTTCTGCCCAGAAATATCACTTTACATCTGTTCACAGAGTAGGAAACAACAGAGACAAAGTAGCATGTTCAGCCTCTGTAGTTTGTAACACTAAGCAGAAAAGTCAGTCATGAAAGATATGGGCCTTTCATCAAGTAGGCCTTGATTAAGGTCCATGAAACAAATTTACTTGTTTCTGTTTGTCTCCAGGACTCATCGTCCTCAGTAGGCAGCCAAAGCAGTGGAAAGGTAAGAACTCTTCCTTTTCAGTATGTGCGCTTTTGTCCCAAGGAAATGCTTTCTCCTGCTTCAGTGTACAAAAAAGGAATATCTGAGTAATCTTGTTTTTGGTTCTGGTTAAATTACCCAACATAATTTTCCACTACTCATGGGGTGGAGGGAAGGAAAGAACTCCACTTCTCTCTGGTCTTTTATTCCACAAAAGTAAGAAAGGAAATTTTCATACAAATAGTCTATTTTGGGTATGGTTACACAGCAAACCAAAAGTGTGATTATGGCACAGACATACTTGGGCTTCCTTAAGTGGAATTAATAAAGGTAAAGATAGCAACAAAGATGCAGCATCATGGCCTTCAGTAATGATTGGCAACCACAACATATACAGGCATGTCGCATCTTACGCAGGGGTTATGTTCTAAAGGCTGCGCGTAAGGCGAAAATCGCGTATAGTGAAATCGCATATTACCGTGCCAGCGGTGACTGCCTCTGCCTCCAAAACCTGCCGCCGTGGAGCCGTGCTTAGAGCTGTGTGGCCGGCGGCACCGGCGCAGCGCAGGGTGGTGGTGGGGATGGCTGCATGCCGCCCAACCACCACCATGCCCGGTGGCCAGCCACACAGCTCCGGGCACGGCTCCATGGCAGTGGCGGGAGGTTTTGGAGGCAGAGGCAGTCACCGCTGGCAGCATGGTGGTGGCTGGGCCTCCCAGTAAGCGGCAGTGCCGCGTGCAGACTCAAGCCCCGCCCCCCCTCCCTACCCACGTATAGTTGAATTTGCACAAGTTAAATGTGCGTATGATGCGACATGCCTGTACCTACACCCCTGGAAACCTTCTGGTGGGTTCATAGCCCATAACCTACTTCCTGCCTCCACAACTTTACTCCCAAAACTAAATGTGGTAGCAAGACTATGGTTAGGGCTACATTCTCACCTTCATTTTACTACCCATTTTGGCTTCAAGAAGCCCTTGGACACAGAAGTAACTGGCCTCTCACCTTTACAAGATCCCTCTCCCACAGGAAGCAGCTATTCTGGTGGACAGATCTTCATTTACAATGTTTGTTTTAGTCCATATGCATTTCTTTCACCAAAACATGGCAGACCTTCCCTCTGTGCAACAAACTGCTCTGAGTTATTCATTTCAGCTGTTCATTTTAAGCAATGGGAAATAGTGCTGGAGAGAGGGAAGGGAAGACACAAAATCATGTTCCTCTTTCACTGGTCTTTCATTCCATAAAATTCATTAAGAAAGTAGCTTTCCTTTTTAAGAGGCCTTAATACCAAGAAGCCCTTTGACACAGAAATAACTGGTTTCTTGGGGTTCACCCAATAAGGCATTCATCCAAAAGGTCTTACAGCAAAATAAGGTAAGAAATAACAAATATGGATATGGGTGCCATTAATCAATAAATCCAGGAAAGAAACACAAACTTTTAAATAGAAATATATAATTGCATATTATTTAGAGCTTTATACCTTTCATGGTATCTTCACCCTAAAGATAACTGCCTAATCACAGGTAACATGACCTATTGCAGAGGAATGAGCTCTTGATTTATTAAACAGTCAACACTCTTTACCCTGTGTTTTGCTATGAGGCCTTTTATAAAAGGCCCATTTGGGCTGGAAATTATAAGAGAAATTCTAACTATCAGAATGTTGATGTTTTGGAACAGTTTCCTAGCAGGAGCAATGGGATCCAGAAATCGAACTCCTATTTCAGTAGAGTTTGTGGTTTAGTTATGATGCCCATAAAAACAGGGATGTGGGCTCTGTTGGATAACCAAGGAGGTCCCTTTATATGTTTCTCTGGTCTCAACACAGTAATTGTTTTCTGTTTTCTTTACAGGAAGAATGTGATTGCTCTAAGCAGAGTTCAGTAAGTGTTTTTGTACTCGGTATATAGACATGTCCCCTTTTCTTCTTATTATTGAAACCAAAATCCAATTAATTGGGTTAGATGCATGTATTTTTATACCATACCTTTTTTAAGCCCAAATGATCCTCTAGCTAACTTTATATTTTTGAGATGACAGAAGATATTTCAGGTTATCAGAGAAGGAGGTTTGTATCTACACTGAACTACAACTATAGTTATGATTAGTTTACCATGCAGCATAACAGTGGCTGGATTCCTATTTTCAAACCATAAATAAGAAAAGCAGTATATTATCCTTCAATAATAGACCTGATTTCATCAAATGGTGGGTTTTGCCAAGAAAGTCACTCACACAAGGGAGCGTGCAGTGCCAGCTCTGCAGCTTGTCCAACCATGAAAATTCACCTCAGTCCCCTTGCCATTTCTGCTTATAAAATATATGTGAACAAAGTGCCTGAAGAGTAGATTGTGAAACAAGGTGATAAGTACTGACTAGTCTGAGCCCTTGGACAACTGACCTAGAATACACATTCACAAAGATACTAATATGAAGCTTTTTTTAAACATGGGGATATGGCCTATTTAGGGAGAGATGACCTTACTCTAGTCTTTAATTACACAAAAGAAAGAAAGGCGTCTCACCTTCAGACAGTCCCTTTGCATCTGTCTACAAAGCAGACTTTACAGCTAAGGCCTAACCTAAGCAGTACTTGCTTTCCACGAGCTAGCATGGGTAACAGCTGCTTGGATTTCACCATGAACTAGCACTAAAGTGTATCTAGTAGTACATCATTCATGGTGATGCTTATACCATAGCTAATACCAATAGAGCAACCCATGCTACAGAACCACCTTATGTTGCAGTCCAGATATATTATTTGATTCCAAGAATGCCACTGACATAAAACCACCTGCATTCTTCTCTTATCCAGGGTTCGTCTTCTGAAGGCAGTCAATCTGGTGGACAGGTAAGAACTCATTTTTCCCTGATTAGAACCAGTGGGTTCTAGACAGTCAGTGCAATGCACACAAAAAGGAAGATGCAGTTATCTGTCTTTATTTCTATTGGGGACCTTCATATTTAACCACTTCTCAGAGTAAACAGCATAAAAAGTTCTGCCCTTGTAGTTTGTAATACTAAGCAGAAAGGAAAATCCATAACAGGAAAGGGCCGTTTCGTCAACTAGGACTTGATTTCTAGAAAGCCCATGAAATAGCAAGTAATTCTTTCCATTTTTTCCCCAGGATTCATCTTCCACAGGAGGCAGCCAAGACAGTGGAGCAGTAAGAACTCCTCCTTCTCTGTATTTATCCTAATGTCCGTCCCTATGAACATCTTTCCTCTTAAAATGACCTTACTCTGGTGGGTAAAAGTAGCCTGATAGACCTGTTCTGGTTAAACTAATCCAGATAAGCCTTTACAAAGGATGCTTCTGTAATGAGGATGAGCAAGGGTTTGTGTTCACTTTCCTCAAGAATTTTTTCCCACAAAAGCAAGAAAGGAGTCTTTTGGGGATATTCCTGCTTAGTAGACTGAAGGTATGATCATAGTACAGGTAGGCACAGTTGTACTATCTTTATTGGAGATGACACTGGTAAGAATAGCAGTGAAGATGCAGCAGTAAGGAATTCTGTCAAGGCTGATAACCAAAATACCTAGCCTCTCAGAGGAATTGTGGTCTGGTTGTTAGCACATGCCAAGGTCATGTTACTGTGTCTTCACTGATTCATTTCACTGCACCAGAATTTATCACATCACCTTAATGGCACATGTAGATGCACCCAGTAAGTCTCTTCCTCCAAAACAGTACAGTATCTCTGAGTGTACAAGTAAAGGACAAAGTATCTAACTTCCCATTTTTCAGCCTTCACATTAAATCACTTCCTAGGGTAGTGTTCGAGAATAAATTGGATACATCCTCCTCAGGTTGCTGTCATTCTGGTGAGCCAGGAACATATTTTAATTCACAGCCTTTACATGTTTCTCACAGGGCATTCCTTTCACTAAAAATGACAGCTCAGTGTTGTATGGAGAGAATACATTCAAAGTAATCTGGTTTACCTTGGTAAAACCTCTATTTACTTTACCTTCATTTACTTAGTAAATGGAAACTACACAAGTAGTAGGCCAAAATCACAGCATTTGACTCTGAAAGTATTACAATGATGAGTGGGAGGGAAGGGTGAATTATAGATTCTTCTCTGAGTGGAGGAAAAAGTTAATTTATTTGGATTTATTGTTATTTCTTTACAGAGCGAATCATCTGATCTAGTCAGAAGCCATATCTCTAGAGAAGTAAGTAATTTCCATCTCCTTTTTCTGGGTTGTGCCCCAGATGGACTTGAGTTCAAGTTTGCATATAAGAGCTGCAAAAAGTAAAATCACACCCAAAGGCATATACAAATCAGAGGTTCTGTAACACCAAGCAGAAAAGCAAAAGTAGTAAAAGATAGGGGCCAGCAAACAGGCCTTAATTTTTAGAAGGCCCATGAAGCAGAAATGAATTCTTTCCATGTTTTTCCCAGAATTCATCTTCCTCAGAAGGCAGCCAAGGCAGTGGAGCGGTAAGAAGTCTTCCTTTTCAGTATTTATGCTGTTATCCCTATGAACTTCTTTTATGTGGAAATGACCCCTGCTCTGGTTTGTTACCAGGTATCTCTAAGCCGTCTGATATACAAATTCTGGTTCATATGTTCATCAAAGCCTTTCCAAGGGTTGCTTGTGGATGATATATTTCACTAGACTAACTGCATAGTTAGGAGAGACTTTAGACAAGGTTTCAGTCACAATGTACCCTTCCTCTGGCTGTTCCCAACTACGCAGGTGGGCCACATAAAGATAGGACCCCAACAAATGTAAGCAGCAGATATGGACTATGGATTGGGGAGAGACAAGGGAAGGAATGTTCACCATCTGCTGTTCTTTAATCCCACAGAAGATAGTAAAAGAAATCTTTTTCCTTCAACAGGCATTAATGCCAAGAAGCCCTTTCACCAAGAAGTAACAAGTTTCTTGTCTTTTACAGGGTTCTTCTTCCTCTGGAGGCAGTTTTTCTAGCGTACAGGTAAGCAGTAATTTTCCATCATTGTGGCCCAGTTGGGCTCTAAAACTGGGCTCTTCACTGGAATATATTAGCAAAGAAAAATCCCAAAGTCTTGGTTTCTTTCAAGAAACTTCACATCAGATGCTCCATGTGTTGGTTCTGATTGAATTACATGTGGTAAAGGATGCTTGTGGAGAAGGGAGGGGAATAAACACTACATTTCTCTGTTGTTTCTTTCCACAAAAGCAAGAAAGACCTCTTTTCTGCCAACAGTCCATTTTGGTTATAATCACACAACAAACTAAAAGTGTGATTATGCAAGAGCTGGACATAATTATACTTACTTAAGTGATGGTAGCACAGGTAAAGACATCAGTGAAGATGCAGTATCAGAGGCATCAGCAAAGTGTGGCAACCACACCATATACCCACATCCCCAGAAGAAGTCTTCTGGTTGGGTTTGCAGCACATGGCCTCCATCTTTATTGCCACAATTAACTGTGCTGACTAGACTGCTCGCAGCAGAGGTGTTAATTTCCCACATTCATTTTCCTTTCTAGAAATACTCATTGGCTTCAAGAAGCCCTTGGACACATAAGTAGCTGGTCTCTCATCTCTTATGGGCTTCCTCTTCCACAGGAAGCAGTTATTCCACACTATTTATTTACTTTATGTTTCTGTCCCAATACCAGAAAATGGCAGACCTCCCATGTGTGCAACAGGCTACTTTGAGTTGCTCAGTTTAAATAATAGGGAATAGTGCTGGAAGAAAGGGAGGTGAGAGCATGTTCCTTTTTCACTGCACTTTCATTTCACAGAAGACACCAAGAAAGTAACTTTCCATCAACAGATTTGATGTCAGGAAGCCCTTTGACACAGAAATAACTGGTTTCTTGTCTTTTACAGGGTCTCCCTTCCTCAGGAAGTGGTCAGTCTGGTGGACAGGTAAGCACTCTTTTCCCACTGCATTAGTATTTTCAGTTTTATCCCAATATGCTGCTCGCAGGTAAACCTGACACTATTCTGAGTCCTGGAAGAAAAGGAATATCTGTGTTTCCAGCATAGTTTTGTTCTCATGTAAACCTAATTGAACCTTTCTATAGAATGGGGCTTAAAATGAGGGTGTTTAATGGTCTTGCAAGAAATAATAAATACATAAAGGGTGCCATTTCATCAACTGGGTCAGAAATAGAAAAGGACCTCTTGGATAAAAATATGTTATTTCATATTATCTAGAGCTTTATACCTTTCATAGTATCTTCTCCATTAAAGAAGACTGCGTAACTCTCAGGCAAAATTACCTCTTGCAGAGGAAGCATCAATTAGTAAATTCTCAGCACTCTTTACCCTATGTTGTGCTATAAGGCCTTTTAAATATATTTGCACGAGAAATTAGAAGAGGGATTCTAGCAATCAGTTTAATAAAATTCTGGAACAGACTCCTAACAAAAGCAATGGGATCTAGAAATTTAACTACTATTTCAATGGAGCTTCATTAGTTTGTAGTTTAGTTATGATGACATGGTTGCCCACAATATCAGGAGCCTGGGCTCTGTTGGATAACAGAGGAACATACAACTAGACCTCCTCAGTACTTAACACAATAACTGTTTTCTGTTTTCTTTACAGAATGAATGTAATTGCCCCAGCAGTGGTTCAGTAAGTGGGGGGGCGGGTTTGGTGTATTTGTGTTTCTCCTTTTTAACAATATCTGTGTAGTAAGATAATTTCCAGTTAATTGAATTAGATCTATATATTTTTTATGTGATGGCTTGTTCAGCCTGATTATTCCTGTGGCTGTACATGTATTACTTGAGAGGAGAGAAAGTATTTCACATTATGATATCAGTTCATTAAAGATGGGGGCTGATCCACAACTGCAGTTATGATCAGTTTACCATGCAGCACACCAGTGAACATTCTGTACCCACTTTCATATAACATAAATGAGAAAAGCTGCATTGCTCCCTGCAAGAATAGACTAGATTTCACCAAATTCCTCAGTTTGCCAAGAAAAAAGTCACACACAAGAAAACATGCAGGTCCCCCTCCGCTCTGCAGCATGCCCAAGCATGAAAATCTGCCTGGGAGCAGACAAATTCAACTCAGCCCCCTTGTCGTTTCTGCTCATAAAATATACCTGAACAAAATGACTGAAGAGTAGATTGTAAAACAAGGTAATAAGTGCTGACCAGTTTGAGCTCTTGGAAAATATGACCTAGACAGTAATGTCCCTTGTAAATGTCCCCACTTTGGACTTACGTTTCTAATTGTAACCAGTTGTGGTTATAATATGATATCTTGTGATTTTATGAACTTTGTGCCAGTCTTGGTAAATGGAGGCTAAGCAAGTAGTAAGCCAAAATCACGGCATTTGACTCTTAAAATATTACAATGATGAGTGGGAGGGAAGGGTGAATTTATAGATTCTTCTCTGAATGGAGGAAAAAGTTGATTTATTTGGATTTATTGTTATTTCCTTCTCCTTTTTCTGGGTTTTGCTGCAGATGGTCTTGAGTTCAGGTTTACAGATAAAAGCTGCAGAAAATAAAATCTCACTCAAAGGCATATACAAGTCAGAGGTTCTGTAACACCAAGCAGAAAAGCAAAAGTAGTAAAAGATAGGGGCCCTTCCAGCAAACAGGCCTTAATTTTAGAAGGCCCATGAAGCAGAAATAATTCTTTCCATGTTTTTCCCAGGGTTCATCCTCATCAGGAGGCAGCCAAAGCAGTGGAGCGGTGAGAAGTTTTCCTTCGCAGTATTTATTTTTGTATCCCTATGAACATATTTAACCTGGAAATGACCCTGCTCTGGTGTGTGACCAAAGCCATCTGCTATACAAATTCGGGTTAATCTGTTTATCAAAGCCTTTCCAAGGGTTGCTTGTGGATGGTATCTTTCACTGAACCAACTGCATAGTTGTGAGAGAATTTAGATGAGGTTTCAGTCACAATGTTCCCTTCCTCAGGTCCCTCCCCACTTGCACGTGGTCCACATAAAGATAGAACCCCAACAAATTCTTTCATCTCTCATATTTCTTGAACCATCATTGCTACCACATCACTACTATCAAAGAAATCAACCAGTTTTTATTGCAAAAGTCTTCATCTATTTAAAAAGAAAGAAACACTTGAACTAAGTTACCTGGTCACTACATCTTGCAAGGATTTTCTGTATTCTCAGTGCATTTTTGCATATTTCCACGGATATAAAGATTCTACACTGTGACCATCTCTATGCCAAATTTACCGTTTTTTCCAAACAAATGCTCCTCTAATATCCTCTAACACGGAAGAGCTGTGGAAGGAAGGGAGAAGTAGAATTGTCTATTTTTACTGATCTTTTTTAAAAGAAAACCAAAAATAGGTAAATTAAGGCTGCATACTACTTACTGAGTCCCTCCTAACATGGAAATAAGTGGGTTTCCAAATTTTTTTCCACATTGTTTATTCATCTGAAGGCAGTCAGTATGGTGGAGAGATAGGAACTTCTTATTCTTAATATTTATAATTTTTGTCTCAATGAGGGACCTATTTTACCTGAAAAGAACACAGATCAATGATGTGCAATGGGGAATATCTGTGTTTCCTAATGCACATGTTTTGCTTGAACAGAACTACTGTGAAACATTTCCAGACACACAAGGCTATGGTCTATTTGGGGAGAAATTATCATAGTTTGGTCTTCAATGACACAAAAGAGGTGTCCCACCCTCAGACAGTCCTGCTTAGTAGGGTCAAAAATGACCTGTGCACTGCCAAGACTGCATAGTATTTGCACAGCAAGTACTTTAGCAAACTAAATGACTGTGCAGTTCTAACTGTGTAGACATGCCCAGTGGGTTCTAGACAGTCATAGGAGTGCACAGGAAAAGGAAGATGCCATTATCTGCCCTTACTTCTGTCAGGAAGCTTCACATTTAACCTCTTCACAGAGAAGGCAAAATAGAATTTTCATCCTTTGGTTTATAACGCTAAGCAGACAAAGAAAATCTGTAATACAGAATGGGTCAGGGCCCTTCTATCAACTAAGCCTTGATTTCTAGAAGGCCCATGAAATAGAAATTTATTCTTTCCATTTTTTTCCCCCCAGAGTGCATCTTCCTCGGGAGGCAGCAAAGGCAGTCAAGGGGTAAGAACCATTCCTTCTCAGGATGTATGCTTTTGTTCCAATGCTTTCACCTGGAAATGACCTTTCCCTGTGGGTTCTGGTTAAACTATTCATGATAAGCCTTTACGTGGTAAAAGAATGACTGTATCATTATGGGCCAGCGAAACATAGCTATGCTTCCTTTCTGCAAGCTGGTATTGAAAACTATTGCAGTGACGAAGCAGCCATGTGGACTTCACCATGCATAAATAGCAAAGTCTGCATTCAGGAATGTAACTCACAGTCAAGTTTCTACCTCCACATGTTTATTTCTGTGCCTTATTCTAGCTAGGTTAGAGCTTGCACAGATAAGCCTACCCATACAAGAGTCCCACCATATTCTGCAGTCTAGCCATATCTTTTAATTTCAGGAATCCCTTTAAGACAAAGGAACCAGTTTCTTACCTGGTGTGGCATCCCTCTCCCTCTGGAGGCAATCTTTCTAGTAGACAGGTGCAAACTAATTTCCCATGCTTTTGATCCAAGGATTCCTTCCTCCAAAATTGGACTGCAATAGATGGGTAAATAAACATGGAAGTATGTGGTCTAATTTCTGTCTGGAGATTTTACTTTGAACCTCTGCACAGAGTAGAGAACAACAGAGACAAAATAGGAAGTTCAGCTTGTGCTTGTAATGCCCAGCAGAAAAGCAAAAGTCACCGAAGAGAGGGACCCTTCCATCAACCAGGCCTTGCTTTCTAAAAGGCCCATGAAAGACAAATTTACTCTCTCCATTTTTTTTCCAGAACTCATATTCCTCAGGAAGCAGTCAAAGCAGTAGAGAGGTAAGAACTGTTCCTTTTCAGTACTTATTCTTTTGCCCCAGTGAACATTTTTCACCTGCATATGACCTTGCTCTGGTGGGTAAAAAGAATACCCAAGCAACCCAATAGACCTGTTCTGGTTAAACAACTCCTGATAAGCCTTTACAAAGGATTCTACTGTAAGGGGGATGAGCAAGAGGCTCACCTTCCTCTGGCACAAAAGCAAGAAAGCTGTGTTTTTGGGATATGCCCGCTCAGTAGACTGAAGGTGAGATTGTAGCACAGGTGAGGATAGGAGCGATACAGGCTTCCATTAAGGCTGACAACCAAAGCATAGACCTAGCCTCTTACGGTTATGTTGCCATGTCTTCACTGCTGCAGTAAATGGTATTAGCTTGATTACTGGTAGCCAGATATTATAACCTATGTGTAGTGTACGGCTCCACTTTCCTGTTATTTTCTAGACATAGAATTTGGTCTAAAGAAGCCCAACAGACAAAAATAATTATTTTCTTATCTTTTTCAGGATTCCTCTAATTCAGGAGGCAGTTCTTCTGGTGGACAACAAGTAAGCAATAACTTCCCCTAATACTGACTCAGTGAGTCACTTCCTTCCAAACAGGACTGTCTCTTTGAGTGTGCAAATAAAATACAAAGTTTCTAGCTTTCCCTTTTTTCAAGAACTTTCACATTAAACCACGTCCTAGAGTGGTGTTCTAGAATAAACTGAATACTTCCTCCTCAGGTGAGCAAGGAATGTCTTTTATTTCACAGCCTTGACATGTTTCTCCCAAGGCATTTCTCTCACTAAAAATGACAGCTCAGTGCTGCATGGAGGGAATACATTCAAAGTAATGTTTTACCTATTAATTTAAGAAGCAGATATGGGACTAGGGAGAGACAAGAGAGAGAATTTTCACCATAGGCTGTTCTTTCATCCCACAAAAGATAATAAGAAAGATCTCTTTCCTTCCAATTGCCCCAGTATTCCTCTTGAAACTGAACCTGCCCTTCACAGCACCTTGGAAATAAATGATTATCTAAGTTTCCAGGATAGTTTTACTTTCACATAAATCCTCATGTAAACTTTCTGTAGAACAGGTTTTTACCCACAAAGGTCTTACCTTTATGCTAGAATTTTTTTAAAAGGAAAAAAAATAGGGGCATCACTTCAACAAATAGTCCAGGAATGAAGCAGGGCCTTTGAAATGGAAATATGTGATTTTACACTATTAAGAGATTTATTTATTTCATAATATCCTCACCATTAAAGAATAATGCTGATATCCCAGTTGAACAGACATCTGCCAGTTTATGATTTGGTTTTTATGATGTGGTTCCCATCTTTTTTACAGGGTTCTTCTTTGGGAGCCAGTCGTCCTGGTGGACAAGTAAGTCATTTTTCCCTAGAGCAGAATAAATTAATATCTAAACAGCTAGGTTAACCATCTTTAACCTTTTCTTATAAAATGGTTATGAAAAAAAGTTTGCATCCAAACTATTTGATCTTTCCAAATAGTGGGAACAATAATAACTGATAAAAAAGTGTGGCTTTCTAAAATGTCGTGGAATTAAAGAATACCTATTAAATGGTAATATGTGATTTCTTACTATTTACAGAGTCCATCTTCCTCAGAAAGTACCGGATCTAGGGGACAGGTAAGCTTTTTTCTCTCCTCGTGTTCAGTTGCTCTATTTTTCTTTTTTTTTATTACTACTTTAAATTTGGCAAAAATATTAGTGTTTTCCTTGAAAAAGGTGGGCATTACTGAATAGAAATTATGCTTCTTTCTTTTACATCCGGGGACTTGTTTTCTTCTTGTGTGTGGTTCAGACCTACCAGTGTAGCCATTTCAGAAATTGCCTTATATGAGTTTTTGTGTATTGAGTAGTCCTATATTTAGTTTTTCTGAGAAATCTTATACAAACTAACTTCTAAAGGATATGTATTGGATTGTGAATCACTGAAAACAGGGATTAAAGGTGATGACCTTCAATATTTTCCATTTTACTAATATTTTTTCTTATGCTTCCACTTATAATAAGCTTTATTTTTTCATGGTATTTTTACCATTAAAGAACATGATCTAATTCCAGGCAAAAAAGAGCACACTTAAACTCATTTATTCAAACACTCAGAATTTCTTTACACTGAGCTTTATTTTATGGCCTTTTAGAATAAATTTGAGCTGTAAATTACTATCAGCCAAATGGTGAAATACTGGAACAGCTTTCTAATTAATAGGAATAGTGGTGGCAAAATGAGCTTCATCTGTTCATGTTAGGGACTATATAACACATGGTTGCTACTCTTTCAGGACAGTGCACTCAGTTCACTAGCCAACCATATTTCTGTGTTCCTAAGGAACTAACTGGTTTCTGGTTTCTTTATAGGGCGGATGTGTTTGCCCAGCTGGGAGTTTAGTAAGTATTTTTTTGTTAACTGACACGATTTCTATCCTTCTCCCTCCCCCACTGTCTGTGTAATTAGAAAATTCCCAGTGTATTGGATTAGATCCACCTATGCATATATGATAGCATATTCAGAGTGATTATTCTGTGGCTTTATTTATATTGCTTGAGATGACAGAGGGCATTTCATATATCAGCTCACCAGAGAGACAGGGATGTACATTCATTGAACCGCAACTATGCTGTAATGTCCAATCATCATGCAGCATGCCAGTGGAGTTACTCCTTTTTTAATAAAATATTTTAAAAGAGCAATATCTTCCCTTCAAAAACAGATCTGATTTCACCAAATGGCTGGCTTAGCCAGGAAAAGTCATTCATATATGAGAATATACACCACCAACTCTGCAGCATACTCAACTGTGAAAAATCTATTGATTAATTTTAAACTATTTTAATTTTATTGGTTAATTGAAAACTATTTTAACTATTTTAAAATTATTAAAAACTATTGAGAGCAGACCATTCTAGCTAATCTTTCTTGCCTTCTGTGCTTATGAAATATGTCCAAACTAAGTTACCTAAGTGTTCATAATAAAATGAGAATTAAAGTGCTTACCAACATGAGCGCTTGAACAATCAGAATGTAGGAAAATCTACATGTTCATGTGGATTCATTCATAAAATTGATACTATTCATGCAGAGTAAAAGGAGAAAATAACATAGAGTATGTCTAATCTTTAATTTCAGCAAGCAGTTTCTCATATATAAAATATATGCCTTTTTCCCATTAAGCTCATAGTAAAGTTAGACCATTTATACTCAATACCTGGTTTCTAATTATTTTTTTTACAGAGATTCCGTCAGCAGCTAATGTGACATATTGGTTAAGACATTTTACATGAGAATTTATAGTTTTCTTTCAGTATGTCACTCAGTAAATTGGAAGGAATGTCTCTGTGAATGGATATGTCAATAACTGGTTATGTTACAAGGGAGTTTCTTTCCTTTGGATGAATGCCTGAGAATGGTCTCAGCAAATTGGAGAAAAAGGAATCTGTTGGATTTATTATTTTCAGTTGTTACTTCTGAGAGATCAGAGATCTTTTTAATTCAGTATGGTATCTTTTTCTGAAGAGTTCAAATGTTACAGTCTATCCTTCTGTACTTGTGTTATCTTGCATTCCAGGAAGCTGGAAAATACAAACAACATAATGTGTCTTCCTCAAATAAACCTGAAGTTAATGATTTACAATTTTCTTTTGTAATGGGGATCTTTTTCCTCAGTGGACAGGCAATATAGTGGATAGGAAGTAAGCTTGCCTCATAGTAATACCTGTTTATTTCCCCAATTCCTTGGATGTGGTCAGTTTCTGTTAGTATGGGAAACGTATTGTGGGGCTACTTTTCTTCAGGTAAATATTTTGAAAATATTGGACAGGAACCTGTAAAGAAGTTGTCTCTGCATTGAAGACCTAAATTCATTTGGCACCTCCATTTTGGACTGCTAATTTCCCTAGATGTTTACAACCTGGCTTTCTAGTCATGCCCTAATCACCAAGCAATGCAATAGGCTTAGGGGAGACAATCTTTCTCCTCTCCACACAGTGATCAAGCAGCCTGCTTTGCAGCCAAGAATGTAAGTATCATGAGCCAGAAAGACAACAAGGAAGGAGTGAAATGTCATAGTCTACTTTCCTCCAAGGGGATAGCCCTGGATTGTGTTGTGTTTCCTGCTCCCAGGCTTGTTACATCAGATGCGGGTACTAGATAAAAAATTGAAATAATCCAGGAAACTACCCTGAAGCAGAATCATGCATCACCTCATCAGCCTTTGGTTAAAAAGTTGTTGTTCTTTGAAATAACCAGTATCCAATTGTTCTGTTACAGAACAGACAAGCTTCCGGAGGCAGTCAGCCTGGCAAAACTGTACGTAAATGTTTCCCATGTTACTGTTTTTGTGGTTTTTCTCCCAATACGCTTATTGGTAAATCTAGTTCAGTTATCTGAAGAGTAGAAAAATTTATATTGATTATGTGAGAACATTAGGTATTTTACTTATCTGAGATAATCTCAGCACATATGAGCACAACACTGATTCTCTATGATGCATTTTTGAGGCCATGTTTAATTTGGTAATAGTTAAAATTGTAATAAGGTATATTAATTGTGGAATATAATAGGTCATTTCATTATTGAGTGGGACCTTTTATTGAAGAGTTGTTTCAGTTTCATGCCACAGTAATATAACATCTTAAGGTCAGGGTCTCATATCTCAGTATCTTTACCTGCATCTTCTTATATAAACTTGATTGGCTTTCTTTGGACAAAACATTTGAATTTTTATATTAAAGGAAATGGTGACCACCACCACCTTCTCTATTTTGTAAGTCAGTTTTGATGTAGGTAATTGGAGTCATCTTATTCAGTGTTCTGTTTATGAATATTTTTACCTAGCTTATTTTGTCTCTGCTAGATAATCTCAAAAGCAGAGATTTGCTCCTAAAAGTGATCTTTTAGTTTATGGGCCAAAGTATCTCCCCTTTCATTTATATTCTCCTCTTCAGTGTTTCAATCCATAACAGTATAATCATTATACCTACATTCTAATCTGTGGGATGTTATGACCAATTTGCCATTTGCAGTACTTTTTAAATAAATGCTTCTTCCCAGAAAGTAATAAGCATTCACCATTGTGAAAGTTAATTTCTCAGCATCTACTTTTATTTTCAAACAGCCTCCTTTTTAAAATTTCCTTCAAGTTAAGTTGAAAATGAAGGGACACCGTAGTGCTCACCACTTAGTGTTTCATTCCTTGAATGAGAAGTTCTGAAATGGAGTAGTTATCTTTTCCTTAAAGTTATGTAATTCAAGTTGCCCATTTTCTTCTGAACCTGTTTCTCTCTTGTTGATTGTAAAAGTGGTGAAAAATTGGAATAGGCTATTTAGAGAAGCCGTAGAATCTCCATCCTTAGAAGTTTTCCAAAATAGGCTAGACAGCCACTTAGCTGAGATAGTTTAGTCAGGACTGCTCCTGCCTTGACCTTGTGAGGTCCATTCCAGCTCTATTTTCCTACAATCCTATGATCTTCCCCAGGAGGAAGTCAGCCCAGCAGACCAGTAAAGTACCCTTTCTATGCAATATTTAGCATTTTCTTCCAATATAATATTGAATAATTTGAAAATGGGACTCTCTCTGAATCAGAGCACAGGAGAATTTTTGAAGGATCTCTTTCACTTTTGTTCTATAATTCAGTTTAATAGTTCAATTTCTGTCAAAGTTTTTATATCAGCAACTTTGAAACTTGTTGACAGTGTATTGTAAAAACACCTGAGAGCAATGAATTGTCTAGCTGAGATAACAGCAGGGGTCTTGTTTCAGCAGCAAGGTGTCCAGCACTGACTATTTTACTTTGCTGAGAAGTAGGGAAGTGGAAAACTGGAAGAAAAAGCAGGCACTTTGCTACATATAGTAAACTCCAAATCAGTTATTGTATTACTTGATAGAAGGCCCAATTTTGCCGCCCTTACTCATAAAGATTTAATATATATATGATTCTTGTAAAGTACTTCAATCTATACAAGACTCATTAGAGTTGATGGGACTATTTGTAGAGTAAGATATTGCTCACAGGTGGCAACATTTGGAGCTACAAACTGCATTTAGTATGCAATAACCATAAAACCAATAGTATATGTACTACATAATAAAATGTAGTTTATTTTCCATTTAAATAAGCGTTCACTCAAACAAGCCTTCTCCATAAAAAAAAATATTTAAATTTCTGTTTTTTTCTGAAAGTTTAGTTTTTGGGTTTTTTTAAATCCCCATATTAACTTTTGCATAGGGCAGTGTGGTGGACTGAAAAATGACAAAATAGCATTCACATTTCAAAATTACTCATTTAATCAAGAAGGAGGGTGCAACTAAATGGTGAAACCCTGACTGTATCAGTTACAAAACTCCTACTGGCCAGGATTTCATTCCAGGATCATGTCGTCCCTTCAAACAGGCTTCTACTTTAATGAGCCATTTAAAAAACACAAGTGATTTGCCAATTTTTTTACAGGGTTCATCAGGGTTCCAAGGAGGCAGCCAGTCTGGTAAACCGGTAAGAACATTTTTCCCAACAGTATTTACTCTTTTCTTCTTCAATGCCATTTAGTAAAGTGGAAACTTACATATTGGGTTACCATGTGGCAGATTTTTCATAACGTAATATATCATTAGGCCAGGAAGTAATATGACTTGCTACAGAACACAGACCACTGGACTTGCCTGAATTAATTCCTCTTTGAACTAGGTTTTTGGTTGCAACTGTGTTGATCTAAGGACATAGGCAAGGTTATTTGAGTAGATGTGATATCTTTTATTAGACCAACCGAGTAGTAGGGGTAACTGCGCCCAAAAGCTTGCTAAGAACTTTTTTCCAACTACTTGGTTGGTCTAATAAAAGATATCACATCTACTCAAATAACCTTGGCTGTTTGAAGTAGTGCATATCTTGGGTGGGGTGGGCAGGGATTAAAACATTTCCAGTGAAGGAGAACCTACCACATTCTTTGTAAATTGTTCTAGTTATTATTTTTAACGCTAAAAGTTTGCAGCTCATTTAAAGCTGCAGTTTGTCTTGCTTCAGATTCCAGTCATTGGATCTCACATTTTTGCTAAGCTAAAATGTTGTTTATTGTTGTTTAAACAACCTAGGCTAGGTTGTTTATTATCAAATATGTATTTCTTATAGGCTTTATCGGCTCTGATCAAAGTAACCCATTAACTTTCTCTTTGATAAGCTCAACAGATTTAGCTTTGAGAGTCTCTCACTGCAAAGCATATCTTCCAGTCCTTTAATCATTTCCATAGTTCTTCTCAAAACACTCTCCAGTTTATCAGTGTATCTTTCTTGAATTGTGGGTCACGGAACTATGTTTAGAGTAGGGAAAGGCACAAAAGGGAGGAAAAAAACCCCAGCTCTAGTCTTTCATTAAATTGAGCAGAAATGTAAAGTAGATGAGCTTAATTTACTATTCTACTTATCCAGTCTTACATCTGTGCAATCCTGTTATCTCCAAATAGAGTAACAACCTTTAAAATCACTTTCTCAGAGTAGAGAATCTGACTCCCATCCTTGATCACAAACAACACCATATCTTCAAAGCTATTTTGCATGGAAAATAATTGTTGTTTCTAATTTTTCACAGGGTTCATCTATTACAGGAGGTGGCCCAGTGGTAAGTATTTTCCCATCATTTCCCTAGAGCAATTCCCTGAAAATTTCCAGGCTTTGAGAATAGCACTGAATAAAAATGTTCTTTGGTTTGTATTTACCAAATTATTCCCTGTTGCTTTCAAGAGAATTAATAACCTTTCTTATGTTCTTTGTAGAGTGCTGCTGGGAAACAGTTTCATCCTGGACTTCTGATTCTTTTCAGCATTTTGAGTGCCTTTACCATCTCTTCTTCAGTTATGTCAAAGGCTTATATGAATTTCTGAAGTCATATGATTGGAGTCCTAGATATTATAACATCTGAAATATCAGATTATCTTATGTATAAAAGGTTTGGCTTGAATTTTATGGATATGTCATGTGTCTTTGCTATAATGTTATGTATAGCTAAAATGCCATGCACTTGATTAGTTTTACCTTCATTTGAATCCATAATGCACATCAGTAGTTAATTTTTCAGTATTTTTGGCATCATTGGAAGAGAGCATATTGTGCCCTAGCTGTATTTTTTTTTATTATTATTATTTCTTATCTAGGCATTTGGTTAATGCTTCATTTAAACTTGATCTAGTCACTAATACACCCACATGGGAGATATTTATTAAACCAGAAAAAAATATGAATAATAAATTGTCAAAAGTGAAAGCCCGATGGCTCTTTCTAGTCGTCATTGCATAAAAGAGAGCCCACACAGCTTTTGGTAAAAGGCCTCAGTAGGACAAAATTAGAAACAAAGCACAGCAATTTTGAAATGTCATTATCTATTACAGAAATTATGCCAGAGTTCAGTGTGAATTTGGTAAAGCAGAAATTGTCATAGCAGTTAAATTTTGTATAGTTCCTCTCTGCCATAAAATAAGTACGTTGAAGAGAGACGTCCTGATGCTTATAAACAGTGGATGTCATATGTTTCAATCACCTGAAAATATCTATAGTTTTCCAGAGAACCATAATAGGGAATACAGCCCAGAAGAGGATGATGACCTAGGGGCTTCTGAAGAACAGACTTTTTCCTTTGGGGATAATTCAGAATGTAGCTTACAAAACTGATAGCATCACTAGATCATTACCCTTTTGACAAATATTTTGCCTAAATTGTGATAACTTTAGTAAATTTAATTTCCAGAATGATGTGGAAATCCATAAACTAGTATTAATATAACCAATCTTTGATTGTCAAGGACTTGCCTCAGTTTTTTCCTCCGTAATTTCCTTTGGAACTCTATTGGAAAGTGTTGCCTTTGAAAGGCCTCTCAGCAGTGCTCAGTGTATGCACACTAAAAAAATGCAGATGACTCCCAGAAAACAAAAACGCTAGCAGTTTAAAAATGTAGTCTGACCACATTTTGTTCTCTAACAATAAGCTCCTTTGGGACAAATACAGTGTTATTGCTTGGACAGTGACAACCACATTGGCCCTTAAACAATAATGACACGTTTAATACTGTTCCTAATACATGCATAGTATTCTTATAGTATGGCATGTTTTAAGCTAGTGGCAGGTGTTAACAAGGTGCATCCCTTTCAAACATTTTTTTAAATGAATATATGGCCTATTGAAACTGCATGTAAAATTAAAGCTTAAAGCTGCTTACAACTACACATAGACTACACAAATATACTTTGAAGCAGATACAATGGATGAAATTCTGTTGTCATTGAAATCATCTGATTTTAACAGGGTCAGGAGTGCATCCAGTGTTGTCTTCTACGTTCTCTACAACAACAACAACGACTAATACAATAATACTTGCAACAAATCCTGAGTTCCTTACACAGGAAAAAAAAAGAGTTTTGTCTGAATAAGAACTTCAAGATTTGTCTCATAATACTGATCTTAAAACCATTCAGATACACAATATAATATTCTCTAAGACACGGTATACTCTAGTGTTGTTTGCATATATTGCACCGCTTTAATAAATTCGTCACTGATTTCATACAAAAAATTGTTGGCATCATTCATTATTTGTGCCTTTATATTGACTTAAAAATATATATTAAATTATTTTTCAGTGACGTTCTTGTGTACATGATAGCAAAAAATGTGGGTAGTTATGATAAGGAATGGACATAATGGAAATGCCACAATTGTAACCATCCCTATTCCCACTCCAATTAAAAGTTTTTTTCTAAAATATTTACTATATAGATTTGTCTCTCTAGTGGGTTATGGAATAGAGAAAATCCCACACAATTTACTGATTCGTTTTGATGCACTGGCTGGGGGAGTAGTTAGTTGATTACATGATTTCACAATGATTACACACTTAATTCATACAACACAATTTTATTTTAAAATTCTTTGCTACGCATATAACGCTGCTTAGCTTTAAGAAATAATCCTCCAAATGCACTTCCTTCCCAAACAATGCTATAAGATTTAGTATTACAAAAACAACTACAATTACAACTAAAAGTTAAATTTGAATCAATACTATTATTTTCATAATATACTTACAATCCGAGAATTCCGAGAAGCCAAACACCTAAATATGGTTTCATTCCTCAGTAGTACAATTTAATGGGTTGGCCTCAGTAGTACAGTTCAATGGGCTCGCCTCAGCAATACCATTCAATGGGCTGGCCTCAGCAGTGATAGAACTAAGTCCCCTTCCTTCAGTCCCTTTCGGGCGCTCTGCAGCTTCAGCGTGAACTAAGAGATTCGTATTCACGGAGAGGGTGGTTCAGGTGATCAGTCTGATCCGGTCTACACTTGCGATTCTTCCTTCGTTGTTCTGCAAGTGTGATTACCTCCAATTTGGGAGAGTAGGTTACAGTTTTTATTGAGTGAGTTGCCATCCTGGGCTCCTCCTACCCAAACCTGTCATTACTCCCAAATTTGGGCTCAGATCTTACTTAACATATTCTTTTGCTTAGTAATTAGTTTCTTTTGTTGATCATTTTAATTACTTTGGGGAACTTCCATACCACTGCAAGTGACCTTTTCTTTCCAATCTTGTCAAAAGGCCCTAGGGTTTGATCTCTCGGAACTCGGGATATTTGCATTTTTAGGTTCTCTTTGTTAAAGACCTCTAAAGATAAAATTCAAGAGTTAAGACTTTGAGCAAAGTCAGGACCTTTCGCACGTAGACCAAAACAATGGCCTAGATAAGGAGATAAATCTTGTCTTCTTCCTGAAACTGGCTAATGGGCAACTATTACAAACATTCAAACTATTTAATTCAATATGACAATTTGGGGACAGACAGTTTTTTTAAAGCAATAGCAGGAACAAAGGTAAGATGGGCTTGTTCAGTGTTCTAGGTAGAACCTCTGCATTGAAACAACAAGATGGCAAAGGAGAGGTTTTCTGAACAACATCGTTCCTTAACATAGTAAAATTCCTTCTGTACTGTTAGAAAACAGTGACTTTTCCTGTGATTCTTCACTGTGTTCCGTAACAGCCACTGGAAGATTGGATTCAAATTCCTATAGTTACCTTGGGCTGCTGCTTCTACGTGGGGAAAAATGTCTAGTTCGGACTGTCCTTTGCATAGGGTGAGCATCAAGACTGTAACTAGAAAGAGGGAGAAAGGAAGCATTCATATAATGAAAAGGACTATAGCAATTCATGTTAGTTTGCCTTTGCTCCAAGAATTTATTGGAATTTGTATTTAGTGATTTTTATACTATATCAGAATTGTAAACACTATACATGAAGGTCGTTTCACTATATCTTTTTTTAGAAGAGAGCCATTGTAACAGAATGTACACTTACTCTAATGAGTTTTAGACTGGGAAGTAAAGAATATTGGAGTTGATTGAAGCACGGGGAATTAGGTGGGCTGAATGTAATTACCCAAATTGAAATTGGACCAAAAAACAAGGACTTAGATTTATATTCCTGTAAAAAGCCACTAAGTGTTGTTTAATGACAAGCACACAAAAGACAACAGTGCCTCAAATGTGACAGCAGGTGAAAAACACTTCCACATGGAGCTGGGGAAGGATGGACAAGTTCTTAAAGTGGATCAAGTCAGTGAAGTTCTAAGGATCCCAAAATGCACCCCAAGCAATCTTAATGCCAATGCTGAATAGCTGCAGTGCCAGTGTGGATGTGGATACACAGATACAGTTCTGTGTGATTCCACAACACACGTGCTTGCAAACAGGCATGGCAAGCCTCAAGCACACAGGGCTAGAAGCCCAGAGTGGACCTTGGTTTGAGCTCCTGGACCTGTGCTTCGGACTTGCCGTGACTGTTTGCCTGGCACTGTAACCTCAGCCAAGCAGCAGCCCATTTCAAGGCAAAGTGTCTTGCCCTCAAAGCAGAGAAGAAAGAACAGAGGAAGGAAAAGGTGAGGAATCCTGGTCTACAGCCTACTCTCCTCCATGGAAAGCCTGCAACATCTACCAATGGATCTGTGACTCAAGGATTGGACTCTAGTCACCTCAAGACCCATCAACAAGCTGTGGTAGAGATCCTCAGATCAAGGGATTGCTGACAACATACACAGCGAGAACAAGAGGTGTTTACTTCACATCCGATGTGATCCCTGTCTGAATCTTTGGGCTTTGTTGCAGGTTAATTTTAGGCAGCTTGAGGGGCTCTTAACCCCTGGATTGCTCACACATTAAGACATGTCAACTAGTTTTAAGTATCCTTTGGGCATCTTAAAGTTACGCTGCTCCAGGGCAGGTTTATCTCTGACCCACGTTATCCAGCTTGTGTTCCACAAACGTGTGGCCACTCCCCATAGAGAAGCCACTGAAGTTTCGGTTCTCCAGCATCCCAGGAAACCAGGTCCTTTTCTCTCCCCCTGCGGGTCTGTGGGGACGACTGTAGCTCCTAGTTGAGGCCCTGCCAGCCAGCCCTACAGAAGCAGGTCAGGGCCATGCGGCTGGGAGAGGTTCTTAGCCTGACTATGACTGCTCTCAACCCAAGCTATAACCCAGATCAACAGTTGGGAAGCTTAAAGCGCAACTTGTAACCAGGCTCTTTAGCAGCACGAAGCCCCCCCGATGGATCTGTCAGGTGTGATTCTTCCAAGCTTGAGGTCAGTGGGCTCCGGCCAGCGCTCTCACTGGCTTGTTATTCAGACTGAACAATTTAAAGGGAGGACCCAGTGTTGTTGGCTACAAATGTCCAACTCAGGATCCTTAAAATTCTGGTTTATTAGGTGGATTGAAACACTGTAATGAAATCATAAACCTTGGGGCTAGTCCCCACACATGCACACACACAGTAGCAAGCTACAAGAGTCAGGTATATCTATCCCACAGGTGCTGGGGTCTGCCATTGATGGCCAGTCAAGGCTTCTTTCAGCGTGGTGTTATCCTCCAGAAGGGGGTCGCCGGCTGGTCCTTCTGGCCGGATAGGTCGAGTGCTGGTCAAGTTGGAGATCAAGAGGGCACCGCTGAGGGTCACTTTTCACTGCTTTTTATCTGTCCTTGGCAGACTTTGGTGACTCCCCAGTTTTCAGGTTTGCCCAATCAATCCAGGGGTCGTTGACCCTCGTGGGACTTCCCCCTCAGTGGCTACTGAATGACATCTGTCAGCCCCGGGGTTGTCGGCATGTACATGCAGGTTTGGGAGTCTGTTGATGAATTTTGAATAGGGCTCTGGGAGCGGTCAATCTGGAGATATTCAGCCCAAAAGTTGGTCCCCAGGGTTGATTAACTCAGGCCAGGGCTTCTCGCCCTTGAACAGTGAGGTTTAGAGACTTCCCGGTTGCTACATTGTCTCCTATTGATTTCTTCCCTTGGTTGATCTGCGGTTTCCCTAGGTGTCAACTGCTGCCTGCTACTGTGTTACCCTTCAATCACTGATTCTTGATTCCTGCCCTTGTTTACATTGTTACAACGTATAGCTTACTTCTGAAACTAAACACATTTAGTTAAAAGGTGAGGAGTATAAAATATAAGCTACAAGAGTAATGCCATGGCGCACAAATAGATAAAAATACCAAAATACAAGGGGAGATACAAAATACACGCATACAAACTTTAAAACACAATAAGAAAAGGTGGAAGAAGAGAAACATATCCAACGAGGGGAGAGCAAATGCAGGCAAGAGGAAAAGGGCGCTTTCTGCTACAGCGTCTCCCATTTGGCGCAGTTGGGGCCAGGGCTAGCTGGGCTTTTCCAGCTCCTGGCGGAGCTCCCCTCCAGCAGCCCAGGTGTGTGCGGGGATGTGCACGACAGCGCTGGCTCCCCCAACCAGGCTCCTGGGGTGACAGAGGAGCTGCGGACGGGCCGGGACAGGCCGCACGCCTGGCAGCCTGTCCCCGGGCAAGGCGCGAGCCCCCGCGTGGGCCTTTAGCCCGG
>NW_005841832.1:5084486-5119113 GCF_000455745.1 Alligator sinensis | reverse complement strand
AGCCGCGACCCCCGGGCAGGCGGCGCCTCTCACCTCCTGCGGGGCACGTTCTGGCCTGGGCTCGCTTCCCGGACCCAAGCCCACGGGGCCTTTCAGGGAGCTGTCACCGGAGCCTGAGCCTCAGGTTGGGCCCGCGCCGTCGGGATGGACACGGTCGTGCGGCGGGAAAGGCTTTAGCATCCCTCAGGCGTGCGCAAGGGGAGACGGAGGGCCAAGGACGGCACAAGAGAGAGGTAAAGGCAGCCTGAGCTGCCCCGTGTTTTGGATGCCGCCTAGGCTGTTGGGTGAGGGCGAGGCACATGAGGGGCCGGTGAGACAGGGAGGAGCTCGGGGATGGGAAGTCCAGGGAAAGGAGCAGCTGGTCAGGGTGGAGGAGGAGGCTGAGGCTGAACACAGTTCTTGCCGTGCGAGGGGCATGGAGAGCAGTGTGGGAAACGTGTCAGACCATTCAAAAGCTGGGCTTCCTTCAACAGCATTAACTTGTCTCTTCTGTACAAAAACAACTTATTTCTAATTACGGAGGGCACTTTTTCTATTATTATTATTATTTGCAACAGTTGTCCATCAGCTTGTTTTGAGTGCAGCAACTCGCTTGCATTGCTCCACTCGAGGTGGAAGTATAGCGGCCACACTCTAGAGAGCGATTAGATTAGCAGTTGATGAGTGTGAGCACCAGCTCCATCCCTTCTCATTTGAGCTTCACCCTGTACTCCTGAGGTGTATTTTAAAGCTAGATGCGTGTGTGTGTACATGGGTTTGGGTAGGATAACGCTCAAGTAAAACTCCTGAGTTCACACTACGGTGAAGACAAGTTCTTTGTGTGCACGTATGTGTTTGAGGTGGGATTTGAACGAAGACAGAACTGAAAGTTCACCCCTGTCTCCGTTTGACTAATAAGTCTTTCTGTACTGGGATATATGCAGTGAATACAGTGTATGCAGTGTTTAAAAGAAGAGACAGAGAAGTTTGATCCTACGTGTCCTTCTTCTATGTTAGCAGACTGGGTTTGGCTCAGTAACTCTTATGTCAATATAAACCTGTTGCACCAATGTGCATTGATGTTAGATTTAACTCAGTGATGTCTTCAGTTTCCTCTGCAAGTGAACACTGTCAGTTTCTAGCCTGAATATTTGATTTCCATTAGCATTCATCTAACTAGAGAGAATGTATTTCTGGGCTCTTCATTGCCTATAAGGGGTCAAAGGAAGAATCTAAAGATTTAACCTCATATGGCACTTGAGGTTAACAGTTTCTGACTTACTATTTCTAGATATGTTTAGAGTTGATTAAAAAAAATTCCTGAGAGATCTTTCCTTGTGAGAAAATAAGGTGTTCTGCAGTAGCATCCAAAAGGCCACAATCAGAATTTGGTTGCTGCTCTGTTAGCTTTCTTATATATTTGTAGGAGAGGACAATTTATGGTGTTGTCTTATTTACCCAAGTCCAAGCTGTCTTCAAAGTTAAGATGACCCATCCTCCAATAGTTAGATTCTAAACATGGAAAATGTAGAATTGTTTTATAAGTTTCAATGTCTAGAATCTAATTATTGGAGGAACATCTTAAATTTGTACTTTCCAGTGGAGAAAGCAGTGGCAGAGAGGCAAGCAACACCCCCCTTTTACCCTTTGCACACCTTGCCCCCCTGGTTTCTGCACCCCACTGTGCCTGCCCTCCCACTTTCCCCTTTCTCCCCTCTGTTGCCTGTCTCTGTGTCTGTCTCCCCCCACCTCCAGTGCTGCTTAGCCCTGCCACCAGTTACCATCACTAGTGGTTCTGGCTCTGAGCCCCACCCAGCTACACACCAGTGGTTGTGGCAGTAGCATGTCCAGCCCCAGAGCTTAGGTTCTACCAGTGGAGAAAGGGAAGTAACTTTAAACATTTGTTATTAAACACTTTTTGAAAATGCAAGTTATAGGAAAAATACAGCAGCACATGTCCACATGGTGTTCCTAATAAAGACCTTCACAAAGAGAATGAGTGCAACCAAAGAACCTAAGATTTGAACTGATAACGTGACTAGTGGTGGCTGGGATGGAAGTATATGGGCAGGTACAGTTTCAAGCGATAACAGTTGTGGATGTCAACAGGAGTAGCTGGAAAGGAAGCCAGTGTCAGATAAGAGGTTTGAGAGGTAAAATGGAGCAAATCTATGGAAAGATTTTAAAACAAGAAAGTTGATTAGAATTACTCTGTGTTAATTTTTACCAGTTGTGGTTTATAAAAAAAACTTTACACATGTAATCTAAAGATTATGTATGGAAAAATGTCATTTTTCAAATTCATACCATTTAGCAAAGCATTTGACATTTACAAACTGTTAGTACATATCTAAATTCCAACGCAGAAAAAACTCAACAATACATTTGGGTAGACTGTCAGATCCTAAGAGATTTTTCTGCATTCTAATTACCATCTGTATGCTGCTTCCCACACAAAGAATAATTTACTCAGTTGGATATAGTTTTATTGAGCCCTTAAACCTTGTCCAATAGGATATATTGATGTGCACAGAGGTAAAAGATCTGAGGAATTGAGCAACCACATGGAAAATGCAGGTTTCTTACTTAGTCTGTCTTATTAGGTTGTCCAGTACAAGCAGAAGTAAGTGTCAGTGCCAGACTGGGATATAAGGGAGAGAAGGTTATATGCATGTTAACACCTTGGAGAGGAGTTGATATATGCAAATAGTTTCTCCAGATTCTGTGCTAGTAGCCTTGAGTTGTAGAGTTCAGACAAATTTGTTGTTACTCCATTTTTCTTCTTTGATTGTGTCTCCTTGTTTGCCGATCTTCTTAATATTATTTTCCTATTTTAATAATTTATTCAAGCATAGCATTACCAATTAGTTCGTGTCCCCCCTACTGTGATCATTAAAGTATGCTGTTGTAGTCTGCCCTTCTGCTTTTAAGGAGGTGCCATGGGTAGATTACATAAACCTGTTCTACTTGAATGAATCAGAACAGTTTACTTTTTACCTTATTTATTTGTGTGAGGCCAAGTCTTACAGAACTTATTTTCTGGCAAATCCCAGCTGCAAAACTAAAACAATGATTACATTTGCCTTTTGGTTTTACTTGGGTCTTGAGTTTCCAGTTTAGTTTAGCCTCAATTTTTGCTGAAGTGCAAATACTGCTGAAGTGTTTAAATGGTTGGTTGCATTTTGTGTAGAAAAGAATACTTGATCAAAAAAAACCCAAATATATCAACAGTCAAACAGCCAACAGTAGCAAGTCTCTTATAACTTGGCCTTTATGTTCTAAGAACCTCAGCAATTAAAATGTGAAATCTAAGTTGTATTTAATGCCAACCTGAGTGCAGCTTATGTTAGCCTATAGCCATTGGCTGAAAAATATAAGAAGAGTCTGACATTTTCATTTACTTTAAAATTAAACTTTGAGTAAAAAAAAAATATAGGTGAGCCAACAGCAAACGTTTATTTTCATGCCAGGTGCTTCTGTGAATGCACTAAATAATTAATTTCCTCCAGCACTCGTTTAAGATATGTGAAATAAAGTTGTTTGCACAAATTTTGTGTTTACTTTTTAGGCTGCTGGTTTTTATGTGGTCCTTCCTTGTTCCGGTCTGAGTCTTGCAGACTTGTTTCCTGTGGTGAACAATGGCTGCTCTGTGGAGCCCCAGGGTCTGTCCACATAGTACAAGTTGCAGAACTAGAACCTCAAATTACATTAAATATACTTCCATGGTTCTTTTTTAAATACCCACTGAAGTCTATACTGAAGAACTTTGAGGCTGTATCAATAAGACACAAAGCATGTTCTAGAGCAATAGTGATCAACAATTTTGGCATAGATGCCACAAATTAAGTTTCACATTCTCCCCATATGCCACTCTGATCCCCTCCCCTTGTCCTATCTGCTGCTCCACTTTCTGCACCCTGCCTGATATGCCACTGTTTTCTGCTTTCTACCCGATCTGCCATTGTGTTGCCTGTTCCCTCCCTGATCTGCCTCATGTCACACACAGAGGCTGCTCATGCCACTTGTGGCATGCATGCCACAGGTTGACCAACCCTGTTCTAGAGATTATCCTGTTTTAGTTCTACACTGGATCATTGCTAGACTGGATCTTCTATGGAGAGATTGTGAGCATCTACAGCTCACAGACCCTAAGCATTTATGGACATGGTCTTTAAAGCTGTTGAGTGCATGCAGTACCAGATGATATCTATGCAATGCAGCCTCTAAGCTGCTGAATTTTAAATCTCACTCCAAAGTGTGAAGACAGCTGTTCAAAAAAAGTAAATATATGTTGTTTAAAAAATAAAGATAAGGTAGTGGCTATGTATTTTAGAGTTAGCAAGAATCTTGTATTACATATGGTGCTGCTTTAGTTCTTTTGCAGCTGAAAACAGAACATTCAGAAATTGTTTTTCTTGTAGTGAGAATACTTAATTTACAAAGGTTAACATTGGAATGTGAAAAGCACCATTGGGTGCAGGGTGGACAGGCTAGGGTACTCAGAAAGTGGGGCCAGGTCTAGTGGTAGCGGGGACACTAGCAGTGGCAGCTGGGAAATGGAGTCCAGGTACTGCAGCACCCCAGCCCTGCTGTGCACCTGGGGGTGACGGAGCCAACTGCATGCACCATGGCCAGGGCTGCCCCCTGTGCCTGGGCGGGCAAGGCTGAAGGACCTGCTGCAGGCCGGATAGAATCCCTTGGCAAACCAAATCTGGCCCATGAGCTAAATTCTGCCCACCCCTATCTTATAATGTGATTTTTAATGAACAAGACTGTACTTTGTTCAATTGTAAATAACATTAATAGTAAAATCATAGAATCAGAGAAAATTAGGGTTGGAAGGGACCTCAGGAAGTTATCTAGTCCATCCACTTGCTCAAAGCAGGACCATCCCCAAATATATCATCCCAGCCAGGCTTTATCTAGCCGGATTTTAAAAACCTCCAAAGATAGAGATTCTACAGCCTCTCTGGGTAACCTGTTCCAGTGCTTTACTGCCCTCCTCAAGAGAGTTTTTCCTAATATCTAATCTCAGCTTCCCTTGCTGCAACTTGAGACCATTGCTTCTTGTTCTGTCATCTGCCACCACTGAGAACAGTCCAGCTCGATCTTCTTTGCAACTACCCTGCACAAAGTTGAAGGCTGCTATTAAATCCTCCCTCGGTCTTCTCTTCTCCAGACTCAGTAAGCCCAGTTCCCTCATCCTGTCCTCAGAAGTCATGTGCCCAAGCCCCCAAACCATTTCCATTGCCCTCTGCTGGATTCTCTTCCATTTGTCCACATCCTTTCTGCAGTGGGGAGCCCAAAACTGGACACAGTACTCCAGATGTGGCCTCACCATCACTGATTATAAGGGAACAATCATTTCCCTCAATCTGCTGGCAGCATTACTACTAATACAACTCAGTATGCTTTTAGCCTTCTTTGGAACAAGGGCACACTGTTGGCTCATAGCTGATTGTCCGCTGTAACCCCCAGGTCCTTTTCTGCAGAGCTGCTGCTTAGCCAGTCAGTCCCCATTCTGTACTGGTGCATGGGATTATTCCGTTCTAAATGCAGGACTTTGCACTTGTCCTTATTGAACTTCATAAGATTTCTTTTGGTCCAGTCCTCCAATTTGTCTAGGTGTCCCTGAATCCTAGCCCAACCCTCCAGTGTATCTACTACTCTCTCTCCCCAGCTTGGTGTCACCTGGAAACTTGCTGACAGTGTACTCCATCCCACCTTTCAGATCATTGATGAAGATATTGAACAAAACCAGCCTCAGGACCAACTCTAGACATCAAGCCATTGATTACTACCCTTTGAGCCCAACAATCCAGCCAGTTTTCTATCCACCTTATAGTACATTCATCCAACCCATACTTCCGTAGCTTGCCTGCAAAAATGTTGTGGGAGACTATATCAAAAGCCTTGTTAAAGTCAAGGTATATCACACCCCTTGCTAAAGTCAAGGAAGCCTTTCTGAGGTCAAGGTATATCACATATGAGTTTCTTGCAAGAACTGAGGAAAGCATGAGAGATTTTCTTGTGGTCTTTGTACGTGTGAAATAATTAGAATGTACTTATAATGATTTTTTGCGGGGAAAGGACATGGAGGGGAGGGAATTTAACATAGCAGTGAGATACAGGTCAAGATTTTGTATTTTATAAGGTTATGATGAGTTGGCAATCTGTAGTTCAGGAATGAATGTAGTCAATCTGCATGGATAAGTGAAATAATGTATTTTCCACTTAAGTCAGTGATTCTCAACCAGTGTGCTGCAGCACCCTGTGGCATCTTGAGATCTTTTCCAGAGTGCTGCAGGGTGCTACACAATGTTAGCACTGTTTGGTGTGCAGAAATGATTCACAAGGTAAATCCAGAGATTTCAAACAGGAATTCATGGTGTTAAAAACATTTTTTACCTGTTTTGGTCTTTCTGAGTTGTTTGCAACAAAAGAATAGCTCTATTATATTCCCGTAGTCCGAGGGGTGCCTTAAATCTAAGGAGGAGGGCCTTGAGTCTGAAAAGGTTGAGAACCACTGATATAAGTCCTGCTACCAGAAGTTATGGAGGATTTTCAGTAGTCCCATTATTTAACAACTAGTCATATGGCTTCCCAAATAGTTTTTTGGTTCCCCACCCCTTTCCCCCCTGTCTCCACATGCTATTAACTCTTTTTCCATACATTTAAAGTGGAGTCAGCACTCTCACTTATTTTCCACTAATAGTGTCCCTAGTGGAGGGGTGGGCTAGTGTCCAGTAACAAGTATAGTATAATATAAATTCAGACCCTAGCATACTGTGCACTAACTTTCCAATGTAGACATGTACCCTTTCTTAGCCGCTCTCTCTGCATGAATAGCATAGTGCTTTGTCTGCTAAGATACTTAAGTTTGCCTTTGGTACGGAAACAATATAGCCCAGTTAGCAGAGTGCTACATCTGGGTTGATTAGTCTTGTTTCTCAGCAGAGCTAATTAGTACAGATCATGTGCCATGCTAATATTGAATCTGGTCTTACCTCCAACAAACTAGTTTGGGCATCTGTGCATGGCTTTGCATTGTATCTGCAAAGTGCTGAATGGTCTGACCCAAAACCTGGAAGGCAATTAAGTTTGTGTTTGATTCAAGCTGTGACCAGTCCCACTAAAACAAATGAGGCACCTTGAGTGCCTAAGTGATATGTTGGATTGAAGCCCAAGTTTGCACTGGGTTGTACACCCTGATACATGAAACTTAAGGTAAAAGGAAGGGAAGAGGAAACAAAGCAAGCTGAGCACCTACAGGGAAGTTATTGTAAGTTAATAGGTGGGGCATTTTCTTACTGGAATGTGAAAGTTCAACTGTTGTGCAGTTCCAGACACATGACTAACATACGGTACCACGTACAGCATAAAACGAAGGTGCTTCATTTGTACACAACATTGCTGACGACTGCTTTCCTTGGAACCTGCAACTCGGTTCCATTCTTAACTCCAAGAACAATCTTTCTTTTACAACCACAGCAATACTTACGTTCGTTTTGTGTGGCTGTTAATGCTTTGGGTCCATTTAAGGAATCAATGGAATAAATATTTGATGTTCTTTTCCTGCTACCTTTCTGAGGCACTTTGTCCTATTTAAGGAACTGCTTGGCAGGAAAGAAAATGGATGTGACCAATTTTTTACAGGCAAAGTTAAATGGATGATATTACAGTCTTAAATTTCTGCTTTCTGGAATCATGACAGATAATGAACCCAAGATTGTACTTGAAGACAACAATTCTGTATGTATTTTTTTGTACTTTTTCTGGTGTCTGAGTTTTATTGGAAAAGCACTCACTTCTAAGGTCAGCCTCTTTCTATAAGTTGATCTTTGGGGTGATATGAATCTACAGTACTGCTCTGCTTGTTCACCAGATACAGAAGTTGAAGGTCAGAGGGTTCTGTGGACCTCTCCATTCTATGTAAATGCATCTGTTTCAGAGGAATTTGGCTCAGAAGCAGTTTGTCTGTGAGGTGTGAGTTTTTGGAAAAAGTTATCTATGCGTGTTAGTTGGGACATATTTTTATGTAGTCAAATTCCCAGTGCTCACATTCTAACCAACTGGGTGGATTGAAGGAGGAGGAGATAGGGATATTTCAGAATTGAAAGAGGGAATTGGCAAAACTGTCCCAAATATGCAGTATAACCTTAATCAAAAAAATGGAGGAAGATGAAAATGCAAGGGCTTAGAATTCATTCCTTTTTTAAAGTGTTACACGGTTTATTTCCTGAGAGATGCTAGCTTCAGAAAGAAGTTAATGCAGTGTGAGCACCCTATAGTTCCAGACCTATGAGAGAGAAAAATTTCTATTATGCAAAATGTTACCACTTCTATTTAATTGAAGATAACTTTAGCTACCACTTCTTTAAGAGTCTTCCCAGTTATCCTTCATCTGTTCCTGTTGAATCGGCAGTGTCGGCTTTTGTCTGGACCTGAGAGAAACAGTAGATTTTTATTTTCCCTAGTCTCATCAGGATTCTTTTCACCCTCAGGTTCACAGCTCATTTCCTTGTTCCTGGAAGACAGCAGCCCACCTTTCTGTTCTTTGGACCGTGATAAAAGCCTTTTGATTTGCTCACAGTGTGTTTCCAATTGCTAGTTTGTCTTTTGCGGGTGTTGATATTAAACTTGGGTTGTTTTCCTTTTGTCTGCATATTACACTGATTTCTGTTTCTCTCTCAATCTTCTGTACGTCTCTTCCTCTTTTGTGGGGTTTTACTTTTTCTTCTCTTTATGTGTTTCTCTTTGTTCTCCAATATAACAAACCTGCCTTTCGATCTCCTCCAGTAGTCAGTCTCTTCCTCTGCCTTATCCTGCATTGTCTGTGCAGGCTCCTCTCCTCCAACATTTCATCAAACCCCTGAATTCTACCAATTTCTCCACCAGGATCTCTAGTCCTCAGATTTTCTTTTCATGGTCTCTTTTGGGTGATATTTTTGCATATAAATAGTTTCTGTCAAGTAGCACCTTCAGGTTAATGTGCATCCTATAGCTTCTGCACTCACTCATTTATTCTCTTCCTTTCCTCATTGCTAATGAACATTAACAAAAATACATGCAGATCTATAATTTTGGCTGCAAATAACTGTATTGTTCACAGAAATGAGATGCAATTCACCTGCATCTGTGACTGGATGGTTGCAAGCCTGTTATACAGTACTATAATGTCTCCTTAAGTATCTGCAGTTTATAGCTAATCTATTTTTTCTACATATTTAATTGCAAAACATTTATGAAAACTGAGTGTATGTGTATGAGTCAGAAATCTTTGAATAGTGCAGTTTGTCTAGATCTGGGAAAGAATAAGCTTAGAAGATATATTCGAGATAAAATCACAGTCAGTGAAAAACAGCTCTTATTTTAGGCACAGGTTTTCAAAAGTATGTGCACATTTCCCCCACATTTAATTATTATGCACAGCACGTGATACTTGCAGGTTACCCGTGTGCATTGAGCATTGAATAGTCAAGCATGCAGACTTTTAAAAATCATAAATCTTAACTTGAATTTTACTGTATGTGGTGCCAGTACAGTATGTGTATAGGCCTAACCTCTCCTTGCCTTCTGTTCTAGAGTTCTCTAATAAATACAGTGCTTAAAGTGATGGTAGCAGGCAGAGCCAGTGTACATTGCAGTGCCTAGTATTGATTAAGTGAAACTAAATCAGTGTTAGCTACAAGGAATTTTTCTGGTATGGACAGTGCATTTAGGCTTTCTCACTTGTGTGATGGCAGTGAAGTTACATCCATAATTATTCAGTGTTTGTCTTTCCCAAAATTGTGTAATTTGCTATTGTTCTGCTTTCAATTTACACAGCATGGTTATCTGAACGTTTGTGGATGAATTTTCAGCACATGAATTAGGTTCATCAGTCCCACTAACAGTAACTGTGGTTGCTTTACATGCAGCTAAAAACTGCATTGTGTTTTGGAGCATGCTGAATGCACAACCCCTGATCCAGAAAAGGCTTTTATGCATACATTTAATTTTAGTCCTTTTTTGGGACTGCTTATGCTTAAATTAAACATGCATAAAGCTGACAGAATTAGAGCTTTTCTCAGCACTTCAAAATTTCTAAAATAGAGATGTGATGATCTGTCTCACCAACTACAAGATGGCCTATAAATGTAGATTTGAATGTAGTGCGTATGAAATGAGTGTGTACAGTGTGAACTTGCATGAATATCTATCATGGAAATGGAGGCTACTATTTTTATTACTCGGAACAAATAGGATAAAGTGCAATACTCCTTACATTGTTTTTCCTATTGCTTTTTCTCTTACCATGGCAATGGTCTTTGTCTTATCTGTGATCATGAATTAGGGACGTTTTAGTTGTTGGCGTTCTTTTATATTTTCTCATTCGATTTATTTGATTCAATAGCTCTTTGAGCATTACGGGAATTGATGTATTTGACTGTCATGTTACTGTGTTGACCAAGTTCCATGGAACATTTGCATTTCATAATCTTCAGGTATCAAAATTTATTTTAAACAGGCTCATTTCACCTTTGATTTGAACAAAAATATTGCATAGTAATAAGCACCACTGAGTATCATTATAGAGTTTCTCTGCTAATAGGAATTGTTCTTCCTAAGCTTTTGCTATTTTACTACTCATAGTTCAGTTGAAATTGGTTAGCCTCTTGCAGCATTGTTTTTAGAATAGAAATCTGGATAAGCAAACATTGTTGTATTTGATTCCCTTGTTTGACTCTGTCCAATGGACACCATTTTCATACATAAAATTAGAGAGGAACTGGCAGCGTATAGTTTTGGCTTCATAATTATTTTTATTTTTCTTCTGTTTCAGGAAAGTGAAGGTCAAGCAATGTCTACCAATTTGAAATATCTCTCCTTGGGGATCTTGGTCTTTCAGACCACTAGTTTGGTCTTGACTATGCGTTATTCTCGGACATTGAAAGAAGAAGGACCTCGCTACTTATCCTCCACTGCAGTAGTTATTGCTGAGCTGCTGAAGATTATGGCCTGTATTTTACTTGTCTACAAAGATAGCAGTATGCATTGGGTTTTTTCAATGAGTATTTTTCCTATATTTTATTAAATAATGTATTCCAGTGAAAGCTGCAGAAACAGGTTAATTCTTCTCTAGTTTGGTTCTCAGTTAGCTTAGGAACTGCTTTTTACATGCTTGGGTAGATTGTAAGAACCCTTCATTCTCACCATCTCTGTATCATGTGGCTCCTTATCACAATAATGTTCCAACAGTAGGAAAGACCTCTGCTTGTACTTAATACCTCAACACCGTATATCCATTTTGTAAATCTATCAAAGAAACTCCATTTGATGGGACATGAATATTGAGAAGTATGCAAAGCTGTTGTACTGAGAACGGTCTTGCCTCTTCTGTTCATCTGGAAGGCATGCACAAGAGTGCTAAATGAGTAGAAATGAGGGAAAGCCATACATGTGTTTGAAGAATAAGTGATAAGAGCATGAAACAGAAACAATGAGCTCCTAGCATAGTAGAAGAGATGCTATTCTAATAGTAACCAAAAACACAATGTTAAGCTCACAACTTCGTTAACTTCAAAGTGCTGTTGTTAGATTGTATGTTCTATACATCATGATTATTTTCAGTTTTCTAGCACCCCAGGGGTGCAGACAGAAGTGACAATTTTCGCCTGTGCGAGATAGCGTGAGAATTGGAACCCTCATTACATGAGGGTTCAGATGAAGACATTTCAAAACAGTGTCTTCTGTAATTTGTGTCTGTGCTACCTGCCAAACTGTCGCTGTTTTCAAAAAAGGAGGGGGGAAGGGAGCAGAGGGAATTTGGTGTGGGGGGCTCTTAGCCTCCACTGGAGAGTGGGGCAGGTGTATTGGAGCCCCCTCTGAGGTGGGGGGGCTCCAATTCACCCACCCCACCCTCCAGCACTGGCTGGGGAACCCCTAGAACAAGCTCCCTCTGCTCCCTTTCCCTTTTCCCATTGAGGCCAACCCATTGAACCGTACTACTGAGGCCAGCCCATTAAATTGTAGTACTGAGGAATGAAACCATATTTAGGTGTTTGGCTTCTCGGAATTCTAGAATTGTAAGTATAGCATGAGAAATAATAGTAGTGATTTGAATTTAACCTTCAGTTGTAATTGTAACTGTTTTTGCAATACTAATTCTTATAGCATTGTTTGGGAAGGAAGTGCATTTGGAGCATTGTTTCTGATATGTGTAGTTATTGTGTTTTTAATGTTTGTGGTATTTCTTAAAGCTAAGCAGTGTTATATGTGTAGTAAGGAGTTTTAATAAACATCTTAAAAGGAATCAAAATCGTGGTCGTTGTGAGAACACACAAGGCTCAACCTCACCCCCACCAGCGTACTAATTTGAACCAATATATTGTGTGGGACCTCTCTCTATTCCGTAAAACCCACTAGAGACACCTTTCCCTTTTCCCATTCTGAAAACAGAGCCAGCTGACAGGGAACTGGCAGGAAGGAGGGGCTGTTGCTAGGGGGAACCAGTTACAAGCTTACAGCCAGTCCCTGCTGGAGCCAAGAGTGAACTTCTGTTTGGTCCTGGGGATCATTGTAACTCAGAATGCTTCCTGCAAAGTGTTCTCAGTTTCAGCAGGGAGCTGCACTTCTGTCTGCACCCTCAGTGTCTTGAGCTCCTAAAAATCTTCATATGTGCTTGAACACTGACATCTGTACAAACACATATAGTTTATCATTAAGTTGGGGTAAATTTAAGCACTAGATTTAGCTGCAGAATGAAATAAATTTGAAGTTTCCACATGTAAAGCTATTTATGCTTAATAGAGTTTATTCCTTTACTATTTTGGGGCATCCCTGTTAAGTCTTTAACCAATCATAGAAACTGTAAATCATCCTGTTTTTTTAAATTATAGTATGCCTTGCCTTCTGCCTATTAAAATTACGTTGAATAATTATAGGCAATAGTATGTTGGGCTAACAGGGACACTGTTATTGTAAGTATCAGGACTTGCGAATCATTTATAAAATAAGTGTGAAAACCAGAAAGAGAGAGTATACAATACTGCATCTCTCTCATACAACACATGCCTCTTCCACAAAAGTGGTCCCCCAAAATTGGGGTAAATATATTAAGCGAGGAAACTGATTTTCTGCCTGGGATAGAAGCACTCTGCTTTGATTCCTGCTCCATGGTGCAGCAGCTGTTGCGTTACAATTCAGGCTGCTGGGGGAGTCAGTTGACTTAATGGCTCAGTGTTCTTCACTCTAGCGGTGTTAACAATCCTCTGTCCTTTTTAATGGTCTTGAAAGTCCATTAATTAAGTTAACCTTTTCAGGGTTTTGCTGTCTGTTAGCTGCTCCTGGTCTCTCTTCTCCTCTTTCACAGCCTTGGAAACGCTTTAACTTTTTTCCGAATCATAGATCCACCCATGCAGACTAGTTTTCAGGAGCAGCTACGGTTTCAGCCTTAGTTAAGTAAGAAAGGGAGGGTAAGTGAGTTGAAGACTAGCCTTTGCCCTGCTCTGTGCAGCCATAACCCTGGGAAAATATTTTTTCCTTGTTACACCTTTCACAAACCAAGTGCATATTATTTTCTGGGGTGACTGAGTTTTTGAAGGCAGACATTTATAATAAAAAGTATATAGCAATCTGAAACAAATGCATCACAAATTCTTTGTTAACTTCCTTTTCTGTATCTTCATTATTTCTGTTGTTTACTTTTGTAGAGTGCAATTTTCGGACACTGAACAGGGTACTACACGATGAAATCCTTAACAAGCCAATGGAAACACTTAAACTTGCTATTCCATCAGGAATTTATACCCTCCAGAATAACTTGCTGTATGTAGCACTGTCAAATCTAGATGCAGCCACTTATCAGGTACTTTCTTTCTATATATATCTTTGTATTTGGACAAACAAAACATGAATTGTGTAGTAATACCTTTTATTGTGTGTTTTTCCAGGTCACATATCAATTGAAAATTCTTACCACAGCTTTATTTTCTGTGTCCATGTTAAGTAAGAAATTAGGTGTATACCAGTGGCTTTCTTTAGTGATTTTGATGACAGGAGTTGCACTTGTCCAGGTAAACCGTAAGTAAGTCTCTTAGTGGTTTGGGAAAGTTATTGGGAAAGAGAGAAAATATTTGAGCATCAGTTACCATATTGTACATCTGGAACTAACGCATATAGGTACAGTTTGTTATCATTTCCAGAGCAGGATTATAGGATAGTAGAGTATTGAGGTTCTACTCTTTATTACCTCTTTGACTAAAACCCTTTGTTGTATTTCCTAGTCTCTCCAGTACATCTCTGACTACACTCTTGTATTGTCTCTATAGAATAATGAACATAAATACTAGATACAGCATGTCTACCATACTATGATTGACAGATTTGGACAATTCATAAAGTATTCTGGATAAAATTGGGTCTCACTGAAGTCAGTGGGAGTTTTGTCAGGGGAAAATCAGAATTTCACCTCTTATTTGATAAGGGCTTAGAAAGAAAAATCATAACAGCAGTTTTAGCTACTATTTTTTTTAATATATGTGATAAGATTTAATTGTCCTACAGCACATCACTCAACATTTATCAACAGCTTGCTGGAAAACAAGCTGTTGCTTATAAATATTCATACTTTAAAAAAAATTTGGAATGGGTTTATGCATTTTTAAATATATGTTTTGTTTTGTTTTGTTTATTCATCTAGTGGCCCTCAGATTCTCAAACATTAACTGCTAAGGAGCTTTCTGCAGGGTCTCAGTTTGTAGGCCTCATGGCAGTTCTTATAGCCTGCTTTTCCAGTGGATTTGCTGGGGTGTATTTTGAGAAAATTTTAAAAGAAACCAAACAATCTGTGTGGATCAGAAACATCCAACTTGGTAAGTTCAAGTCTGACCATTTTAAAAAAGGGACATTGTTTTCAGAAGAACTGAAAACAAAGGTTCAGATGAGCGTTAAAAAAGCATAAGCATTTTAGCATGGTGTATGTAATTAAATCTGTAAATAAATTCTGGTTTGGGGTGTGCTTATTTTCTTCTTAGTTCCTGTTGCTCTGCCTAACAGGAAACCTAAATTCACTGTTCCTTCTACAAACACAAGCACAGTCACTGAACATGTTATCCATGCCTTACTTATTTTAAGGTTCCATGGACTTGGTTTTGCCAAATTTATCTTAATCTATATTTTTCAGTTAATTTACTGTTTGCCAAAAAAATTCCCCATTTTGAGTGGGTGCCTTATTGGAAATGACCAGAATCTGTTACAAGAGGAAAATCTATTTTTGTTGCTTTTAAGTTTCTATCTGGGTGGCATTTAAACATACTTGCAGTGTTGCAAACTATGGCCCATATCTTAAAACTGGAAGCATATGGGCAAACTCTTAAAGCCAGGTGGACCTGATTAAGGACCAGAGACTGTTCTTTTTTAATTACAAAAATCTGTCTTTTACTTTTTAGGATTTTTTGGTAGCATATTTGGATTGATGGGTGTGTACATTTATGATGGAGAACTTATCTCAAAGAATGGATTTTTTCAAGGGTATAACAAACTTACGTGGACGGTTGTAGTTCTACAGGTAATGTATCTAAAATTGTACCCTGACTGAAACAGGTCCCCTGAGACACTGATAACAGACCTAGGGACTTATTTTCTTGTGTGCTTGGGGAAGTTATGTTGGTGGCTCACATTTACTCACAAAATTCTCATTAATTTAAATGTCGTGTCCATCCATGCTAAAATAGACCTCCTAATAGAAGCACTTGCAAATTAATAGCAGTGCAAACATTATAGAATCATGTATTGTGCAAAATTAACTTCTACAGCACTATTTCCTTTGTAAAGTTAAAAACACATTGATAAAGAAAATAAAATACAAGATTGGTTACATAGCCTATCCTCCTAACAATCTTTTTGAGCTAAAAATGGAGTATACTGCCTTATCTGCAGTCTCATTTTGGTGTATATTTGGTGATCACTGTGCTGGGGAATGAGGAACTTGTTTGCTAGTTGCTCTCAACCCAGCATATGCACAACAGCATAAAAAGCATAGTGGATTTATACACATTTGAAAACCTTTAATAAGTTTACAAGATATTAAAATAGATGTTGCCATTAAAATTATCCATTGTGAATATGATTTAAAGCAAGGGCAGGCAAAATACAGCCCGTGGGCCGGATACGGCCTCCCAAGCACTTTCATCTGGTCTGCGGCGCCCCCCAACAAATTGTGTCCTGCCTAGCCCTTCTGCCCATGGGTACATGCAGCCCCCAAAATGTACCCTATTGCCTTGCTCCCACCTTCAAGGAGGGCAGCACTGCACATTGTAGTGAGGGGCACAGCCTCTGCCGGGCTGCCTGCATCGCTGTCACTCCCTGCCACTCATGTAGCCCCTGCACTCACTCATGTAGCCCCTGCATTCACACAGCAGGGAGAGAAGCCCTGTGTACTGAAGCTGGCTGCCTTCCCCGCAGGGGCTGCACTGCAGGGGAGGGAAGCTCCAGGCGCCTTCCCCTGTGGGTCGGGGAAGGCAGCCACTCCAGTGCCTGGGGCTTCCAGTGCTGCACAGCCCCGGCAGGGAAGGCACCTGGCTCCAGTACATGGGGTTTCCCTCCCTGCTGTGCAAGTGCAGGAGCTGTGCTTGAGTGGCAGGGAGCGCCGGCAATATAGGCGGCCTGGTGGAGGCTGCACTTCTTGCTGCGATGTGCAGCGCTGGCCAGAGCCACACCATGCCAGGTGCCTGTGCACTGAGCGCTCTGCCTGCTGCAGCACCATGGAGGGAGTGTGGGGGGGTCCCCATACCACCCACCCTCCCTCACACCCACACCCTGCCCCCACAACCTCCCACATATACACAACCCCCCCCAACATACCCTATGCCGCACACATGTGCGCGCGCACGCACATCCACACTCTTATACGCTCCTCCCCCACACGCACACAATTTACAAAACTAAGAATTTATTTTTGAGTTATTATGTAGTCACCTCTGTAGCAGAATGCCACCTCTGTCTCTCCCCAAAAACCCTGGTATGTGACAATTTGGTTAACGTGGTCCCTGCAGAGGGCGGACATCCCATGGGCTCTGTAGGTAGCCCTGAGTTGTAACCTGAGCTGATGTTTGACTTTTAGTGTATGATTTGGTCCTTTTCTGGCTCTAAGACGGCAAACCCCCCTCCCCCCAAAGGAGTATTTCCAGGGGGCAAAGGAAGGACTTCTGATGGCAAAGGTCAGGGGTTAGGGGTGGGACTTCCGGTCCCAAGATGGTGACAAGGGGGCAGAGCAACTGTCAAGGGGAAGGAGTACCCATGCGGCCCTCGACAGCTCGTTTGTTAACCAGCCCTCCACTCAAAATAATTGCCCACCCCTGGTTTAAAGTCGGTACTAATCTTAAGTGCATTTCAATCTCTTTGCAGGCACTTGGGGGCCTTGTGATTGCTGCTGTCATAAAATATGCAGACAATATTTTAAAAGGATTTGCAACTTCTTTGTCTATTATCTTGTCAACATTGATCTCCTATTTCTGGTTGCAAGATTTTGTCCCTACTAGGTAAGATTCATTTTCCATGTATACTCACATATGAACATTACCAAAGATTTAAATGCCTGGTAGATACTGATGGAAAATAATATATAGAAATATGGTAAGAATTATTTGTAAAGTTTTGGATGAGTTCCTCATCTTAAATATGAAAACCTAAAGTCTCATGCCCTAGTTTCATAACAAAGCAGGCCACAACATCTTTTGCTTAAGCACTGCAAATTGAGTTCTCTTTTAGATCCTTCCAAACAGCCCGTTATAAGTCATTGAAGTAAACTAAATTTATTTCTGATTTTTATCTAACCACTATGCCCTGACCATCTTGGTTTTTAGTTTGCTGTTCTTCCTCTTTGTTGTTTTTTTTCCAGCTCTCTCAACGCTTTTCCTCTTTCAGCTTCTCAACCCGTATTCTCTTCCAGTTTGTTTGATGTTTTTTATTTTGTCCTTTACGTTTTCTCAGTTCATCTTATTCTACCTTCCTTCTATTGTTTTTTTGTTTTGTTTTGCTAGTTCAATCCCTTTTATTCCCTAATTCAGACCTGAGCACCTTCCTTTCTGACTTTGACCTCATTCCAGATTTTGCACTTACTTTTTTCAATATCTGAGATTTGACTGTGCTGTACTTAGCGCAGCCTCTTGGGAGCTGCAGGATGCTACTGTTTCTTCATGCTTAGTATCACTTATGTCCTTCTTTAGAACTGTCCCTAACACTGACAGTGGTATAGCTTGTCTCTTGGACTCTTTGCTGTCTGTTTCTTCAGTTCCAGGTGAGTTACAGCTGAAGAGTAATAGTGAAGGTAATACCTAGCACTTGAACCGTGTATTTCTTCAGGTTTCTAAGTGCTTTACAAAGAAGGAAAGTACTATGAGCCCCATTTTACACATGGAGAAACTGAAGCAATTAGGTAAATGACCCATTGTAATGCAGCAGACCTAAATCTCCTGAGTCCCTTCCCCTTGAGATGCTCTCCAAAGAAACATGGAGGTTTTTTGGTTTTGGTTTGTTGCTTTCTTTTGTAAAGACACATTCCAAGACTACTCCAAGCATAATACAGTGTAATTTGTACTCTTATGATTCCTCAGGTTTTGGTAGTTCTGGCATACTGTGCAATTGTGCAGTGGCAGACCACTCTGTAATGGCTTGTAATATTCCACCACACATTGAGTGTGCTGTGTATTGGGGCATTAGTATGCCAAGTTTCAGTTTTATGTAAAAGTATACAAATGTGATCATTATAATGGACCTACATCATCCAAAATGGACTAAAAATATTTTGAAAAGTAGCTGCTTGTGATGCCAAGTAGATTCTTTCTAAAACAGACTGTAGTCTAGCACAAACTAAAATTGTTTGCAGTGTTAGGAAAGGTTTAGGTGACAGTTACGGTCTGTATTAAGGCCTACCAACATTTCTGAAATGAAAAACAGCAACTATAGGCCCTGTGGGGGGAGGGGGGAGGGGATGTTTCTTGTTGTTGTAGATATTTCATTTCAAACTGCTGTCACATTTATTTAAATTGTATATCTTGTCCATAGTGCTTCATAAAAAATGAGGTCTGTATGTATAGCTAATATACAGTATTGATGTGTGTATACTTTTATATACATTGATGTGTGTATACTTTAATATACATACCATATTATTATGGTAGTTAAGCCCTGCCTACTCTTTTATACTAGTTGTTTTTTTTATAAGAACAGTTCAAACTAGTTGCTGCCAATATATGCTCCAATACGCTTTGACATATCAAATAGTTCAAATATGTCTTAGAAAGGCTATGATGCAGCTAGGACTGTCAAAACAATGTTAAAGCCTGGATATACAGCAAAATAAAAATGAAACTACTGTAGTTAATGTCGGATGCTTGTGCATATTATGGAGCTTCAGCCAAGGAAACAAAGGCACTTATATACCATTAGACTGGTTCTCCTTTAGCAGTTGTTTCATGAAGTGACAGTGTTCTTTTTAATCTTCAGACTGTTGCAGTGCTGTATCATGTAGGGGCAGGCATCTTAATTACTTTTCTTCTCTCTAGTCTTATACTTTCAGCATAATAGAGAATATATTATTAGCTTTGTTTGTTAGAAATTAGAGGTAACTATTTTACCCGTACTAGAAGTGTACGAGAGCAGGGGTTGGCAACCTGTGGCTCACCAGCCAGCTTCAGCCCATGAAACTTCTGGATCTGTGGCCTGTGGAGTTGGGGGGGTTTTGGTAGCATTCAGTGGCAGGGGGCTTGGTCATTCCTACCTGCTTCTAAAAAAAAAAAAAAGAGGGGGGTGGGGTTTGCCAACCACTACACCAAAGAATTCACTTCTTTTTGTGTGGACCAGATTGTATAAAATTACACTGACTGAAAAAGCTAACTTTTTTTTATATATATATTCCATTTAGTGTCTTTTTCTTTGGAGCCGTTCTTGTAATAGCAGCTACCTTCCTATACGGTTATGATCCAAAACCTGCAGGAAATCCTATTAAGGCATAACAGACTTCCTTACCCACCTGTTTCTCAAAACTGTGCATTAAGGACCTCAAAAAATAATTTGCATATGGGTGATGGCATCAAGCACTGGAAGGAGAGGATTATCACGCTGAAGCTGAGCAAGAACTAATTATTGCTAATTACTGGTTTTGGACAACGAAAGGGATTAAACACACAAAAATATATGTAATTCTGATGAAAGAATGAAGGGGGAACTTCTAAGTGCAACTTGGTGATACAGACTTGAATAAAATGTTTCCAAGCAGCTGCAATTAGGAATGTTTACAACTTGAACTTGAGGTTAAACAGAAGATTTTACTGTTTTGACTGCTGCGGAACTGTCCTATGCACTCTTTGCAAGAGCACATGACAATATTGCCAGATTGTATCTGTTTTTGCAAATTGACTCTATTTAAACTTAGTAAATATGTTTTTAACTGTTTTGTCTTTGGACTTTGAATTGAACACAATTCATAGTTCTAAAGTACTGGTTCTAATTAGGTATTCCTTATGAAAGCTGTGACAACTGAAGTATGATTGAAACACATTTTTACGTATTAAAGAATTTTATATTTATAGAAGGCTGATTTAATAAAAGGAAATCTGGATTCTGTTGCTCTAACTGTATAAACGTTTTTGGAACTATTTTAATGCTCTCACTTTAAGTGCACAAAAGGAGAAATTAAGCATGAAGGCTAGGAATTTGTGCTGACATTCCAACTTGACCAATGGTAACCATTGGTGTTACAAAGCTGTACCAGCTCTATATAGAGCATGTACCAGAAGGTCCTGCAATATCTTGGAACACTTGCATTGGTGTTAAAGATGGAGTGTTTGCTTGGATAATGTTCATTCCTTTAGTTTTATTGATCTAAATCAATTTAAAGTAAGGTAGGTTTTGTGTATGGTTTTGTGTATGGTCCTTTGGGGATTGTTTTAATTTTAATGTTAAGGAGGAAACTAAACAAATGCACTGTTACTGTCTGGAATAACTCTTTTTGGAGCCATTATGGTATATCATGTGTATACTGTACTGTACCTTTTATTACCAAGTTGTTGGGTTTTTTTATGAGTGTATTTACTCACATGAGCTCTTGCAAAGCTGTTTCAGTACGTTTTGTATACAATGGCTTGCTTAGAGATTTTTTTCAGGAGTTGCTGAGCCAGCTGAACTGGAATGGCTCCCTTAGAGCTGTTCAATCTAGTGTTTGAATTAGATAATTTAGTAAACATGCAGGTTATAGTAAACTAGAAAATAATGGGGAACATTTATTGTGCAATAGATGGATGTAAAGATATATTGTTCTTTTTCACCCTACCCCATCCAAAAACACTAAAAGCAGCTAGATCCTGCTAATTACACATCTTGTTAAATAATGTACACGAGTGATGTCAAAACACAAAAAACTTGCCAAACTAACAAACCCCTTTCATTCCATTCACTTTTCCCTGAAACTGGCTTGAAAAGTAAGTATTCTCATGAGTTTTACACAACAGGTATTAACATGGAGTGACTTCTGATCTGTGGTTACACTTGTGGAAGTAGCAGCTGATAAAAACAAAATGTTAATGATACCTTACCTGTAGAATCGCAAATGAGAAAAGTATTTAATGTCTCACTATATGAGCCCACATATGTACATGTACACACTGGTGTCAAAATGGTAGAACTGGTAGAAAACAGAGTGATGGTGTGACAGGAGAGTTTTAGAATGTTTACCAGAATATTCTAGTAGGTTTTCCAAAATTTTTTAGTGACTGACTAATAACAGAGAATTCCATGTAAAATGATGTAAAATGCCATGAGATTTTAATGCAAGTCACTGTAATGCAAAAAAACCCCCAAACAAACACTTATACCCAACAGATAAAAATAATACTTTTTCTCCAGCTAATTATATGGATAAATCAACATTTATTTTAAACCAGGGAAATCAAATAGAGAAATTCCAGAAATGGTACAAGGGATTTGACTATAAGTAGCATAGTTACTCAAATTCAAGATTATTTCAAATTTAAGACACCCCCCCTTCTTAGATTTTAGATATGGAAAATTATAAATTTGTTTTAATTTCCCATGTCTAGAATATGGTTATTGAGTGTCCTCTTACATTCATTCCCCCTACTACTAGCTCAGGGAAAGTGGTGCTAGGGAAAGCAGACCTGGGGGGGGAAGGCAACCTGCCCCACGCCCCATGTGTCCCCCTCCCCTCTTGCCGCTTGCCTCCCCACTCCTACCGTCCCTCCCTGCCCTCCTTACCTTTGCAGCTGCTCTGGCTCTCTCTCCATTAAGGGCACAGAGTACCTGACTGGGCCAGGCAGTAGCAGTAGCTCCTGCTCCAGTCTGGATCAGGGTCAGAGCTGGAGCGCAGCACCTCCCTCTCGCCCCCTGTTCTGCATCCCCCCTCCACCACATGCTCTTTCCCCTGCACCCCTCTTGTTCCCTGCTTCTCTTCCCCTGCACCCCTCTCTATGCTCCCCTCACTACATGCTCCCCTTTACCTGCACTCCTTTTGCTCCATGCATCCCTTCCCCCACTCCTCTCTGCACCACGTGCCTCTTCCCCATGCTCCTGCCAGTACCATGTACCCTTTCCCCCATGCTGCCCCCTACATTGCTTGCCCTGTTTCTCACACCCCTTCCCTGTGTTCCCCTAGCTCTACATGTCCCTTCTCCTGCAACCCTTCCCCCTGTGCCCCCCACCCTGCACTGCACACCCCTTCCCCATGCTCTCTTCAGCACTGTGTGCCCTTTTCCATGAGGTACTCCTGGCACTGCATGTTCCCTTTTCCTTGTGTTCCCTCCCAATTTGTGTCTCCTTCCCCCATGCTTCCTCCATGCACCCCTACCTGCTGCATGAGCCATCCTGGCCTTGTCCAGAGCTGCAGCAGCTGCTTGCCTGGCCCATATTCAGATCTATGACAAGGATTTCCCCCCATCTGCCTCCCTTGCTGAATGGGGAAAGAAATCTCATCTTAGAGTTAAGTAAATATGGTAATAACGAGTTCTGTGATATTTGATTTATTGTTAGGCTCTTTGACCTCTGGATAAGGTATGGAATACTGTACCTTCAAGGCTTATCTGCTAATTTGTCACACGCTGAAAATAACCATCCAGTTTTTAATGATCATTTGAAACTCCAAAGCACTTTATAAAATGAATTGCAGACTGGTTATGCATCACTTCCTCCATCACTGAAGTGCACTGCAGGGGTAAAATGTTGCAACTACCTAACATTGCCTAGCTAAAAAATTTTAGGTCAAGAAATGAAGGATACCTTTTCTTGAAGCAAATCCAAGAATTTTAGGTAGTAGAAATATTATCTGAATAGGAATTTGACTGTGACAAATAATAGTGTCAATTTGAATTACAGCCATAGTAATAAGCAGCTGATTTCTATTGTCCACTTCAGTGAGGAACTGTTTCTAATAAGAAAAGCTGGAGAGAGAAAACAGTTTTTAAAAAAGGAGAGTGAAGGAGTGACAAGTAAAGCCAAAAAGCATTGTTCTGCTGTAAGAAAATCCAGTATTGCTATTTCACTGAGACTGATACCAATTTAAGGAACATCAGTTTAAAACAAGAACAAAATTATGATGCTATATCTGTAAATAAAATGGGTACGCTCTAGCCTTTGTGGGGAAAAAATTCTTGCTGTTGTGCTGAAGGGGAAGCAAATCCTCTTCTCTAGATCATCAGAACCAGCGTGGTTACTGTGGAAAGGAATAGGACAAGATTTGAGGAGGGTGTACAGAGCGTCTGGATCTCCTGTGTGAAGCAGTGCTGCTTGAAAGTTTGAGCTCACTTTCTCACAAAGATGGCTACAGAACTAACCAACTAGCTATGGGTCAACTGGCCATCAATTTTCTTGAAAAAGATGCAGGAACAGCAGAGTATTCAGGAATCTCAAAAAGGATAGGGGACTGAAAGAGAGGTTCATATGTTCCAAAGATATAATCCCTAGCTCACAGCCTGTTTTTCCAAGTATATGAAAGACAAGTCCAACCTGTATTTGCCATTTAAAATAGTGAATTTATTAATGCAAGCAGCTTATGGATACCTAGAACCAATCTTTTATTTAAATATGTATTATATATCAAGGTATTTATTTACAGCAGCTTGACTGTGTGATATTATTGAAAGGCAAACATGATGGAAGTACTGGTTTTTTATTTCATACTGTATATGGAAATTTGCCTGACATCCACCAGGATGTGTAGCTATTTTATTCAAATAATAATGAACTGTTAAAACCAGTTGAATATACCTGTTGCTATGTGAGATTATTCTCCAGTTGAAGCAGTTCAGCAATTCAATGGTTGCAAAATCGTGAGTGAGGTAAAACAGATTTACTTCATAAATTGATTTAAATTTCTATCCATAAGTGCCCATTAAATCTCTTGTATGACAGAGAATTCAAATATGTTTGCTTGTAATTTAGTAGAACATCTTTGTTTTAGACAAAGTAAAACATGGTTGTTCTGTCACCAAGAATTTTGAAACCTTTAATAACAATGGGTAGACTAATATGCTAATTTTTGCTTATTTAAAATAACATCTGTTTTACTGTAACTGTTACTGGTTGCTTCATTCTCTCCCTAAGATGAATTTTGTATTTTGGCAGCATTTTTTGCTTTTCAGTTCCTTGAATGTCCTCTCTTCAGTTTTGGAAACATAATTGTTTTGTGTTTTTTAACTTATTTTGGGGTATAATTCAGAAGAATATAATTGATTTCTTTCTTGCTAAGCTATTTTTAAAATTGATAAATCAATCTTGGCTTTCTTATGCTTTTCATTTGCCTATTTTATTTACTTTTCCATGTTGTAAAATATTTCCGTATCAACCATTCATGTTCTGCATTCTTGAAGTTAGATTGGGGTGGGCAAAATATGGCCCGGGGGTCAGATCCAGCCCACCAGGCCATTCTATCTGGCCCACAGAGCCCCTAAAAAATTTAGAAAATTAATATTTATCTGCCCTGGCAGCCTGTCAAAGCAGACAAGAGTCAGGAGCAGTAGGACCCGGGGGGAGCCTCAGCAGGACTAAATAGCTTAGTCCTGCACACCCCCAGCCATTTCACTCCCTTCCTGCCTCCGCTCTGCTCCAGCACCCAGCTGCATCAGGACTGGGGAGGACAGGGCCACAGCAGTACAGGAGTGTGTGTGTGTATGTATGCAGGGGGTTGGGGAGGCAGGACAGTATGTGTGTGGGGGGGGCAGGCAAGGACTTTGTGTGCGTGTGTGTGCGTGCGCACGTGTGCAGGTGAGGGGAAGGCAGGGACAATATGTGGGTGTGTGCAGGCAGGGATAGTGTGTGTGTGTGTGTGTGTGTGTGTTCATAGACTAAGTTCTCTCACCGCACATACCCACACACCCACAGCCACCCACAAACCTATACCTACCCCCACAATATGCAAGAGTAAGGCTTCATTTTAAGCTGTTGTGCAATCACCTCTACGTAAACTCCACAAACACATGTAAATCAAGAATAAAATATTTTTTGAAACTAAATTAGTGAATGCTGTAGATGTTTGCATTTTAGAATATAATTTGGTATTTTTCTGGTTCCAAGATGGCAAAACCTCTTGCTGAAAGGAGTACTTTGGGGGGCAAGGGGAGGGACTTCTGGTGGCAAAGGTCAGGGGTTAGGGGGGCAGGACTTCTGGTCCCAAGATGGCAACCAGGGGTGGGGCATCTGTCAAGGGGCAGGGTTACCAAAACAGCCCTCAGCAGCTTGCCAGAACTTGGTAAGTGACCCTCCCCTGAAATAATTGCCTGCCCCTGAGTTAAATGCATCTGACCTAGTCACTGTCTCCCAACATTAATCACAATTAATTTCCCCCTTTGTATGTCTGAGTTGTTTCTAGCTGGACATTTTATATGAGAAAAGTGTGTATAGTTTTTTCTCTCTCTTCCTACATTAGATATTTCCATCATTCTTACAGAAAGGTTAGCATTTGCAATTTAACTGGGTTTTAAAAAATTAATGTAATTCTCTTTGTACGAGAGGCAGAGGCGACCCGTGCAGGGGCCCGGGGCAAATCATCCTGTGTAGGGCCCTGCCCCTGGATGCAAGGAAGCCAGTGGTGGATTTGGCAGCGGGGTGGGGGAGGCGTTGCCAAGCAGCCAGAGGTGCTGGATTCAGCGGTGAGAGAGGGTGCCGAGTGGCTGGGCGTGAAGCCGGTGGCAGCACGGAGTCGCCGCGCCATTCTGTCCAGCTATGCGGGGGCCCCCAAAGCGCAGGGCCTGGGGCGGTCGCCCCAATTCACCCCTCCCCCCCCAGGGGCAGCCCTGATGAGAGGATCCAAAAAATGTTCTAAACCAGGGGTGTCAAACTCAGCCCAGGCTCCAATAGTATTTGCAGTGGGTATGAGTCCAGGGATGGGTGGCAGCTGGGCAAGCGAGGGCTGTATCTGCATAGCCCTTGCTTGTCTCCCTGCTGCCAATGGCCATGCCCATTGAGGCCCAGGGACCACAAATCCTACAGCTAAAATGGATCTGTAGCTGTATGTTTGACACCCCTGGTCTAGACCTTGACTTAATTGTGCTGCCCATTGATTAATAGCAGTGTAACACTAAGGAATTCACCCTTTCTAAGTGAGCACATTAAGTCTGTTCTTAGATATGCACAAATACATTAATTGGGAAAGATGTAGAGAAGAAAAAGACCAAAATGCGTTGGATCTAAATGGTCATTTCTGGCCCAACTGGTCCTTTTTTTACATCCTTATTCCTTCCTCAGATGACTGTACGCCATTTGCTAGAAGCAGAGGTAGATGCAGACTCAATTTTGTCCTCTCATGCAATGTGACTCCCATCTCCCCATCAGTACTTCATGAATGGATCCAAGGGAAGAATTTTACCCTAAATTTGGCCCTAAACCTGCAAACTTTTACTGACATAAATGGTCCCTTTACTTAAGTAGCCACTATTACCTTAAGTAAAAATAACTCAGATCACTAATGTTCATACATTTTAAAATTAAAGTGCAAAAAGTATTAGTGGTACAGTTATTAGTAATGAATTCCTAACCCTAGTCCCACAGCCATAAATGTGTCATACATGTAACTTATATAGTCATTCATCACTGAAACTTTCTTTAAGGGTGCTCTTATAGGTTAATTTTACACACACAAGTTGATTCAGCTTGTGTATATACTGTCTTCTATAAAATTCTAAAACAAAGTTGTTTCTTAACAAATTTGGATTAATAAGAGTTTTGGAAACACTTTCTCATTGCTGTTGTTGCAGTGTGGCATGCATCTTACACTAACTACTTAATGTTTGAAACTGAAAATACTCCTGCTTACCCATAATGTTGGGAGGAAAAATCTTGCTACCTTTTCCTCAGATTATAGATCATATCACTGCATTAGTATTATGCAAACACTCTGCTATGATTCAAGTCACCAGTTTTAGTGAAAAAGAAGTCCTAATAGAAAAACTTTTAAAATCATCTAATAGCAAAGAACAACTTTAAGTTTATGGTAACTTGGTAGACATAAAACCCTGACCACTTGGAATCTGACTTTAATTTCATAACTGCCATTTCAGAAGGAGAATATATCATCCTTTGAGTTTCTTTGAACTCCTCAGGAGTTGAGGACGATCATAGCACTATTCTTTACCATGCCAACCAGCTGATTATGCAACAAATCTACTGTTGGCCAAGATATTCGTGTTTCTCAGGAACAACCTGATTATGCAAAGGAACGATAAAGATCAGAGATGGGAAATACTGATAAGGTCAACTCCAAGATAGATTGCTGAAAATATATTCTAATGAGTCAGTTACTTTTAGCAGCTTTTACTATTTAAAAAAGTGGGGAGCTTCTTTCTTTCTTTCTTTCAAGATGGCCACCAACAGGAGTGTCTGCTCAGAGCTCTGAGAGCTTCTCCCTGTTTTGTGAGCCTTCCTCCTCCTCATTTTGTTTTCCCTCCCCTAGACAGTCTGATGCCTTTCCCACTGTAGTCCCCCACTTTTCATTACTTTTCCCTGCCTTTTTTCCCCTTTCTCCTGCAGTCACCCTCTCCCCCTTCCTCAGTTTTGGTTTTTTCCCTCCCTTCCCTTCCCTGCCACATTGCTTAGGCTTCTCTCTCCCCTAGGGTTAGTTTGTTTGTTTGTTTCCAGTTGCTGCCCCTCCCCCACCCCTCTGGTTCCTTGCAGGGTTAACCCTTCTTTCGCTGGAATGGCTGGAGGCAGCTCCCAGCAGTTCACTGCTAGGGCATCAGCCCCTCTGGACCAGAGCTTTGGTCTCCGGCTTCATGCCCCTCCCTCCATTGGAGTGGAGGAGTGTGCTGCTGCTGTGGGGGCACTCATAGGCTGTAAGCATGTCCTGTATGCTGCCCCAGTGAATTCAGTCCCCATCATCTTCCTGAGCTCCCCTGCTTTAGTGAATGAGGTTGTGGTAGCAGGGGTGTCAGTCAGGGGTGTTTTTTTGCCTTGCAGTGCCTCTAGACCAGAGCTTTCCAAACTTTTCATGTTGGTGACACACTTTTTAGACATGCATCATTTCGCGACACAGTAATTCATTTCCGGGGGAGGGGCCAAGGGAAGCAGACGGGAGTAAGGGAGCTCCGCGGTGCCCTTCCGCAAAATTTTCTGCATTTCGCGCCACACCTACACACTGCCGCCGACACACTAATGTGTCACGGCACACAGTTTGGAAAACTCTGCTCTAGACACACTGGCCATTTGTGTGGTAGCCTTGAACATACTTCCATTTCTCTTAGACGGTGACCTCACTAACCACCTGTGCCCTTATGGCATGGCCACAGGGCCAGTCCGTAGGCTGCTGCTTGGCAGCAAGGTGCCTGAGCTCCAGCACGTCCTGTCCTTTAAAAGGCAGCTGTTCATACCCTTAATAGGGAGGGTTGGGGTTTGCCTCAGTCCATGTCCTTCACAATTGATGGGCAGCAATACGTGGTCACCTCACCATTAGGGACACCTCATGACTTTGCTATGGTAGCAGTTCCCACCTGGTTACCCAGTGCCCGAAAAAGAAGCCGGCCACAGCGGAGCCTCCTGTGGTTGTGCCCGATGGTGGCTCATCCACCTCTGGTGCAGCAGCTCCATCGGGTGGTGGGGAAGGGCCTTCCTCCCAGCTCCCCCACTGTTTCATCGGAGTCAGCTGGCTCTGTGCTGGTAGACCTGCCCCCCCATTTCCTTCCCCCCTCAGGGGAGGATTTGGCCCCTCCTGCTGGGAAGGGCAAGTCCTAGAAAAAAGGGTCTTCTAAAAAGGCCCCCTTATCCCCTCAAGACCTCCCACCACTTCGAGGGGAGGGGAGGTTATTGAGCAGGGGCTCCCCTCTGCCTGCCTCCTTGGCATCCCCCGCAGACCCTGTAGTGGTCAGGGGTGAGCTGGGGGTAGGGGAGGTGGTGGGGGAGTCCAATGGTCCTCCCCCATCAGATCCTTGAGCTTGACGAGACTGATATGAAGGTTGGACCTTCTAGGAGCCGCAAGTGGCTCTGGGAGCAAGAGTGCCCAGCTCAGGGGAGCATCCCACCCAAGTGATCAGGGATTGATGTCACCCCCCAGGACCCCTCAGGTGACGCTGCTCCCACAGGACCTGCTGCTGAGGATCTTGGTGAGGGGGCAAGTGCTCCTCCTGGGACTCGGCAGCTCTCAGTGCCTGACATATACAGCTGCTCCTCCTCGGATTCGGACTTTGATTCTACCCCTGAGGATGAGTCAACAGACATCCGCCCTCAAGGAGTAGCACCTCCTGAGTCAGCTAAGGTGCCCCCATCAATAGGGAGTGTCCCCACCCTGGAGACGCAACCTGTTCCTACTTCTGAGGAACCTCCCTGTGGTGGCTACTCTGCTGAACACCTCATAGAGTTTCTAGATGAGACCAAGCATCACCAGAGGATTGCACAGCACATAGGCAAATGGTTCCCAGACCCTGAGACATTTGTGGTGTCCACTAAGGCCACAGCAGTGGCGCTGCACTCCAATCCAGGGATGCAGTGTTATAGCTTTCGCCTTAGCAAGCTTGACAGTGATGTTGGGCGCTTGTTACGAGAGCACCAGCTGTGGAGTTCTAGGCCTGGTCTTTCCCTGTCCTGCATGTTTGCTCCTCTCTGTTGGCTCTCCCTCTTGTTGTTTTGGCCTTGCCTGTTCCCGCTTCTACGCCTTCATACATGGTTGCCACAACTTTTTGCTCTCTTAATGCCAATGGCTGCAGAGACCCTGTGAAGTGGACAGCACTCTTTGATTTCATGCACCAAAAAAGGTTGGACATCACCTTTCTGCAGGAAACACACACCAATGCAGCCAATCAAGCTGACTGGCATGCCACCTGGGAGAGCCACAGTTTCTTTAGTCCTGGCACCTCCCTCAGTGCAGGGGTCGCGCTCCTTCTATCACCACAGCTGACGCCTGACTCAGAGGTAGCCCAAGAGGTCGTCTCTGGCCACCTGCTCACCATTCACATCCAGTTTGCGCAACATCGCCTCCTTCTTATTAACATCTATGCGCCCACTGCTGAACGAGAACGGACCGCCTTCTTTGAGACCCTGGCTGACTTTTTACAGAGTGCTGCTGATGGTGATGACCTTCTCCTCCTGGGTGGAGACTTCAATTGCACAGTTAATGCACGTCTTGACCAGAACAGGACGGAGTCCCATCCATCCTTGGCCTGGAAGTGTGGACCACTTTAGAGGCAGTGGGCCTTGTTGATGTCTGGCGCCATCTCCATGTCAATGCAAGGCTGTATACCTGGCTGAAGGTGACCGCCAGTGGGATCTCTATGGCATGCATTGACCGCCTGTACGTCACCAGGCATGCCCTACCGCTCCTGTGCAGCAGCCACATTACCCTGGCAGGACTGTCAGATCGTAGCCTGGTTTTCTGTGTGCTAAGCCTTCCTGGCAGGACACATTCCTGGGCGCCCTACTGGTACCTCAACACTAGTCTCTTGCAGGATGCTTACTTCCATGACTGATTTTTTCACTTCTGGCAGACGTGGGAGGCCACAAGAGCCACCTTTCCCTCCTGGAAGCAGTGGTGGGATGTGGGAAAGGTTCAGATTAGAGTTTTCTGTCAGCAGTACACGCAGTTGGCAACTAGCGAGCTTCGCCACTGTGTTTGGGAGTTGGAGGAGGATGTGGTGCAGCTTGAGGTGGCCCAGCGTGATGCTGGCGGTGATGCGGGGCTGCTCGAGAGTCTTCAGCTCCGCAAAACACATCTGTGGGAGCTGGCAGAGAGTGCAGCCCGGGGTATGAGGGTCTGCACCCACTACCAAGAACTGACGCCCTGACTCACTTCTTCAGCCTTGAGAAATGACAAGCCGCACAGAAGTTCATTGACCATCTTAAGACCCCAGACAGCCAAACGCTCACAGATCCTGTTGAGATCCAATGCCACGCTGTCACCTTCTACCAGGAAATGTTTGCAGCCAAACCGACTTGCCTAGAATCTGCTAGGTGATTACGTGATGGCCTCCCTAGGCTTTGCTCATCAGAGGCTGGCCATCTTGAGCAAGAACCGTCTTTGGAGGAACTCACAGCTCCCATCAGGGACCTCACTTCGGACAAAGCCCCTGGCATCACTGGGTTGCCTGCCGAGTTTTGTAAGACCTTCTGGCCTCTCCTTGGCCCCTGCCTCCTGCGTGTCTTTCATGAGAGTCTTGCGGATCTGACAATGACAACCAGCTGTCACTGAGCGGTCCTAAACCTGCTGCCTAAGAAAGGAGACCTTGGCTGCATCGAGAAGTGGCAACCAGTGTCCCTCTTGTGTGTGGATTACAAGATCCTGGCCAAGGCTTTGGCTAACCGGCTGCACACCATTATGACTTCCATCATCAGCCCTGAGCAGAGCTACTGTGTGTTGGGCAGGACCATCCAGGACAATCTGTTCTCGCTTCGAGACTTGCTAACGACTGCAGACCTCTTCAACCTCAACATCAGGCTTGTCTCCTTGGACCAGGAGAAAGCCTTTGATCGGGTCGGCCATGACTACCTGTTTCAGAACCTTGAGGTCTTTGGCTTCGGGCCCGTCTTCACCTCTGCCCTCCGGGTCCTGTATTGGGACATTTCGAATGTCCTGAAGGTGAATGGCATGCTCTGTCCCCCATTCCCGGCCTGCAGGGGCATCTGCCAGGGCTGCCCTCTGTCAGGAATGCTGTATGTGTTGTCTATCGAGCCCCTACTTCACTCACTGCAGCGGCACCTGACTGGACTGACTCTTCCATCTGCCTGTGTCTCAGCGGGCCGCCTGTCGGTCAGGCTGACAGCATCTGCAGACGACGTGACTGTCCTTATCAGCACCCAGGGTGACGTCCAGTCCTTGGTCAAGAAGCCTATGAGCACGCCTCTTCAGTTCATGTGAATTGGACCAAGAGCGACACCCTCCTTCTTTGTCCCTGGGTCAACGCCCTCCCCCATGACATGCCCAGGGGTCTTCTCTGGCATCGGGAGGGCCCCAAGGCCCTAGGGGTGTTCCTCAAGCTATCCATCTTCTCTGCATGCAACTAGGAGTACCTTGGTGCTGAGGTAGAGGCACGCCTGCAGCGATGGCACTGGCATCTGCCCAGCCTCTCTCACCGCAGATGGGTCCTTATTGTCAGCAACCTGGCAGCTGCGACATTGTGGCACCGTTGTGCTGTGTTGGATACCCCTGCCAGACCTGCTTGAGACGCTCCAGCAACTGCTTGTGGACTTATTTTGGGACAGACATCACTGGCTCCCCAAGCCATTTATTTGCCAGTGGCCAAGGGGGGCCAGGGCTTGGTTGACCTGGTGGGCAGGGTGGCAGCCTTCCACCTACAGGCCCTCCAAAGGCTCCTGTACTGCGAGGACCCCCTCCCATGGTGGCAGCTAGCTAATTTGTTTTTGCACCAGGTGAGGGGCCTTGGTTTCGCCTGGGAGCTGTTCCTTCTGGACCCCACCCTCTTGGACTGGGGTGTCCTCCTGCCCTTCTATCGAAGCATGGTGTGGTCCTGGCAAGCTGCCTTCTGCCTCCTGCCCCAAGCCAGGCATCTGGTTTCCACAGTTACTGCAGGAGCCCCTGGTCCATAACCGAGCCCTGCAGCACAGTCTGCCAAGCCTCACCTCTAGCAGCCTTGTCAACTCCCTCATCTAGTCACATACCAGCTGGCTGGGACACCTGCTTGACATGACCCAGTCAGACTGGTTGTCAGCTGAGGCTCTGGCCACCCGCTTGGGCATGTGCTCATTCCACTGTGCTGCCCACTTCCTAAGGGATGTGTGGGCCATTCTCCCGGGTGATGCGGCAGCCGCCCCGAAGGAGCACCTCTGAGCACGAAGAGTCTTCCCTGCTGGGGATGTCCTGGGTGAGCCCTTTCCACCACTGCCCGTTGTCCAGGTTGTGAATAGTAACCTGCGTGGTGGGCCTGCCACCTTACTGGCTCTCCCCATGTCTCCTGACAGTGGTACTGGGGTCCGCTTTGACGCACTCCCCTGGAAGGCCCTGTATCTGTGGGTGATTCAGGTCCACCATGCCTGAGTCCTTGCCACTAGGCTCAAGTGCTAATGCCAGCCCGCCCTGCATGGTGCACACTTTATAAGCCCCCCATCTCATAGAATCATAGAATCATAGAAGTAGGGTCGGAAGGGACCTTGTAGATCTTCAAGTCCAACCCCCTGCCTGGGCAGGAGGAAAACTGGGCTCAATTGACCCCAGTCAGGTAGGCATCAAGCTGCAGGTTGGGTAGGCATCTCCAAAAATACCGGTGACCTCCAGTGGCAGTTGCTACATGGGATACTGGCCACCGGTACTCTTGTCAGCCACAGGGACCCAGCTGTGTCAGCAGCCTGTCCCTTTTGTCCGGGGGAGTGGAGGAAGATCTTAACCATGTCTTCCTTGGATGCCCCTGGCTGTCGCAGCTGTTTGCTGCCCTCAGCGCTTTGCTCGAGGCACTAGATTTGGACCTCTTAGAGAACACCTATTTGTTTCCTTCCTGTACCGGGCGGCCAATGGGGGTGTCATCTGCCTGGCCAACTTCTTACTCAGCCAGGCTAAGATGGCCACCCTTAAGAGCCACAGGAACTAGCTTGCTGGGGCTGGCTCAGACGATGCCCTGTGGCTCTTCCAGTTTTTGGTGTGGGCGCGCCTGTCACTGGAGTTTGAGCACGCGGTCCTCCAGCAGACGGTGCTCACCTTCCAGGCACATTGGGCAATTCAGGGGGTGCTCTGCAGTGTCAAGGGTGGCCATTTATTCCTCGCACTGTGATACTGCTAGCCCCCTTCCTGGGGTACCGGCAGGGGTTTCAGCAGGCTGATGTTGCACTGGATATTTTTGTTTTTACACTGTGAGGGCAGGGCTTCCAGGCCAAGGCCCTAGGCTCTGTGTATTTACCTGAGCCCATACGTGGGCAGTGTTTTATTACCTTATTGGGTTGTTACTCCCTTTTCCTCTTAATAAACCTTCATAAAAAGTCAAAAGTCTTGCTTGCTTGCTTGCTTTCAAGATGATGGTGGCCAGGTGAAGCCCTTCTGAGCTCCTCCAGCTCAAGTCCCTTCTGCACGCTCCTCCCCACTCCTTGACCCCCTGTTTCTCTCCCCCACAAATCTTGCCCCTCTCCCCAGCCTGTGCTTGGGGACCCCCTCTCTGCCCCTCTTCCCCACTTTCTGAGCTTTTCCCCCTGGGCTCTGACGTCCTCACTTGCCTCCCCCACTCCTGCCTGTGCTCTG